>NC_080427.1:4825365-5158733 GCF_029873635.1 Malania oleifera | reverse complement strand
CATTTGTCCGTTGTCGTTGTTGTCGTAAGGAAAACCTATAATGAGGGACACTATGTGTTAGTTTTTGGAACCCAAATTCTTTTGACTTTCATTGTTTTACTGTTAGTTCCATTATTTGTTTTCCATTCTCCTAGGACTTTAACATATTTTTTTTATTTAATGGGCAATTAAACATTATATGACCTTTGGTCTTGCACATATAGCAAGTGGTGTGTTCATGTTTGTTATTTGATGAAGTACTAGTATAAAACTTAGCTTCCTTAACAAAATATCCCATGTATAGCTTTTTATTCCTTTTATTTGTTTTACCGTTGTAGCCTATTCCTTCTTTGTTTCCATGAAACCTTTGCTGTCCAATCATCTTTTCAAAGTTTTCTTTACCTTTAGTAAAGTTATAGACAATCTTTTCTTTATCCTCAACTATCTTTTTGAGTTCATTTATTTCTAAATCTTTCTTATTCAAACCATTTTTATGAGTTTTATCTAATTCTTGTTTTATTTCTTCTTCCAGCTTCTTAATATAAGTATTTCTTTCTTCTTCAATAACTTTGAATGATTCTAGTTGCTTTAATAGTTCTTGATTCTGATCCTTCAAAGTTATATTTCTTTTTGATAATTTTATAAATCTTTTATGTAATGAAAATAATTCATTTTGTAAGTCCTTATAAGAAGGCAAACTATCACATGACTCATCACAAGACACATTTTGAGATTCTGTTGAAGAGTAATAAGAATTTAGCTCTTCATCATTTTTCATGAAGCATATATTTGCCATTTCTTGTTCACTTGATTCAGTTTCAGTTTCGCTGGAGCTTGAATCGTCCCAAGTAGCTTCCATTGCTTCTTTCTTTTTCTTCTTGTTGTTTTTAAACAATGGACACTCTAGTTTAATATGTCTTGGCTTTTTGCAATGATAACAGATTGGTAGTTCATTCTTACCTTTATTTTCTTTCCTACTTGTATCTCCTTTTTCATTTTTCTTTTTATAGAATTTTCTAGGAAACCTTTTATTTTTTCTATAGAATTTTCCTAGTCTCTTAGTAATGAATGCCAATTCATCTTGATCTAAGTCACTTGTTTCGCTTCCTTCTTCACTAGAGCTATGGCTAGATGCTTTTAGAGCTATGGATCTTTTATGCTTTGGTTCAGGATTCCTTTCTTTCAATGCCATTTCATATGTAAGAAGTGAACCTATAAGTTTATCCAAAGAAGTAGTCTTAAGGTTTCTACCTTTCATGATAGCTGTGGCCTTTGGTTCCCAAATAGAGGGTAGACCTCTGAGAATTTTCCTAATCATTTCATATGTAGTATAGGTTTTTCCTAAGGCACTTAAAGAGTTTATTATGTGGGTAAATCTAGTGTACATGCTTGATATTGTTTCTTCAAAATTCATTTTGAAGGTTTCATATTCACTTGTTAGCATATCTATCCTATTGTCTCTAACATCGATGGTTCCTTCATAAGTTACTTCTAACTTATCCCAAATTTCCTTAACTGTTTTGCAAGCCATGACTCGATTAAACTCATTTGCATCTAATGCACAATATAACGCATTTATAGCACTTACATTTATTTGAAGCATTTTATAATCTAAGTCGGTCATGTCTTTCTTTTCTTTTGGAATATGTTTTCCCTCAACTAACTTAGAGGGAATAAGATTTCCATCCATGACAACTTCCCAAGCTTTCCAATCCATGTGTTGGAGACATATTTCCATTCTCTTTTTCCAAAAGGTATAATTGTTTCCATAGAAGATTGGTGGACGGGTTGAGGATTGTCCTTCACCAAAGGGTGCTACTCCAATGTTTGCCATTAGATCTTTTTATAGTTTCTTGTTAGGAATTTTTATAACTAGGTTCTGATACCAATTGAAATGAGGAATAACTTCCTAAGAGGGGGGGGGGTGAATTGGATTCTTTTTAAATTTTAATGATTTTTAAGCTATTGATTTTAATTACCCAGAAAACAAGATATATAAACGATAACTACACTTAAAAATACTGAAATTTACATTTACAAGTCAATTAAAGAAATCAACGTAATTCAATCACTCAACCAAAAATATTAAAGCTTTACTTGATTTTTCTGTAAACTCTTAGTATGCATTTTACTTGATCAAGATTTCCGCAGATTAACCAACGTACTTCCTTTTTGGGTTTCCGCAAATGATTAATCAAAACATACTTTCTAAATATCAAGTACCTTTGTTTCTTTCTCACTTAAGAATCTGCAACCTGCACATTTAAATCAACCACAATAGCAAGTAAATAATATAAAGTAAAGTAGAGAGAAAGACACAAGATTTTTACGAGGTTCAGCTTCAACACAACCTACGTCCTCACCTTTGGCAAAACACCAAAGGATTCCACTATATCAGTTCCGTTACCTGGTGGAACAATACCAATTTACAACCACTCTTTCTGTTAAGCTAGAGCCCGCCTCTCCAAACAATAACCCCTTATTTGGTCCAACGATTCAACAACTCTGAATCGTTTAAGAATGATGATAAAGAAATTTGTGTACAAAAAGAGAACTCTCATAATAGAGTAGATTGGTACAATGAATAACTCACTTATACTCAAAGTAATTCGAATATAAGAAATTTGAAGCTCAACGCTTAGTATGAATTATGAAATGATTTTTCAAAGAAAATGAAAGATTCTGATTTTTTAAAGCTTTGCTTAAAAAATATAAATCAATATCAAATCAGAAAGTTTAAGCACAAGAAAATTTTAGATCCTTTGAGAAATTTGAATATTTGAAAATCACTTGATCTAAAAACCTTTGAAAAGTAGATTGATCTAAAAACCTTGAAGGTTGCTTGATCTTAAACTTTGAAGATTGCTAGATCTGAAACTTTGAAGATTTCTGGATCTGAAACTTTTGAAGATTTCTGGATCTGAAACTTTTTAGAATTGCTTAATTTCAAAAACCTTTCAATATTGCCTCTATGATCATTATTTTAAACATTTGAAGCTTTTGACTATTTATAGATGTTTTTAGAAGCCATCAATTACTCCCAAAGATTCTTAAAATTCATTTCCAAATATTTTGAAATAAATATGTTTAAAAACATGGTTAAAAAAATCTTCCTTTCTTAAGCTCTTTTTATTTGTTAAAAAAAACTTTTTAGAGTATATATGTTTAAAAAAATATTTTTGATTTTCTATGAGCTTCAAACCACTTTATATTTGAGTTGTACCTTTGAAGTAGTTACATTAAGAACATCCTAAAATATAATTCTTTAATCTTCAATCTTGTTCTTCCATTATCTTTGTTGTTTCAATCTTTTATTTGAGCTTTTCACCAGCATAATTTTATTCTTCATGCTCTTTGTAATCCATAAGCTTTTCTTTGTGTTCTTCAAGGATTCTTTGTAATCCATAACTATACTTGTGTTCTTCAAGAATTCTTTGTAATCCATAGGCTTTTTTATGCACTTGGGCTTTGTCACTTTCCTGAAAAAATTTTACTTGAAACGTATTAAACATATCATTGATTTGTTATCATCAAAATAAGAATTGTAAGCCTTATTAGGCCAATACCAACATATAAATTTTTGACTTTTTAACTTGAGACGTACCTTCATACGTTACTTGGAGCTTCTCCCACATTTCCTTTGTGGTGTTGCATCCACAAATATGGGTGTATTCTTCATCACTCACGGCATAATAGAGAAAATTTTTTATTTTGTAGTTTTGTTGAACCAATCTTGAGTCGGTGTCTGACAACTTCTTGTTTGGTATGAGCTCACCATATTTATTTTTTGAATATGTAATCTCCTTCGGTGATCACATTCCACATTTTCAAGTTGTATGATTGAACGAAGATTGTCATTCGATCTTTCCATGCCAGGTAGTTGCCTCCGTTGAACTTTGGTGGACAATCAATAGATTGTCCATGGAAAACATATCCGCAGTTTGATCTTTGCACCCTAGATGTTACTTCGAAGGTCAACTGACTCGCTTCTGATACCACTTGTCTGCCCGGGTGTGCGTTTAGAGTGGGGTGAATAGATGTTCTTCGTACTTTCCATGGATATGAAAATTTTCTATAATCACAAAATTATCCTGGCAAGAAGCAAGAGTGTTATATCATAATTTATTTTCAAAAAAAATAATAACAAGTAAGCAATATAAATGAGATAGGATGAGAAAAGCTTAACACGGTGATATTTACGTGGTTTGGCACCAAGCCTACGTCCACGCTTTGAGACCAACTCAAGGATTCCCAAATCCATTAAATGATCTCCTTTCCAGCTGGAGAAGCCTTTACAACCAGAGTACACAACCCAGCTGCTCACCAAGAGCTTACAACTATGGTGTTCACTAAGAAGCACCCTCCAATGGCTCACAAAGAACCTCCCAATACAATGAAACAAGAGATATAGATACAATACAAGGTGCTCTTTCTTGAGCTGATAATATAAATTTAAACCTCACACTACTCTCTCTTTGCAAATGATGTGTAAACAAGAGTAAGGAGCAAGAGAGCTTGAGAGCAAAGATGAAACCCTAGAATGAATGCTCAAATGAATGTTTTCAACAACCAAAGTGCTTAATTAATTTTCAATGAATGCTAAAGGCATATATTTATGGCTAAAGAGATGAGCAGCACTATGGAGAGCCATTGGGAATTAATAGAGAAAGAACAAGCCCAAAACTAGCCATTATTGAACATTTAATGCCTTCTGCTCAAGGCCGCTGGTCGACAATACACCTCCAATGGTCGACCATACACCATCAATGGTCGACTGTTCCCTTGCCATGGTCAGCAATACACCATCAATGGTAAACCATTCCCTTGCAGTGGTCGACCATTCACTTGATTTGTGAAAAAGTTTCAGCTATTGGAATTTATGGTCGACCATTCCCCTGTAGTGGTCCACCAGTCATCTGGTCTTTTCATAAAGAAGGCTACTGAAATGTCTGGTCGACCATTCCCCTATTGTGGTCGACCATTCACCTAGTCTTTCACACTAACGAGCCTCCAAATGAGCAAACTAATGCAAGGACAAGTGCCGATGAAATATGCTCGATCTAATGATGCTAAAAACTTGTCCAAAATGAGTTTGAGGTTGTCTTGTTTAGAAAACTAAGTTTGATAGCTCGTTTGACTTCTTATGCAATTAAGTGACTCTATTTGCATGTGTAAACTCGATTTTCATGTTCTAACCTATTACGAACTAAATGAATATGCAATTGCTCATCGTTTGCAAGTTACTCTTAAACATGTCACACACACAAGAGTTACAACATTAATCCTACCTCTCACACAACCCAACAATTATACAAACAATATACGATTTCATATACACTTTGGTTGGTTGTGCTCCAGATGTTCTATGTATTGAACTTTGGTAGTGGTCATTTGCTCATTGCTTCTTCGATATACGTCTGACCCTTGTGCTTGCTTTGGGAATTGTCCTGTATATCTGAATTGAACTTGAGAAAAAATACAGACCTAAGAACCACTAATGGGTTGTTGTCATCAAAACAAGGTGGAATGAGAACCCTTAGCCACTAGGGCAAACATAACATGCATGCTCCATACACGTAATGCTTTAATTACGGTAAAACTAATGTTTTATATTCACATATATTTTAGATGAATTCATAAATATTTTTTTACACATGCATAGAAGTTTTGAAATCTTTAAGGATGTGGTTGAATTATTTGATAAAATACTTGAATCAATGTGGTATATGGAAGGTTGTCATTGATATCTTTGCACAATATGGTGGCTTTGATAATGTATTAAATGTATTTACAATTTGTTTGGTTAAAAGGAATTTAGACTGGAATAGAATTGTAATTCCAATCCTAATTCTTTTTTCTATGTTTAGTTACTTAGTAAATGAGTGGAATATAGATTCCTTCCGAATGAACATAATTCTTGTTTAAGGAATGAGATTTCCCTTAGGTTTTCACTAGAATGAGCATTCCATTCCAATCTTTTCATATTCAAAGACAAAAAGCCTATACTAGAAATAGTTTATTGCAGGAGAAATGTCTCCCAATGCCTCAAAAAAATTACACACCTTCTTCCTCCCTTCCCCCCTCCCATTGTCCACCCCTTCTTTAGCTCCAACTCTCCCATCCCTAAGACTCTATTTTTGAGCTTTTAAATCTTTGCAATTCTCTTTGACTCATTGATCCCTTAACAGGCTCTATTCCAAGTGTTATGCAAATCAATGTGTAGTAGAAACAAAAAACCATTCAGATCGTACAATGCAACAACCAATGATAAATAATACAGGAAACACAATCACATGGATTATATGAAAGCAATAAAACAATGACACAAAGGATTTATGTGGTTAGGCAATGCCTACGTCCATGGGAGAAAACGGCTGTGATTTTCACTATCTTTTGTCAAAAGACTTAGAGTTACAACATATAACATTGTATATATGCTAATCCTTTTCAAATCCAGCAAGTTGTCCCCCTGAAACCCAATATATTCAACTTTCCTATTCAAAATTCAAAAAACAACACTAGGTAACTAAGCCATACCATCGACTGTTTTAGACAAATTGTTGTTGGTTTATTCCCAAGACCAAACTATCAATGTAACCGTTGATGGTCTCTACCAAACTATTGACAATTTCTTCTTAAACTCGAAACCATTGAACAAAACCATCGACGCTTTCCACAAACCTTCACCGATTTTTTTCTCAAGACCAAACTATTGATGCAACTTTGCAAAACCTGTTGACTTTTTGAGTCTGATCCTTGTTTTGATTATGACAAACTATAGCATCTCACCTTTGTAATTAGTGAATGTACAAGTTTATAATTTTGTAAGCACAAGCTACGAATGCAAAACGAAAGCCATAAAAGCACCTAAATGAGAATATATCAGCGTATTCCATGGGATTGCAATGGAGCAAAGTACAAAGACTTTATTTATTTTTGGGTTGTAATAATAATTAGGTTTCAGTTTGTGTCTGCATAATCATATGATTTGAATTAAAGCTCAAATGACCTTAGATTGACCATAGGACCTCCAAGTAACATTAAAAACCTTTTTCATAAAATTCCTTACTTATACAAAGGTTTTTAAATGGTTTTGAAGTTAAAATAAGGAAAAAACTAATTTTTACAAAGGGGTTGGTCAGCTAACCAGTAGACTAAATAGTATAGATGAGTGATTTTATCGATCAATTCGTTCTTATCTTAAAAAGTGTTCAACATGAAAGTTGTGGGAATTTCTCTTAGCTTTCGTTTTATACTAAGAACGTCCAAATTGGAGTTATACAAAAAATGTTATGGCCAAAAATCAGAAAGGTGTCTATAATAGAAAAAACTCCCTTTATGTTTCTTCTGTCTCTTTGATGAGCGTTTTTCTCAATCCATAACTTCTTATCTTCAAAAGTGTTAACATGAAGTTATGGGAGTTTTTCTTAGCTTTATGTTGATGCTAAGAACGTTCAATTTTGAGTTGTATAGAAAATGTTATGGTCAAAACACTGAACGGTGTCCGCATAGAAAACTTGAGGACAGCCGACCAGGGCTTGGCCTCAGCCGACCGAAGCTCGCAGATTTCAAGCCTCAGTCGACTGAGCTTGGCCTCATCCAATTGATCCTCTCTGGAAAGTGTCCCAACAGCAAAAAAGTGGCTAGTTTTTGGAAAATAATAATATTTTAACCCCCCCGCCCCCCAATGTTGGAGAATCAATTGGAAAGTTTAGTTAAATATTTGTGTGATTCTCTCTCATCTTTTACCCCATTTTATGCTTTAAATTTGTTCTTTCCCATGCTTTTCTTGAAAATATTTTTGAGGAAAATCTTTTTGGGGGTTTTATTTGAAAAGGCTCTAGCATATATCATCTCTCATATGTATTTTGCTTGATTGCCTTGTTTTTCAAATGTGTTTCAAAAATCAAACTTCTCCCATTATTTTATTTGGAAAATATTTTTTTTTGGGGGGAAAACTTTTTAAGAGGTTCTTGGAAAGCTTGAGCATGTATTTAACTCATATTTACATTTCTTGAAAGCTTCCTTATCTTTGAGAGATTTCAAAGTTCAATTTATCCTATACTCTTCATTTAAAAAAAATTTTAGAGAAAAAATTGTTTATACAAGAAAGGCTTGAGCTTGAGCATATATTTACACACACACACACACACACATAGACAGCCATATTGTTTGAAAGCCTACTTGAAATTTATTTTCAAAGGTCAATCTTGAAGAAATATCTTTCTCCCACTTTTCATTCTGAAACATCTTTTGGAGAAAATATTTTAAGTCATTCAAGAACACTTTGCGCATGTATTTATTGATAGACATTTTTCTTCAAAAGCTTCTTGGGAAAGCCTTGAGCATACGTTCATATATGTATTTGCTTGGAAGGCTTGATTAATTTTTGTATTGTTTGAAAAGAAGAAATCATTTTCCATACTATCATCGATTTATTGGAAAAATATATTAAGAGGATTTTTATAAACTCTACAAAACTTCATTGTTTAAATCATATAAGAATGCATTTAAATTTCAATGTGTACATTTCAGCTTATTTTAGAAGCACTTTTTTTTTGTACACAAACTTTCACATCTGTGAACTGGTTTGGCTCATGCCCAGTTAGGTGAGTTGGGGAGACTCTGCCTCATAAGGAAGAAGTAGTTTAGCTCAGCTTGGTGAATTGATATGGGGAGACTCCGCCCCGTAAGAAGGAACTAGTTTAGCTCAGCTTGGTAGTTGAGTTGAGGAGACTCTGCCCTGTAAGGAGAATCAGTTGGGCTTCACCTGGTAAGAGATCTAGGGAGACTCCACCTTGTAAGGAGAAGTGTAAACGGCTTCTGCTCTACTTGTTTAAGTGAGCAAGTTAGTGGAATCCTTGGGACGTTTGCCCAAGGTGGGGACATAAGTAGGATTTGCCAAACCTCAACAACAAATCTTCTCTCTCTCTCTCTCTCTCTCTCTCTCTCTCTCTCTCTCTCTCTCTCTCTCTCTCTCTCTCGTCCACACTTTATCTTCCATATGTGCATGAATGTTCATTTATCGCATTAATTATTTAGCATACATACATTTAATTTAAATGGGATATGTTCCACACGTGTATGTTTGTATTCTTTATTTAATCATTTTACATACACAACTCTGTTTTGAATGGGATATGATTTGTGGTGAATCGACAATCTTAATAAGCCAATTTTTTTTTTTTAAAACCCAATTCTCTTTGACTCATTGATCCTTTAACAAGCTCTAATCCAAGTGTTGTACAAATCAATGCACAGCAAAAACAAAAAAACCATTCAGATCATACAATGCAACAACCAAAGATAAATAATATAGAAACCACAATCACACAGACTATATGGAAGCAATAAAACAATGACACAAAAGATTTACGTGGTTAGGCAATGCCTACATCTACAAGAGCAAACGATTGTGATTTTCACTATCTTTTGTCAAAAGAATAAGAGTTACAACATTCAAAATTGTATATATGCTAATCCTCTTTAATCCCTGGAGGTTTTCCCCTAGAAACCCAATCTATTCAACTTTTCAATTCAAAATTTGAAAAATAGCATTGGGTAATTGAGCCAAGCTATCGACTATTTCAAACAAACTGTTAACGATTTATTCCTGAGACCAAACCATCGACGGTTTCTTCCTAAACCTAAAACCATAAAAAAAATCATCGACTGTTTCAAACAAACCGTCCCCAGTTTCTTTTTGAAACCAAACCGTTGATACAACTTTGCAATACCATTGATAGTTTCTTATGCAAACTAGTTTCTCTATTTTTCCACCATGTTTTCTTTGTACATGTATTCCAATCAAAATATAAGCAACATATTATAACAATCTCCACTTTGGAAAATATACACCCCTTAGGAGAAAATTGAAAAATTAACTCGTGGCTCCACTTGGGATAATAGGTTAGGAAGTTTCCCATCTAGCATTTGGAGACGTTAAGCAAGTCCAAGCAATGCTTGAACTTATCTATGGTAACATACTTTTTCATCACGTATGCTGCATTCTCAGAAGTGTGAAATTTCTTAAGCAAGAATTCAACAGAAGAAACCGATTCTAGGATCCTGTGAAACATCACATCTATGTGCTTGTTCCTCGCATGATACACCTAGTTCTTCGTCAAATAAATGGCACTCTGACTATTATAATGCAACTAAACTCCAACTTGCTAAATACCCAGCTTCTTGATCAATCTTGTAAGCCACAATACTTCCTTGGCAGCTTTGGCTACTGCTATATACTTTGGTCGATTGTAGATAGTGCAACTAGAGACTATACCATGGATCTCCAACAAATAGGCCCTCCCACAAGGGTGAGCACATATCCTATTTTAGACCTCTAGTAATCCAAGTTCCCGATATAGTTTGCATCCACATATACTAGAACTGATGGATCACTCCATTGCCTACTGAACATGATGCCATAGTGAATAGTACCCCACAAGTATCTAAAAATCCACTTGACTACATCCCAATGCTGTCGACCTAGATTGAAAGAAACTTGCTCACCACATTAACAACTTGTGCAAGATCCGGTCTTGTACATTCTGTTGAATTTTTGAGTCTGATCTCTATTTTGATGCTAAAAAAATACAGTGAACTTATGTGTGTATTTAGCATGTGAACAAGTCCATACTTGAGATTAAACATAAAGGACAGCGAAATGAAAGCCAAGACGGATCTTAGAGCTTATTTCGTGTGGCATATTCCATGGATGACAGATGAGCAAAAGAAGAAAGAAGAAGATAGTTAATTTTTATTGTAATTTCATTTGGTTTTCTGGTCTGTAATATTATGGTCTGTAATAACTGCATCTCATGCATGATGGGTTTATGCTCAAAGGCCATAGTCTATCCATAAGGAAATCTAATGACCATAGGAACCATCTCCCATATATCTTAAATGCCTTATTCTTATTCACACTAGATTGATGAAGCATAGAGACCAAAACATGACTTAAATGCACATTTTAAGTGATCTCGGTCAACCCAACCCTTGGCAGTATAAATGCCTCAATTAACTGAACCGATTAGAAGTCAACAAGTTGACTTCTTACGGTCGACTATTCTAAAATGAATGCATCGTCCTTGGTCGACCGAACCAAAATGTGTTTGAACCCCAATAGTTTGATCGACCATTTGTGTAGTTCAAATTGACCACGGCTGCTCGAATGACATGAGCGGTCGACCAAACCTTAGCCATGGTTGACCGAACCTACGAAGGGTTCAAAATTGCCTTGAGACGATCAACCATATCTGCAGTTCAAAAGTGTCATGGTCGATTGAACTCAGCAATATGGTCAACTGAACCCTGAATACGGTCGACCGAACCTCTTGGGTTGGTCAACTTTTTACCACAAGTAAATGAGTTTAATTTTAATTAAACATCATTAATCTTTTTATAAAATAACCTTTATGTCCCCAATGATTATTTTTATTTATGAATATCCATAAATACCCCCTCATTTGTCTTAATTAGTAAGATATTAACAAAATCATTAGCCAAAAATTCATTAAAATTATTTTCACTCATAATACTCATATAGCTTATATTCTTCCAATATTTTGAGGCATATTGCTCATTCTCCTTATTCCTTGATTTGCAAAACTATCTTTTAAGGAGAATTATTTGTTATACTCCTTGGTTGCAAACCAATTGCAACTTGTTAAGGAGTTTAATCTCTTGATATTGTGCTTACATCTCATACATATTTTTGGTAGCTTAGAACTCTCTCATTGTGCATTGTTTGCAATTGATTTTAGAGATTAAGCTAGAGTGATTCCTGTACTATTTTATTGATAAATACTATTTAGAAGAACTCATATTTTGGCTTCTGAGTCTTGGAACTTTCATTGCCAGATTCAAAGGCTTGCTTGTGTTGTAATGACCCAAAGAATAACGGTATTTAAATAATAAAAAGGGAGGGGTATGGAAACAGTAATAAAAGGAGGCAATAGGCTTCATCGACGAGCGCATAAGGAAACCTCGTTGATAAAACCATGTCTTATCGATGAGAAGATACCGAGAGGGTTTTGTGCAATCTGAAATTCGTCGATGAGGAAGTAAGGCTCATCGACAAATTCACTTAATAACTCGTCGATGAGATGGCGTGTCTCATCGACAAATCCGGGCCCATAAATAGTGAAAACCCAAATTTTTCACATGAAATTTGCGCAGGAAACCTCTATTTCTCTATCTACACCCCTCTCTCCTTCTATCTTCAATCTCAGCCCCGTCTCTCACCGAATCAACGATCTGAAGCCACCGCGACGCTTCTGGGGAAGTTCTCTACAAGTCTGCCGGAGCAGATCATTGGTGGAGGTGGTTTGAAATTCATCCCAAATTTAGGGTAAGGTGTTATATTCAAAATATTCTTTCCATGCTGTTATAGGAAATGTTGTATGCAAGAAAATACTGATGTTTTGTTTTGGGGGATGTCGTTTTTAGGATATTAAGTGGAGAACCCTGCAGGTGTAGGCTAGAGTATTGTTGGGGCTTTTCAGAAACTAGGTAAGGGAAATATGCTATGCTATGAGATTTGATTATATTAACAAAAATTTTACATATGTGCATGTATACCAGTTATTATGTAGTTTTTACAGGATATGAGATTCTAAAGTATGTGTGGCCTGAGTAGATATTATTTAATGTAGAATTTTATACAATTTTTCCAGTATATGATGCTATACAGAATATATAGATATAACTGCATATTCATCGATATTATACAGGCAGATATAAGTACATATACAATTTTTATTCAGATAGCTTCCCAAATATATATATATATATATATATATATGTACACATATATTTATTCAGATCAGTATACATAGTATTTACAGAATGTTATGTGTTCCTAAATGTCATACCACTCAAAGTATACAGACAGATTACACAGATAGAAAGTATAGACATATTATACAATTATAACATCAAAATCCTACATATATTACAATATTTACATTCCAGATTAATTGTGTTATGGTTATTTTGGAAACATAATGAAAACAGTAAAAAGAGTATAGTATATATATATAGTATCAGATCCCTGTAGAAAGATTATAGACAGATAGAGTTATTGAGCACGATACTGTCACTATATATAGAATAGAGTGCAACCATATATCTCAGTTAGTGTGTGGGTACCATCAAACTGTCCTCGGTGAGGATGCAACTCCCTAATTCACTAGGTTGAGGGGGCCAGTTTGACGAGGTAGCAGCCAGTCCCGAGTAGAGGAGTGGATGCAGTTTAGCTGGGCTGAGGTAGTGTAGAGTATGACTTACCTGGAGGGCTGACCAGAGTTAAGTCCCGCCCACGAGCCACACAACCCTGTCATGAGGGTTCAAATCATGACATATGGAATCCCAGGGAAAGAACACAGTTATGTATGTGTATAAGTATACAGTTTTACAGCTTTTTTCGTATGTAGTATGATATAGTAGTATGAATGATAGAAAGCTCAAATGATACAAATATTTTAAGCTACTATACATGTGTTTTAGAGATTTGTCAGATCATGCAGTTTTAAATACTATTATTATAGCTTTACGACTCGATCGCCACACACTAGTAATAGCATATTTCCACTTACCGAGTGTCATCTCACCCCATTACTTTACCACTTTTCAGGTGAGTCAGCTAGGTGAGCAGATCAGGCTCGCAGATAAAGAATTGAATTGGTTACCCTAGTTGAAGGGTAAGTTTGTGACAGAATTTTTGTATTTTTGGGGTAGATGATACTAGAGGGAGTTATTGTATGTGGCTACGATCTGAATGTACTGAATTATGATATTTTTTGGTATATATGATTGTATGACTTGTATATCCACTGCGTAGATATGGTTATATATATGAAAAAAAATGGTGAGAATTTTGAGGTCGTTACATGTGTTATTTGCTAAATACATATATTTGCAAGCTAGAATCCCTTATCTCAATTGTGCTTAATACTTGGTATATATTGTGCCGAGATATTAGCATAGAAATTCAAGGTCTTTTGATTAGTTTTTTGTTGAATATATTATCTTAAATCAAAGGTATCACTCTCACGTATATACAGTATATATACATTGGTTGAGAGTTGACATATAGCTTGACGTTATCTCACTTAAGCATAAATCCTTATCATACGTGAGTGTGTTGAGCATACTGTTGTACATCATCAGTTTAGTGTTAGAAGTACATTTTTTTGTACACAAAATTATTGTTTGTCTATTGTATTCTCGACGGGTTGTCGGAAGAGGGAGACTAGCCCTGTGAATAGTCCCGTATTGCTCTGACTCTGTTAGTAAAGGATCAGACTGGTTCAGACCTGGTTAGGAGAGTTAGGTGCACCATCCTGGTAAGACATTGTAAACAGTGTCGCTCCACTCGTGAAGTGAGAAACTAGTGGAATCCCTGAGCTACGGCTTAAGGCGGGGATGTAGGCAGTATTGGCCAAACCTCGATAACATATTATGTGTCTGCTTTTAATTTCTCACACTTTATATTCATGCACATGTATGTTATATTTGATATATTGTGAATGATGTGCATGATTTAACTTCTGAATATTATTTTTATTTGAGCAATTGGTATATGCTTAGAAAGACCCTAGGTTGTGAAATATTGCTGATATCTAGTTTAACCTAGGAAGAAGTTTTAAAATTCCAATTTACCCCTCCTTTTAGGAATACAAAAATCCCAACAATTTGTATTAGAGCCTCATTGGACTAGACCTAAACGTTTTTAAAAAAGATTGCAATGGCTCAATTTGGTGTATCCCCATTTGGCACGATACCTTTACCTACTACCCCTCCATTTTTTTTGTGGTGTAAACTACACCCGTTGAAAAATTCGAATGGGTTTTTTTATAAAATCAATGGATTGAAGGGCCTGACATGTGATTATTAAAGGAATTTGTATGTTAGTAGTTGAAAATGATAATAGTTTAATGCATGCAAATTCACATGCCATAGATTTACTATATTGCGCTTTAGATTCTAATATTTTGCTTGAGATTATGGCATGTACAAGTGCAAAGGAAATCAGGGATAAGCTCGAAACGAAATATGGAGAATCCTAAGAGAATGAGACCACCATTCAGGAAGAGGTAAATGATAGGGCAATTTCACTAACAGACAGAGAGGTATATGATCCTATCTTAGCCTTTATAGATGATTCTGTTGCTGAATTCTTTGATATATTATATGATGAATCATTTATTGAATATAATGATAGTTCTGTTGATAATGCATGTGATGATTCTTATGAAAAATCTTGTGATATAACTTATGATGAATCATCTATTGTTTTTTATGATACTACTGCATGCAATGATTCATTTGTTAATGATTATAATAATTCCTAGGATGAATCACGTGTTGAATTGATAAATGAAAGCATGCCTTCATGTGAAAAACTGGAAAATGCTTTATCGAAAATGTATACATTTCTAGTTAGAATGTCTAATCATAAAATCTTCCTGAGAAATCAAAATAAAAAGGTGGCAAAACAATTAAATAAATTAAAAGAATATCATGCCATTTTAGAGAAGAAGAAGATTAAGAAAATATTAAAAATTATTTATCTAGAAGAAGAAATAGAAGATGATAAATCCTTAGGACTTAAAAAGAAAATTCTTTTCAAAAAGGAGTTAGGCTGTTTGCATAAAACCCATAGTCTGGCCTCATCGAGCAAAAATAGGACAAATAAGCATTGACCTTAAAAAAAAATCCAAAATTTTCTTATGTCGAAAAATGAAATGGCAATTTCAATTTACTTGTCCATATAAAAGTGCCAGAGGCTTAGATAAGGAGATGGCATGGGTACTTATCAAAGCGAACCCCGTAGGACTTAAGGAAGAGTGGGATCAAATAAGAATTAGATATTCATTTTAATTTTTTCCTTAGCTCTTAGGTTTAGGGGGTAGTGATGACCAAAAGGCTAGGAAGTGGTCAATGCTTAAAATATCAAATCTTAGTATTTACATTCACTATATAATATTGTTTTACTAAGAACCATTAGAGAATTACACTAATGTGGAAATACATGTAAGATATCCAATCTGAACTTAATGCTTCTATATCACAATAATTGGGTAAAATATGAAAGCATTGGCTATAGCATACACACCCACTTCCAAATGGACAGGGCATTCTTGCCTGGTATATAATGTTTAATGCTTATCCTGTGTTTTTATGAAAATCTAAAGTTAAGCATATTTTTATCCATTGAACAAGCCTGAGCTTTGGGGAATCCAATCCTGAGCTTTGGGGAATCCAGTCCTATACACGAGTAGTATAAATTGAAAGTCATTTGAACGTGGGCCTCTCATGAATTAAGATTCACAAGAAAAGAGGCTATATAGGCTTTGTACATTGAAAGAATATTGATTGTGACTTTTTGGTCCATTAAAGCCTATGCATTCAGGGCCAAGATTAAACCATTGAAAATCTTAAAAATCTTGGCTGATGGAATTCAAAAATAGAGAAAAGGCATAAAATGAATAAGTGCATAACTCAGGGGGAGCATTTCCATTTCATGGCTATATACTTTGAATGCTCTCATGATATTTAGATTCATATGCCCTTATGATAAACGCATTGCAAATTACTATCCATAACATACTAATTGGTTAAATATCTTTGATGGATAGCTTATGTTTTTTTTTTTTTTTTAACTATTGATTGCTACTGGATTGCATGCTTGTATTGAAAGTCTCCTGCATGGCGGATGTAATGATGTGAATTGCATGCTGGTAGTGGATTTAAGGTTGTTGCATGATTTATATGAATATTTTTTTGAAAAAAACTAGTTATTAGATACATGTTTATATGAAAATGTCTGATTTATAGACAGCATGTTGCCAAAATTTTGACAGGAATTTTCCCAAAATAAAACCTTGTCCAAAGATGATTATAATAAAATGAAAGTTAAAATATTTTTCAAAGGATCAGTGAAAATCAATTGAATAATTAAATTTCATCCTAGCATAATCATCAAATAGTTAGAGGAGCTCAGCTCCATCCTTATAAAAAGAGCATAAATGACCTTCATGCATCACTTTATATTGAGGTGCTTCTAAAAACCCTGAACATTATATCCCGTGCTTGAAGTTTTATGATTTGATATGGAATGTTCTTGTGTCATGATCTCTATAGCATGCCTTAATTTACATTCTCTGATGCATCTATGGTCTATAGGGACAACTATACTAATTAGATGATAAAATATAGTTCACAAATATTCAGTATAGTTGATTTAAGGAATACAAAAATAATTGCTTATACTACTTGGCATACTCAATGAGATTAATCTTGATTAGTATAAGAAATTCATTTCATCTAAGCTATGATTCAAATCATTAGGGGGAGCATCCAAAATTAAATAGTCACCTTGTTGTGCTCACAAATACTTTTAGCTTAGATCTGTTATGAACACTTGTGGCTTGTGCTTAAATGTGAAAATTTTATTGAAAATGTTAATGTGAAGTATGTTGTTAATCACTGTCACTTGTGTCACCATATTGTAATGACCCCAAAGATATTAAAGTGTAGTGATCCTAAAATATATAATAATAATAATAATAATAATAATAATAATAATAATAATAATAATAATAATAAATAAATAAATTATTATTATTATTATTAATTTAATAATTATATTATATTATATTATATTATATAATAAAAATATAAGATTATATATATATATATATATATATAACCTTCACAATCCTTCCTGAAGGAAGGAACAAACAAAAGGGAAAAAAATAAAATAAAATTCCTGAGATGTCTTTCTCCCCCTGATGCTCACCCTCTCTCCTCACCACTCTCGTCCCTCTCTCTTCGCTTTCATTGGCCTAACAAGTGCCGATCGAAAATCAGAAAATACCGCTGCACTCCATTCTCCGTCACCGACATTTTTATTGGAGCGAATTTTTTGTAGGAGCAACGTAGGCATATTCCCTAGGGTAAGCTAAATTCTCACTTTTACCTCAATTTCTTGTAAATCTTAAGCCTAATTGACCATCTGACACCACCACGAGAATTTAGGTATGATTCTCTACAAATCTAATGGAGCGAATTTCTCGTGGGGTCGTCGTAGGCATAACCCCAAAATTAGGATAAAGAGGTTATTAAGGGGTTAATTATTATTTAATTAATGTAGATTTAGAAATGTTAGAATATTGGGCATTCTGAGGTTGAACTAGGGTTATTGAATTCAGGAGCTCGGGGGAGCGGAGCTGCACGATCGAGTAGTTCACGCATATGCGACCCCCATCTTTTGCTGGAGGAGCAGACCCACTAGTAGTAGAGAACTGGGTCCAGGACATAGAGGACATACTGGTAGTCCTCTTATGTAAGGATGAGTAGAGGGTGTTATTTGCAACATTTAAATTGATTGGGGAAGCAAAGCTCTAGTGGAGGTCGGTGAGATTATTGGAGGAGCAGAGGCCTAACCCTATGGCGATGATGTGGAGTCGCTTAAGGGAGATCTTCTTCGAGCGGTACTTCCTTGCTATGGTCAGAAGTGTGAAGGCATCAGAGTTTCTACATCTAACACGGGGGCTTATGATGGTGTAGTAATATGCAGCGAGATTTATTGAGTATTCCCGATTCGCCTCGTATCTGGTGCCAGATAAGGAGAGGAAGGCGAGAAAGTTTAAGGAGGGCTTAAGGCATAATTTATATGACCAGGTGGTAGGCTTTCGGGCTCAAACGTTCTCAAAGATAGTAGATAGAGTTGTAGTGATTTAGAGCGGCCTACAGAGAGGCGCAGCGGCACAGTCAGGGAAAGAGGCCCGTGCCTCTTGATTTTCAAGTAGGGTCTAGTCGAGGGACGTGGAAGAGATATGATAGTAGAGGGAGACGATGACTGGGAGGAGGAGAAGGAGTAGTACAAGGTTGACAGATGCCCCCTCCTTGTCCTAGATGCTACAGGAGACACCCGGGAGAGTGCCAAGTGAGAGAGGTTTTCCTGTTATCAATGCTATTAGCTTGAACATATCGTGAGAAATTTTCAAACACCGCCAGTGATAGCGGCTGTTCCTTGACCATATAGAGGAGGCTATCAAGCACCTTGAGGCGAACAATATAGGAATACTGCTCCTGCGTGAGTTTATGCACTAATGCTGGGAGATGTTGAGGTGGTAGGAGATGTGGTGAAATGTACTATTTCAATTCTGTCATTTAAAGCTACTATCTTGTTTGATTCAGGGGCGACTCATTCTTTTATTGCCCGAGAATATGCTAAGTTGTGTGAATTTTGAACCTTAGAAGTTAGATATTAGTTTGTTTATTGCTACGTCGACTAGGCTGTAGGGATATGCTGAAAGGTACTCAGGGAGTGTCCACTAGGTATTCAGGGGAGCTCTTTGTTAGCTCATTTGGTGGTTTTAGATATGCATGGATTTGAGTTAATCTTGGGGATGGACTGGCTGGCTATACATTATGCCAGCATTGACTGCCATTAGAGAGAGGTAGTGTTCAGACCTCCAGAGGGACAAGAGTACATATTTGTGGGATCTTGTGTGCGCACCCCACCTCAGTTACTATCCGCCATTCAGGTGAGAAGATTGCTGCTAAAAGGTTGTCAGGGATTCTTGGACTATGTGAAGGCAATATTAGAAGGGGAGCTGAGAGTAGAGGATATCCCAGTGGTGAGATATTTTCTTAATGTATTCCCCGAGGATTTTCTGCTCCTAATCGTGTGGTAAAGTTTGATATTGTTTTGGTTCTAGGGACAACGCCAATTTTGAAGGTGCCGTACAGAGTGGCACTGACAGAGCTAAAAGAATTAAAGGAACAACTGTAAGAACTATTTGATAAGGGGTTTATTCGGCCCAGTGTGTCGCCTTGAGGAGCGCCGGTTTTGTTTGTGAGGAAGAAGGATAGGTCAATGAGGTTGTGCATCAGCTACAGGGAAATAAATAAAGTAACTATCAAGAATAAATACCCACTCCCTCATATCAATGATTTGTTTGATCAGTTACAGGTGACACAAATATTCTCAAAGATAGACTTACGCTTTGGGCACCATCAGGTGAGAGTCAGGGCGGAATATGTTCCAAAAATGACATTTAGAATACGGTATAGCCACTATGAATATCTGGTTATGCCTTTTGGTTTGACAAATGCTTCTGCAGTGTTTATGGACTTGATGAACAGGGTCTTCCACTAGTATTTGGACCAATTTGTGGTAGTGTTTATTAATGATATACTAGTGTATTCGAAGAACCCAGTGGAGCATGAGGAACATCTAAGGATAATGCTTCAAGTTTTGAGAGAAAAGAAGTTGTATACGAAAATCAAGAAGTGTGAGTTCTGGTTGGAACATGTTACCTTCCTTGGACACGTTATATCCAAGGGTGGTATTTCTATTGATCCGAGTAATATTGAGGGGGTAGTAGACTATGTACGACCAAAGAGTATGCACGAGATAAGGAGTTTCCTAGGATTGGCTAGGTACTACCGTAGGTTTGTTAAGAACTTCTCTAAACTGTCAGGCCCATTGACTAGATTGAACAGGAAAGGAGTGAAGTTTGAGTGGTTTGACGAATGTGAATAGAGCTTTTAGGAGTTCAAGCAATGACTCATCATTGCACGTGTGTTGATGATTCCTTCAGGAGAAGAGGGATTCGTAATTTATAGTGATGTGTCCCAAAAAGGGCTCAGATGCGTGTTGATGCAGCGGGGGAGAGTGATAGCCTATGCCTCACGATAGCTAAAAGAATATGAAAAGAACTACCCTACCCATGATCTGGAGTTAGCAGCAATTGTCTATGCATTGAAGACTTGGAGACACTATCTTTATGGGGGTAGGTGTGAGATTTTCAATGACCATAAGAGTTTAAAATACTTTTTCACATAGAAAGAGTTAAATATGAGGTAGAGGAGATGGTTAGAGCTGATAAAGGATTACGACTGCACTATCAGCTACCACCCGGGAAAGGCTAATGTGGTCATTGATAGATCTAGAGAGGCTTGGTATCGAGCTGGTGGAGGGCGATCATCAGGCATTTATTGCTAATTTGGTTTTGTAGGCAACTCTATAGAAGAGAATTAAAGCAGCTCAGAGGAATGATGCAAAACTAGTAGAGCTAATGGAAAAGGTGCATGATGGTCAAGAGACAGAGTTCAGTATTTCAGATAATGGAGCCTTGAGGTTCTGTACCAGATTGTGTGTTCCTGCTGACCCTGAGATCAAGAGGGTTATCTTGGAGGAGGCACATCGGTCTTGTATACTGCACATTCGGGTAGCACTAAAATGTATAAGGATCTTCGAAAGTCTTTCTAGTGGAGAAATATCAAGAGAGAGATAGCCCAGTATGTGGATCAGTGTTTGACATGCCAATAGGTGAAAGCTGAGCATTAGAGACCAATGGAATCATTGCAGTCACTCCACATTACTGAGTGGAAGTAGGAGCATATAGCAATGGATTTCGTCACAGGACTACCGTTGGCTTTGCATGGATAGAATGCTATTTGGGTAGTTGTGGATCAACTGATGAAGACTGCCCACTTTTTGCTGATCAAAGGTAACTACTCAATGGATAGATTGTCCGAGTTATACGTCCAGGAGATAGTTAGGCTCCATGGCATCCTAGCGTCCACAGTTTCATACAGAGACCCACAGTTCACATCTCGTTTTTAGAGGAATTTGCAAGGGCCCATGTGTTCTCAGTTTTCGTTACGCACAACTTTTCATCCTTAGACAGATGGGTAGATAGAGAGGATGATACATATTCTAGAGGATATGCTGCGAACATATGTGCTAGAATTTGGAGGTTATTAGATGTATTATTTGCCACTGGTCGAGTTTCTATATAACAATAACTACTAGGCTAGCATTGGGATGGCATCGTATAAAGCATTATATGGCAGGAGGTGTCAATTCTCATTATACTGGGAGGAGATTGGAGAAAGATAGATTTTGGGGCCAGAGCTGATATAGTGGATTCAGGATAAAGTCAGACTCATTAGAGACAAGATCAGAATAGCACAGAGCCAGTAGAAGACTTTGCAGATACTCATCGACGAGAATTGGAGTTTGATGTAGGAGACAATGTATTTTTGAAGGTGGCACCATCGACGGGAGTTATGAGGTTCGAGAGGAAGGTAAAGCTAAGTCCTAGGTATATTGAATCATTCAAAATTTTTGAAAGAGTGTCTAGTTGCCTATCGGTTGACATTACCACCGGTTTTGTCTAAAATCCATGATGTATTCTACGTTTCTATGTTGAGGAAATATGTCCCAAACCCCTCCCATGTGATTAGTTATAAAGCACTGGAGTTGGGTGATACCTTGACTTATTAGGAAGTGCTAGTGTAGATTCTTGACTAGAAGGAATAGGAGTTATGCACGAAGAAGATTCCACTGGTAAAAGTTTTATGGCATAATGGCTTCCTGGGAATTAGAGGATCATATGCGCCAGAGATTAGAGGATCAGTGGAGTTCAGAGTTGAGCCAATCAGAATAAGAGTGAATAATAGTGTTGTATTTTGATTTGTATAGTGTAATGTAGGATAGATAAAGTTTTTAGTTTTGGGATATGAATGGCTTTGCGAGAATTTTGAGTAGTTGTATTCTCTCAAAACCCTCTTTGTAACCACGGTGTTCATCCACCGTAAGTGAAGGTAATTAATAAAATTGAAATATTCAGAATGCAGGGAGTTGTAGCTCAGGAGACCAACAACATCACAATATAAACTACGGAAGGAAATAAGTATGTGATGTAGGTGGAGTTGGAGACTCAGGACAGATATGACAATGTTCATAATGTAGTGAATTTTAGCTTGAGAGACAAGCAGCATCACAGTATAGCTATACACAGACCAAAACACACTCTCAGGCCACCGCCCAAGTATGGATTTAATGATTTGGTGTCTTATGCACTTATCCCTATTAGCAGGGATCCTACTACTTTTCAAAATGAGGTACAAAGCCAAGATAAAAGTAGATGGATGGGTGCTATGGTGGAGGAGATATAGTCACTGCATGAGAACTAGACGTGCGGGTTGGTGGAGCTCCTAGATGGGAAGAAAGCAATAGGATGCAAATGTGTGATTTCTTTTGTTGTTTTATGTGGATGACATGTTGATTGCTACGAAAAGAATGGTTGAGGTTAATTAGTTGAAAACTCTGTTGAGCAAAGAGCTTGATATGAAGGATTTGGGTGCAGCCAAGAAGATTGTTGGGATGAAGATTCGCAGCAATAGAGTTGCAGGGAGATTGTGGCTATCTTAAGGTAACTATGTTGAGAGGGTGTTGGAGAGGTTTAGCATAGATAATGTAAAACTTTTGAGTACACTGTTGGTGAAGCATTTTATATTGTCTACTGTCCAGTGCCCAAAGATGAATGATGATGTTCGTAAGCGACACCATTTACAACACCTTACCAGGATGGTGAACCTAGTTCTCTTAATTGGGTCTGAACCTGTTCGGTGCTCTCCTACCAAGTCAGAGCAATATGGGACTATTCACAGGGCTAGTCTCCCTCTTCTGAAAAACTGTCGGGAATACAATAGATAAACAATAATTTTGTGAACAAAAAAATGTGCTTCTAACACTAAATTGATGATGTACAAAAGTATGCTCAATATGCTCACGTATGACAAGGATTTATGCTCAAGTGAGATAAGGTCAAGCTACATGTCAACTCTCAACCAATGTATATATATTGTATATACATGAGGGTGATACCTTTGATTTAAGATAATATATTCAACAAACAACTAAACAAAGGACCTTGAATTTATATGCTAATATCTCAGCACAATATATACCAAGTATTAAGCACAATTGAGATAAGGGATTCTAGCTTGCAAATATATGTATTTAACAAATAACACAAGCAAGCCCTTGAATCTGGCAATGAAAGTGTCAAGACTTAGAATCCAAAATATGAGTTCTTCCTGAATAGTATTTATCAATAAAATAATACAGGAATCACTCTAGCTTAGTCTCTAAAATCAATTGCAAACAATGCACAATGAGAGAGTTCTAAGCTACCAAAAATATGTATGAGATGTAAGCACAATATCAAGAGATTAAACTCCTTTACAAGTTGAACCAAGGAGTATAACAAATAATTATCCTTAAAAGATAGTTTTGCAAATCAAGGAACATGGAGAATGAGCAATATGCCTCAAAATATTGGAAGAATATAAGCTATATGAGTATTATGAGTGAAAAAAATTTTAAAGAATTTTTGGCTAATGATTTTGTTAATCTTTTACTAATTAATTAAGACAAATGATGGGGTATTTATAGATACTCATAAAACAAAATAATCGTTGGGGACACAAAGGTTATTTTAGAAAAAGATTAATGATGTTTAATTAAAATTAAGCTCATTTACTTGTGGTAAAAATTTGACCAACCCAAGAGGTTCGGTCAACCGTATTCAGGATTCGGTTGACCACATTGCTGAGTTCAGTCGACCATGACACTTTTGAACTGCAGATATGGTCGATCGTCTTAAGGCAATTTTGAACCCTTCATAGGTTCGGTCGACCATGGCTAAGGTTGAGTTGACCGCTCATGTCATTCGTGCAACCATGGTCAATTTGAACTACACAAACAGTCAGCCAAATAGTTGGGGGTCAGACACATTTTGGTTTGTTCAATCAAGGACGATGCATTCATTTTAGAACGATTGACCGTAAGAAGTCAACTTGTTGATTTCTAATCGGTTCGATCGATTGAGGCATTAATACTGCCAAGGGTTCAGTTGACTGGGACCACTTAAAATGTGCATTTAAGTCCTATTTTTGGGCTTTATGCTTCATCAATACAGTGTGAATAAGCATAAGGCATTTAAGATATATGGGTGATGGTTCCTATGGTCATTAGATTTCCCTATGGATAGACTATGGCCTTTGAGCATAAACTTATCCTGCATGAGATGTAGTTATTAGAAACCAGAAAACCAAATGCAATTACAATAAAAATTAACTATCTTCTTCTTTCTTCTTTTGCTTATCTGTCATTTATAGAATATGCCACACAAAATAAGCTTTAAGATCTGTTTTGGCTTTCATTTCCCTGTCCCTTATGTGTGATCTCAAGTGTGGACCTATTCACATGCTAAATACACACATAAGTTCACTGTGTTTTGTAAGCATCAAAACAAAGATCGGACTTAAAAAGTCAACAATCTCCCCCTTTTTTATGATGACAAACACGTGTAAGCAAAATGTGTGTTTCTACTATAGTTTATACTACGATGCTGCTGGTCTCCTAAGCTAGAACTCACTGCATTCTGAACATTGTCATCTTTGCCCTGAGTCTCCAACTCCACCTACACCACATCTTCATTGCTGCTGCAATTTTCTGGCATATGTTTCTCTTTTTCTACTTTAGTACGTAGCATCGTGACTTTATCATAGAAAACCATGTCTCCACTAATCACCACCTTGTTTGCCTTTGGATCCCACAACTTGAACCCACATTTATGACACCCCAGAAAGATACACTGTTTAGACTTTGCATCAAGCTTCGATCTCTCCTCACTAGAAACGTGCACATAGGTTGGGCATCCAAACACTCTCAAATTGGAGTAGTCCACCACGCTGCCTATCTATACATCCTCTTTAACTTTCCCACTTAGTGAAGCCCTTGGTGATTAGTTAATCAAGAAATATGCCATATTCAGTTCCTATGCCTAGAAGTTCATTGCAAACTCTGCATTCAACTTGAGACATTGAGCTCTTTCAGCTATAGTTTGGTTCATCCTTTTTGCCACACTATTCTGCTGTGGTGTCTTGCATACTGTGAAGTGTCTCCTTATGCCATGCTACTCGCACAACTCCATGAACCTTGAATCTGCGTACTTAATTCCATTGTTTGACTTGAGGATCTTTCTCCTAGTTTGGTTTTCCACCTCAGCTCCATAATTTAAACTTGGCAAACATCTGTGACTTGTGTTGCATGAAGTACACCCAGAACTTTCATGAGTGATCATCGATAATACTCATGAAGTACATATGTCCACCCTATGATGCTTACCCTTACTGGTCCCCAAACATTTGAATGAATATAGTCAAGAATCCCCCCCATCTTATGTGTCGCTATTTTGAACTGCACCCTATTCTATTTTACAAGAACATAATAGCTGCAGAAATTTAGTTTGCATGTTTTGACACCCTTCAAAAGATTTCTCTTATGAAGCTCCATCATCCCACGCTCACCCATATGCCCTAACCTTATATGCCATAAGAAAGGATTATCTGAATGAGACTCTGCAGTTGCAGCTCCACCTACAACTATATTACCCAGCAGTGCACAAATATTCCCTGCTAACTTCTGCTCTTTCATCACCATTAAGATGCCTTTACACACCTTCATTACCCCACTTTCAAGCTTGTAACTAAACCCATTACAATCTAAAGTGCCCAATGAAATCAAATTCTGTTGTAGATCTGGTATATGCCTAACATCACATAATGTTCTTATAGCACCATCAAACATTTTAATTCTTATATTCCCTATTTTAACAATTTTGCACGAAGCATCATTTTCCATCATAATAGAACCAAAATTTACTGACTTGTAGGTGCTGAGCCAATCTTTATTTGGTGTCATGTGATAAGAGCTCGCCGAATCTAGGATCTAAGAATTCGTGAGGTGATTTGAACTCGATAAAACAGAAAGCATATCACCATCACCACTCATTAAGTCTCCTTCTTCCACTACATTCTCTAATTTTGATGAACCCTCTTTATTTTCCTGTATTCCCCTTCTTCCTCTCTAGATACTCTGATTTTATGTGCCACTATTTCCCGCACTTAAAATGCCATAAGTCTTTTATCTTCATGGATTTGAACCAAGATTTATTATTACTTGATCTGCTCTGGAACTTGCTTCTCCCACATTAATGGATACCCTTCACCACAAGACCTTCACCTTGTGAAATCTCATTGCTGGCTTTCTTCCTTTGATGAAAGCCTAACAAAGCGCTTAGGACCTCCTCCAAATTCAAGGTTTCTTTTCCCCATGCCATAGTTGTAACCCAATTTTCATATGTATAAGACACATGTAGGGAATTCAATAGCATCAATGCTTTGTATTCTTCCTTGAACTTCACATCAACACGCATTAAATCACTGATAATGTGATTGAATATACTGATGTGTTGGTTCAAATCCGAACCGTATGCCATCTTAAGCCAATACAATTTCTGTTTAAGATACAACTTGTTTGTTAAAGACTTGGACACATATCGGCTTTCCAAATTTTTCCAAATAGCCATCGGAGATTTTTCATCCATGATGTGATACAAAACGTCATTAGCCAGACAAGGACCGATAGTCGCCACAGCCTTCGCTTCCAATTCCTTCCAACTTGTTTCGTCCACGTCTTCCAGTTGAATTCCATATAATGCCTTCACCATAACCTGTTGCACTAACATATCCTTAACCATCCTCTTCCATAGTCCGAAATTTCCCGATTTGTCAAACTTGACAATATCGAACTTTGCAGAAGAAATTCCAGAAACCATTGTAACTAAGTTCTCTGATACCAATTTTTTATGCAAGTTAATGTGCAATAGAAACAAATAGTTTGGATCATACAATGCAACAACCAACGATGAATAATACAGAAAAAACAATCACACAAATTATTGAAAGCACTAAAACAATGACACAAAGGATTTACGTGGTTCAACAATGCCTACGTGCATGGGAGCAAACAACTATGATTTTCACCATCTTTTGTCAAAATACTTAGAGTTACAACATACAACATTGTATGTATGCTAACCCTCTTCAAAACTTGAAGGTTTTCCCTCCAAAACCCAACCTATTCAACTTCCCAATTTAAAATTTAAAAATAGGGCTGGGTAACTGAGCCAAATCGTCGACTGTTTCAGACAAACCATCGACGGTTTTAGACAAACCGTTGTGAGTTTCTTCTTGAGACCAGACTGTCGATGCAACTTTGCCAAATTGTCGACAGTTTCTTCTGCAAACCAGCTTCTGTTGCTTTTCCACCATGCTTTCTTTATACGTGTGTTCCACTCAAAATGTGAGTCACATATTACAACACAAAGTTTGTACATTAGCAAGCACTATTCTTATTTTGAGTGGCTTTAGACTGTCATTGCCTCCATCGCATTCTATAGTTGACTCCCTGAAATTATAACAATTAACATTTAATCCATTGAAGGAAATGAAGACCATCCAATTTGTCATGCTATGTCCATCTTCCTTAGTTAGATTTATAACATTGGTGTGCCTTATCTAGAGATGCTCTAATTAAAATCCTCAAGAAACTTTTGAACCATCGCACCACGGCCAAGATCATGATCGCATCATCATGCTTTTTGCCAAGGATATTGAAATCACAAAAGGCCTCTACGAATCAAACCAACATTTGTTGAATTTTATGCATAATATCAACTTAGGCCGATTAGTCTCCAATGTTCCTCAAAAGCAGATAAAAGGCCTTAGTTGTAAATCAAAGAGCATCAATAGGTGATCGAGTTCCCAAAAAATTAAGATGTTGTAGTGTTTTTATAATTCTTTTAAAATTCAATGGTGGTGGTTTAGTTTATTTATTTTTGGTGGTGTTTGTGTTTATGAATATATTCCCATTTCATTCTCCCCATCAATCGACCACAAACCCATTTGATTCCATTTTCCCATTACTTTTCATTACTTGTCTAGGGTGTCATAGAGGATGAAGCAGAACGAAAGCCTATGGAATAAGACAATGTCTTCGCAGAAGATTTGATCAATGCCTTCGACGAGGTCAACTAATCAACTTGGCCACCTTGTCCTCTTTCCGAGTTCTTCTCTAGATTCACACTTCCTGGATCATACTCGAAATGGATTAGTTACCTCAAATGTAATCTTTAATAGTACGAATGTCTTCTTAAATAGGAATCTTTGATATGCTTATTTCACTTTCATTGTTGTTTTTGAATTTTGAATTTTTCTATAGGATTGATTTGGTTTGGTTATCGATATTTACATTCTCTTTGTCCATTCAATTAGTCTTTAAAATAGATTTATTTTGAGTTTTTGTTGTTTAGGGTACGATTACTCTTTAAAATATATTTACTTGAAAAGCTTGATGAATCTTTTTCAAGGTATGATTTGTATTTAATTTTAGTATTGTGTGAAATAATTTACTTATGTTTTCTTTCTTAAATTCCTATAATTTTGTTATTGATTTATAATTGTTGTGAGTGATGTCATGTTGTTTTAGATTTTCAATTGTCTATAGCTAAATAATAAATGAATTACGTCGATTTCTAGAAAAAAAAATTAGTCTGATTTTACATGTTTGTTCAATATCTTAATTCTTTCGGTTTTAATTTTAACTTTTTTTTTTTTAATTTGAAATATCTCTTATAGATTCCTTAGATTAGTCTAATCAATAATCTCCTACCAACATCATACTTTCATGACATTAAACTTATAATCCTTTTTTTTTTTAGCCAAGTGTTTGATAGAATGCTTGAATGAACTTGTTCAAGTGTAAATAGATGCTTATATGGCGAATGAAGCCTTTAATAAATATTTTGATTTTAGCACCATTTCTTGAACTATTTTTCTGGTGTTGATTTCATCTAGTCTATAAATGTATAAAAGTTGTGTTTTGTGTATAGAAGGAATTTGGGGAGAACATTGACTTCAAAATCTTGCTTTTCATCAAAATTGTATTAATAAATATAATCCATTGTAGTACATTCTTGATTTATTCCCATTATTTGTATTTTTAATGCATAATTAGAAAAAAAAAATTATTCTTGTGATAATATTTTTTTTCCCTTCATTTAAGATAATCGTCACGATTCTAGCATCAACAATATGGATCATATGCAAGTATTATTTATTTTTGAATAAATGTGTTATTCGATTTGGATCACATAGCAACAGTTAATTACTTATTACATAAAAAAAAGTTTTTTTTTTTCAAAAATGTTTCGAAACATTCATATTGACAACATGCACATTCACAATATGGATAAATTGTGAAAACAATTTGATAGTCTCATTTAAAAACTGGATATGCCCATTTTTATTCACTCCTATTAAAAGTCCAAGAGTTCCCTATAGAATTAAAATAAACAAAAACTCATTTCAACACATTCATATTATAGAAAAATTTGTGAAAAAAATTGGTAGTCTCCTCTGAAAATCAAATATGTCCAGTTTTTTCACACTTATTAAAAGTAAAAGAATTCAAAATAGAACAATTGCAAGAATAAAGTTGTTTCACAACATTCATACCTAGAACATCCACATTCATTGTATGAAAAAAATTGAAAAACAATTTGGTAGAGCCTTCTATAAAGAATATGCCAATTTCTGTTTGCACCTATTAAAAGGGACAAAATTCATAGTAAAACAATCAAACAAGTTGTTTTAGAACATTCATACCTAGAACATGCACAGTCATAGTATGAACAAATTGTGTAAATATAGAGTCTCCTCTGAAAATTAGATATGCCCATTTCTATTTGCACCTATTAAAAGAGACAAACTTCATAGTAGAACAAACACAAAGTTATTTCATAAAATTTATAGCAAGAACATGCACATTTATAGTGCGAACAAATTTTGTAAAACTTTCAAGAGTCTCCTATTAAAGGTAGATATCCCATTTATGTTCACACCTATTAAAAGAGAAAAAGTTCATAGCAGAACAAGCACAAAGTTGTTTCATAACATTCATACCCAGAATATGCATATTCATAGTACGAACAAATTCTATAAAAATTTTGGCAATCTCATTTAAAAATCAGATATGCCATTTTCTTTTTACACCTATTAAAAGAAACAAAATTCAAAGCAGAACAAGTAGAAAGTTGTTTCAGAACATTCATACATAGAACATGTTCTGAATTTATGTGTAATCCCAAGAGGGGGAGGGGGTGAATTGGGTATTTTAAAAATTTTAGTCTTTAGATTCTAATTTTGAAAAACTTACAACCACACACACACAAACTAGATGATGAGCAATTTAGTATTTCTCAACTTATCAATTTAATGTGTGACTTTATCAAGCAAACAATATTACCCAATTACTTAACATACAGAACAAACAAATAATTAAGCGCAAGCGGAAATTAAAATAGTTAAGGGAAGAGAGATGCAAACACAATTTTTATGAGGTTCAGCTAACTCAGCCTACATCCTCGCCTTGAGTAAACTACCCAAAGATTCCACTATACTGCTCCTTAACTTTGGACGGAGCTTCTCGTCACAATCCACTGGTTACAAGAGGTACAACTTCCTCCTTACAACCTGCCGCTTACACAAGGCGTAGCTTCCTCCTCATGATTCAAAAACTGAACCATTAATATAAATAATGAATAATAAATTTCTGAACACTCAAACACTTCTCAATAAGCTAATGAGTTCAATCAATCCTAAGCACTCTCACAAGGTATAATTTGAAGCTCAGATGTAATATGTGGATTTTGCAATGATGTATAAAAAATATGATCTTTGTATAAATATATATATATATATATATATATATATGTATGTATGTATAAGATGCTTCAAAGATCTAATGCTTATTCAATATTTCCCAAAAATAATTTATTAAAGATATGAACGTTGAAGATACTAGGGTTTGCTTTCAAATAACTTTTGCAAGAATAATAAAATATAATACCTTTGAATCACAATATAATTTTGAATATCACAAAGATTTAAGCTTTTGCTTTCAAATACCTTTTGAAGAAATAATATTAAATCTTTTGAATGAAAATATGTCTTTGAATATTACAATAAATTTTTCAAATAAATATATATGTGAAGTTCATGTTCTTACTCCCAATAAATATTTTACATGAAAGAATAATGGAGTATATGAACTTATAAAATTAAGATTGAATGCTAAAAAAAAAAACTTAACCAAACCTCAAGATCAAACTAGTTTTTCGTAAGATGATATGAGTGTAAGCACGTGGATCTTGAAGATGATCTTGACGGTTGCCTGGACTTGATGTGAATACGTTGAAAGTAAGTAAAGTTTAGAAAAAGGTGTGCAAAAGTTGTTCCAAAGTTGTGCTAAAGTGTTAACCTACGGTTTAGAGTTGGTATATATAAGTATTCTCGCCCTTTGATCAATTTTCAACCATTGGATCATTTAATTAAAAACTTTCCATCCGTTTTTGCGCTGGAGTGCCGTTTTGTGCCACGAATTCGTAGATGAATGTTCGTACCAATAGACGAATTTCCTTCAGTCGCTCATCGACGCGAACAGGGGATTCGTTGACGATTGGGCTGTTTGAGATTTTTATGCTCTCAGTATTGTCTCATCGACAAGAATAGAGCATTTGACAATGAGTGGCCTTCAGTCTTTCATTGATGAGACTAGGGGAATCATCGACGAGCTGCTTGTTATTTAGCCCGATCCAACCTAGGTCAATACATATGAATATGTCATGAAACAACATGCATCCTAAGGTCAATCTATATGTTATTTTGAGCTTCGCATCATATCTTATGAGTTATGCAAATACAATCAAACCCAATGCAAATTAACAAAGAAAATTTGTATGGCCTTTATCCTTTTGTTCTTTGGCTCCCATGGATTGAGCCAAGTGGTATGTACTTTGTGTTCCTTGTGGCTTCCATATCATACCTACCATATGTGCATGCTAAGTTAGGATCCTGCTCAAAATCTCAATGTACAAATAAAATACCAAGTGATTTGTCAATAATAAAACAAATTTGGACTCATAAAGTCAAGACATGGCAATCCATAGTATGAAAAAATTCTGTAAAAGTTTTTGTAGGGTCGCCTCTGAACATTGAATATGTTATTTTTGTTTACACTTGTTAAATGAAATAAAATTCATAGTAGAACAAGAAGAAAGTTTTTCAAAACATTCATACCCAGAACATGTATAGTCGTAGTACGAGCAAATTCTATAAAACTTTTGGCCGAGTCTTCTCTGAAAATTGGATATGCCCATTTCCATTTGCAGTTGTTAAAAGAGACAAAATTCACAACAGAACAAGTAGAAAGTGGTTTCACAATGTTCATACCTAGAACATACACATAGTATGAACAAATTATATAAAATTTCAGTACAGTCTCCTCTAAAAATTGGATATGCCCATTTCTGTTTGCACTTTTTAAAAGATACAAAATTCATAATAGAATAAAGAGAAATTTTTTTTCAAAATATTCATACCTTGAATATGCACATTGATAGTATGAACAAATTCTGTAAAAAAATTTGGAAGTCTCCTTCGAAAATTGAACATGTCTATTTTGTTAAGCTAAAATGGAAATAGAGAAAATGGAAACAGATTAAATGGAAACAAAAAATTAATTGGCCTTGAAGAAAATGAGTTGTAGATGAAAATGAGCCGCGGAGGAGCCATCTTTCATGCGCTGGAATGATAATTCTCGTGTGCTAAAATAACCCATTAAATATCCTAATTACGCCCTTCCTTTCCTATCCATTCAATATAACTATATAATGAAGCAATTATACGTGAATGTGAATATTGTGAAGTGAGTGTGCGAGGAGTGTGAGAGTGCTAAAGGTGAGAAAGAGAAAAGTGTGAGAAGAGTTGAGTTGAGTGTGTGCCTCCTCCACTTTTTTTTTTTTTTTTCTCTCTCTTAGGTTATAGTATATTTTGTGTGCTCTGTGGACATAGGTCAAATTAGACCGAACCACATAAATCTAATGTTCTTATTGTGTGTGTTTGTTTTGCTTGTGTGTGTGATTATTGTTCCTATATCCCTAACAATTGGTATCAGAGCCAAATCAAAGTAAAGTCGCGAGATTGAAGGTCCCAAGAGCTATATTGTGCAAATTATGTGCCTAAGGAAAATTTTGTCTAGGAATGTGGGACTTAAGCGGCCCATTGTGACCCCCACTTCCCTGGGAATTTACCTGGTGTAATTTAGCACAATCATCATCGGAGGTATTAAGAACTATATTGTGCTAATTATGTGTCTTGGGAAAATTTTGTTTAGGAAAGTGGGACTTTAGCGATCCATTGTGCCCCCCACTTCCCTGGAAATTTACGTGGTGTAATTTAGCACAATCATCACTGGACCCCATTGCCACATCATCAGTTAACCCACTCCAATGTGACGTCATCGTGCCATGTCAGTAGAGCTGAGTTAGCATCCCCATTAGTGCCGTGTCAGCAGATACGTATCATCCACCACATCATCCCTAGGCCCACTTGCCCTGTCAGTGTCCACGTCATCTCAGAACCCCACCTGTCACATCAATGCCATGTCAGTAGCTAGGTAATAATGTCAGGTAACGGAGTTGATCGTTTTTTACAAGAAGGTTTGACTAGGTTTTCGGAGTCATTTCAGGTCTGTTTTTCAAATTACTTGAAACATTTATAAGGTTTTCGGCCATTCTGGATCTAGCCGTGCTGCTCATTTGAGTTGATTTCATCTATAGATTGACAAATCAAGATGTTTAAGAACACCAACTTTGGTTTCTAGAAGATGCAAATTGAGGACTACTTGTTTGGTAAGGAGTTGCACTTACCATTGAAGGGAAAGCCAAATTCCATAACGGAGTACAAGTGGGAGTTGCTTGATTGAAAAGCTTTCGGAGCTATTAGGTTGACGCTTGCAATGTCTGTTGCCTTTAATATCAAGTATATGACAACTACCAAGTCTCTTATGGATGTGCTCTCCAACATGTATGAGTAGCCATTAGCTGCCAATAAGGTACAGTAGTGAAGAAGTTATTTACCATGAATATGTCCATAGGTGAAAGTTTTAGTAGACATATGAATAATTTCAATGTGCTGTCGGATCAACTCGCCTCAGTTGAAATCAAGTTTGATAGTGAAGTCCATGCCTTATTAATTCTTAGTTAGTTGTTTGAGAGTTGGAAAGGTATTGTTATTGCGATTAGTAGTTCCGCAGGAAAATCAAAACAAAACTTTTATGAAGTCGTCAGTATGATTTTGACGGAAGAGATTAGGATGGAGTCAAATAGTGCTTCCACCTCAAGTTTAGCCTTGAATGTGGAAAGCTGAGGGAGTGATTTGAGGAAAGGAAGCAGGCATGGATGATCAAACAATCGCAATAGATCTAGGATTAGTCAATCCAAATCCAGAAATCCCAAAGGTTCCCAGGGCACAAAGAATATTGAAGGCTGGAATTGTGGAAAGTTTGTTCATTTCAGAAACTAGTGCAAAGGTCCAAGAAAGGAATATGAGGTGAAGACAAAAGAAAATGTTGCTTCAGAATAAGGTGATATGTTGATATGCTATTTGGAGGGCAAGACGAAGTCTTAGGTCTTAGACTCTGGAGCCTTATTTCATGCCACTTGCAGTAAAGATTGCCTAGAGGAGTATATACTGGGTGACTTCAGTAAGGTATACCTTGGCAATGATCAACCTTGCGACATAATCAACAAGGGAATTGTTAAGATCAAGATGAATAGGTCAATATGGAAGCTAAAGGATGTCAAATATATTCCAAACCTGAGAAAGAACTTGATTTCAGTTGGTCAACTGGAAGATGAGGGATACACCACAACATTCATTGGTGATGAATGGAAGATATCAAAGGGTGCATTGAAAATTGCATGAAGCAAGAAAAGTGGAACACTTTATATGACTTCTAATGCATGTATGTCTATTTTTGTTGCTAGTGGAAGTGACAATAGCAACATTTGGCATCAATGACTCGGTCACGTAAGTGAGAAAAGACTCAGGGTGATGCACTCAAAGGTAAAGTTGAGTGATCTACGGTCAAGAGAGATTGATATGTGCGAGACTTGAACTACTACACTCAGATGTATGGGGACCGACGACCATTTCATCCATAGGTGGAAGGAATTACTTCGTGACATTTATTGAGGATCATTCTCAAAAGGTATGGGTTTACTTTCCGAAATACAAATATGTTGTCTTTGATGCTTTCGATATTTGGAAAGCAGTGGTTGAAAATGAAACTATTTTGAAAATTAAGAAGCTGAGAATTTATAATGGTGGTGAGTATGAAGACACCGGGTTCAAGAAATTCTGCTTTGTGCATGGTATAAGGATGGAAAGAACTGTGCCAGGTACGACTCAGCACAATGACATAGATGAGAGGATGAGTTGATCATTGACTGAAAAAGCCAGAATCATGCGTATGCAGTCAAGCCTACTAAAGCAAGTTTGGGCAAAAGTGGTCAACATAGCAACACACTTGATTAATAGGAGTCCATTAGTACCATTGGACCACCGTTTACCAGAAAACGTATGGAGTGAAAAAGAGGTGATACTTTCACATTTGAATGTTTTTGTTTATGTAGAATATATGCATGTTAATGATCATGTCAGAAACAAACTTGATCCAAAGTCCCAGAAATGCACTTTCGTCTATTATGGGGAAGATGAGTATGAGTATCGCATTTGGGACGATGAAAATAAGAAGGTGATCAGAACCAAGGATGTGATCTTTAATGAAATGGTGATGTACAAAGATAGACACACAACAGAGTCCGCAGAACCAGTTGAAAATGAAACAACCTATGTAGACTTGGATGATGTCCTAGAAGGTGTCAGGATACAACACATCGAGAATCCTCAGGCAGAGGAGACACAACAAAAAAACACCAAGATTCGTTAGTTGTAGGAACCTGTGGAGCATATTGTCCCACCACCGCCTCCTACTCCAGCTCTGGAGCTTAGGTGATCTTCTTGGCAGCATGTACCAAATAAGAGGTATATGAATTATTTATTTCTTACAAATGGAGGAGAACCTAAATGCTATGATGAAGCATGTTAGGTGGGAGATTTGAGAAAGTGGGAGCTTGCAATGAAGGACGTGATGAAGTCCCTCAGCTCCAACAAAACGTGGGAACTAGCTAAGTTTCCCAAATGTAAGAAGGCTCTTCACAACAAATGGGTTTATAGGATCAAAGAGTAGCATGATGGATCCAAGAGGTACAAAGTACATTTGGTAGTCAAGGGCTTCGAGCAAAAGGAAGGAATTGACTACACCAACATCTTTGCAGTAATTGTGAAGTTAATAGCCATCAGATTAGTCTTGAGCATTGTTGCCTTGGAGGGCATACATCTTAAGCAATTGGATGTGAAGATCGCATTTCTTCACAGTGATTTTGATAAGGAGATTTGCATGCAACAATGAGAAGGATTCTCAATAAAAGGTAAAGAGGATCTTGTGTGTAGATTGAATAAGAGCTTGTATAGTCTCAAACAAGCTCCCAGGCAATGGTACAGAAAATTTGCCAGCTTTATGCCCAGGAAATATTTTCAGAAGTGCAATGCCAAACACTATTGCTACTTTAAGAGGTGTTGATCTAGTTATATCATTTTGTTGCTATATGTCGATGACATGTTAGTTGTAGGATTAGATATAGAAGAGATATGGAAATTGAAGCAGCAAATGTCAAAGGAGCTTGAGATGAAGGACTTGGGTTCAGCCAAGCAGATACTTAGGACAAAACCTCAGTGATAAGCAAGAGGGAACGTTGCAATTATGTCAGTTGGAGTATATTAGACGTGTTTTATAGAGACTCAACATGAGAAGTGCTAAACTAGTAAATATACCACTAGTCGGTCACTTCCGTCTCTCCAAGGATTAGGCTCCCCAAACAGATGAAGAGAAAAAATTCATGGCTAAGGTACCTTACGCCTCAGCCATTGGAAGTCTTATATACGTCGCAGTGGGGGATATCAGCATGTTTATGTCAAATCCAGGGAAGAATCACTGGGAAGTAGTGAAGTGGATCTTGAGATATCTGCATGGCACTATTGATAAGTGCCTATGTTTGAGCAAAGGAGACTTGAAAATTCAAGGGTATGTTGATCCCAATTTTTTTTGTGAAATTAATCATCATAGAAGCACCACCGGATATGTGTTCACTATTGGCACAACAGCTGTCAGTTTGATGTCATAGATACAGAATATTGTTGTTCTATCCATTACGGAAGCTAAGTATCTAGCAGTGATAGAAGCTATTAAAGTGATGATTTGGCTTCAAGGTTTGTTAATAGAAATCAAACTAAAGTAGGAGAGAGATGTTTTGCATAGCGACAGTCAGAGTGCAATACATCTAGAAAAGAACTCTACATTTAAGTCTAGAACCAAACACATTGGATTACATTATAATTTCATTAGATATCTATTAGAGGATGGAGTGTTGACACTGGAAAAAATCCAAGCTAGTAGGAATCCGGAAGATATGTTGACAAAGATGGTGACTACAAAGAAGCTGAAGTTGTGCTCAACTTTAGTTGGTCTTCATGCTTGAAAACAGATTTGAGCACATCATTATCCATATACTGGTTGAGATAGTATCTCCTTCACCAAGTGAGAGATTGTTAAGCTGAATTGGAAATAGAGAAAATGGAAACGGATTAAATGGAAATGGAAAATTAAATGGCCTTGAAAAGGATGAGTTGTAGATGAAAATAAGTTGCGAAGGAGCCAACTTTCATGCACTGGAATGATAATGCCTGCATGCTAAAATAACCCATTAAATATCCCAATTACTCCATTCCTTTCCTATCCTTTCAATATAACTATATTATGAAGCAATTGTACATTAATGTGCATATTGTGAAGTGAGTGAGCGAGGAGTGTGAAAGTGCAGAAGGTGAGAGAGAGAAGAGTGTGAGAAGAGTTGAGTTGAGTGTGTGTCTCCTTCTCTTATTTTTCTCCTAGGTTATTGTATATTTGGCGTGCTCCGTGGACGTAGGTCAGATTAGACTGAACCAACACTAAGTTATTTCACAACTTTTATACCCACAAAGCAATACAGAATCAACTAGATTCATAATAAATAATGTCTACTTATTCACTAATGTTCAATTGGATGACATTGTTTTAAAAAAAAAAACCAACTAGAAAACACAATCATCAGAAGAGTATTCCCATTAGAAAGAGTACTTCACAATCATAATATTCATAATATTAATGAAGTTATTTACAGTTCAACAATTGCATGTACGTATCTATAAACAAAAAATAAGCATGATAACTATACAAAAGTAATATAAGGAGACATAAAGGTAATATATAAAAATGTAAGTAATGTACTGAACAATATTAGGGATACAAGTATAGAAAATAAATATAACTATAGCTACTCAAGTGATGCATGGTGGTCGTCTCTTCTATTATGTAGGTAGATGTCTACTTCCCTCCATGTCCATTAATGTCCATCACCTCTCCTATCTGGTCAGCCTCATTGTTCCTACCTCGTCATTATCCTCTGCCTGTTCTATATGTTGGTTGAACTACTATATCATCAGACATATGCAAGAGATAGGGAGATGGATGAGGCAATGATATAGGTCGGGAACATGTAGGAATGACTAATGCATCCAAGTACCTAGAATCTAAAATCGGGTTAGGCATAAAAGGTGCGGATAGAGTGATAAGAGATTCATATGGGCTATTGGTGAAGTAGTAAATAGTGTGAAAAGGGGCATATATAGTACTACTCGAGGACTCACTGTACTCTAGATGTGATGATGAAGGCATATGAGGTGCATCATGTGTACTGGGAGAGGGCTTGACCTAGTTAGGTATCGTTGAAGAGGCATAGGGTACTGAAGGGCTGAAGAGGTTCTAACTCTCTATAAATGGAGGCTCCTCCAAAATCAGGCTAGATGGGATATGTCTGTCACTATCCGTACATCAAGCATGCCCACCACATATTGGAACTCCTTACCCTCCACCGGGTTGTCGTGTAGGGGGAGAAGGTGGAGGGACATGTCCTCATCGTCCATCCTTATGGATGATAATCAGACCATCCCTTGCCATGCTTTAAACATACCGATTTGGAGAGACCAGCACAACCTAATGTAATATGTCAGCCTACATTAGAAAGAAAAAAAAAATACTTAGACATTTAAAAAGAAATTTATACCAGTACTAGAACTTGTACGCTGATGTATACTTACAAGGCTAATATATATAGCTACTATCTTGCACACGAAGCATAAAGTAATGTACCTATACTAGATGAAGTATTGGTCATTTGCAGGCATAGGGCCGTCCTTTAGCTATGTATCATTGATATGCTCCCTTCCACAAGTCCACATACGAACTGTGGGAATATCTCGAATCTATGACCCCTCAATTGCGACTATCAATTTGATGCAGATCACAATGTTGAACTTGTACCCATGACGTGTTGAATGGATCGAGAATGCTTTGTCAATAGCTTATCTAATAGAAGACTCGATCAAGAAGGTACCGCTCTATTATATGAAAGTAGATGAGTGGCACCCAAGACATCCATAGGTCACTCCTAATGAGACAATCAATAGGCAAGTCATACACAATTTCATCATTGCATGGCCTCCAAATGAATTGCACATAAGATCAAAAAATATTAGTTGACCATATATACCTTATCACAAAAAAAAAAAGAAAAAAAGAAGAAGAAGATAGAAATGTTATATATTATGTAGTTAAACTTTGATTCAGCATAATAATACCTTATGGTTGTGGTGCATGTCCAGCTTAAACTTGAACCACGAAAATGTATGCTACGCGACAAAGGGAGCCCTTATACCATTCCTCAACCTATACAACAAATGTTTACACAAATATTATAATATATGTGATGTTAAGTTGTAGTTGATATCAAAGACAAAGTTGAACCAAAATGCAATTAAAACCAACCTGAATGCGAGAGATAACCAATCCATGAGATGACTATCCACATCCCTCTTAATATGGAGCACACCTACTCAGAAGAGAGCTAAAGATGGACATATCTCACGTGCTTGGATCTGAAAGAGATGTAAAGGATGTCCATTATCCTTCCTTGATGGATGAGTGGCATAACACATCTCTATACAACCACGAAAGCATTGTCGAACCATAATTGTATGAATGCACATGCGTCAGATCCTCAAATAGTAATAGGAACATAAGATATGCATAATTACCCAACATGTCATAGAAGAGAGTGCCATAAATCAACTTCAAAATGTGTGTGCATAGTATATGATAATTTGGTCATTTACAATGTCAGGTAGTCGTTGAAAATGATCTCATAGGAACCTTATCTTGATGTGTTTAACCATATATCTCACTATTAGGTGACCCCTAACAACTGTTGGCACATATGATGCAATGTATATCGTCCCTACTATTCCTAGTCCACCTTTATTGATCCACATGTATGTCCAATGATGGACCTCCTTTCATTACGGAGGCTGAATAGAATTGCCATATCCTATAGTGTGATTGTGGCCTGATTGTAGGGAAGGTGAAAAGTATGTATCTTTGACCTCTATCTTGTTGGCCTAACAAGGCTTAATCTCATTTTGATAATGACAAACAAAGGAATCTAATTTTTCTTTTAAGTGAAGTTTCAGGCATTACATTTTTATGAGCACACTGGTTTATACTTAAATTCAAAAGCCTTGGATGATATCAAAGCTTGTATGAAGTCAAAGCTTGGATGAAGCCAAAGATTGGGTGAAGTTAAAGCTCCATTACATGAAGAATTAGGGTTTATTTCCTTTTAAATGTATTAAAAGTCTCATGTAAGTGTTTCAACTTTAAGTTTGTTTATGAAGCTCTTAGGATTAAGTATTGGACTTAGATACCAGTTTAACAACTTGGAAAATATTTTTGCAAAGTCCAAATGTCTTTTAAAAAAGAATACAAATACATTTTGGAATAAAAAATATGAAAAACACTGAATTATAGAGTTTTTAGGTGCCTGAGAAGTATGTTCATTCGACTAAATGGCTACTGGCAATATTAAAAGATTAGATAGTGTTGGTTCAAGCGACTAAAGGATAATTTAGTCACCCGAATAGGGTCAGGTGACTGAACTTAGAGTTCAGGTGACTGAAAAGCTACTACCTATTCAAGAGCGTATGTTTTTGGTAAGCTTGCCAAAGCTTGGGTCCTTAACTACCAAAAATAATATTTATAGCCTAATCAATCCCAAGTTTAGTAAAACGAGGAGTGAGTCGGGTGTCGATCTTAGGGACTCTAGTGCAATGGTGCACCAATTTAATATAATTCATTACGATATGAACAAAAGGAAAAATATGGAATTTTGGGTTGTTCACTAAACTACGAAAGCAATTAAGATGAATTAAAGTACTTATGGAATTTCCCTAGTTATGAATCCACCCTACGTCTTTACTGAGCTATAACTAGTGTTAATTTAGGTGTAATCCCAAGAGGGGGGGTGAATTGGGTTTATTTAAAAATTCTTTAAGATTATTTACCACTTAATCACTATTTATATATTTAACAAATTATTTGCAAGATTTGAAATTGATTCAAATTATTATCTCAATAAATTCAATTTTACCTAATGAATTATCAAGTGCATGTGGGGTTATTCAACATACACACATGCGAGATAGGTAATGAAATGCCTAGCGGAAATTAAAAAGAGTAAGGGAAGAGAGAAGGCAAACACAATTTTTACGAGGTTTAGCCAACTCGGCCTACATCCTTGCCTTGAGCAACCTGCTCAAGGATTCCACTAAATCCCTGCTCCTTTAATCGGGATGGAGCTTCCCTTACATCCGCTACTTACAAGAGGCACTTCCTCCTCGCCCGATTCACAACCCGAATCGTGATTACAATATAGAATTTCAAATCTACAAGACAACTCAATTTTTCTTCTAAGAAAGATAGTGAGGACAATGGAAAACCTAACACATATCCATATGATAAAACTTGAAGCTCAATATGTATGTAACGATGTAATGGTTATATGAATGATATGCTTCACAAAATTTCCCTTCGATTGAATCTCCCAAAATAATTATATAAATAAGTTCTTTGGAGAAGTTAGGGTTTTAAATAATCTTTGGTTTAAAAGAAATGACTATTCCGCTTCAAATATTTAATCCAATCAAATGAGCTCAATACAAAGATCATATTGTGTTTTGGATGTATATATATGATATGTGTTCCAAAGATCAAAAACCTAATATAATATTTTTAAGAAAATATCCCTCAAATATATATAATTATGAGCTCTAAGGATATTTAATCAAGTGGTTTTGCAATATCAAAAATATCAAGTCTTTAAATGAATACACACTTGAATGAAAACTATTTAACCATTGGAAAAACTTATATCAAGTAGTGATCTTTTTAAAAAAATCCATATGTATATAAGTACACTTAAGATCAATCTCTCAAAAAATATTCAATGATAGATTCTGAGATGAAAAACTCTTTGAGAATAAGTAGAAGCAAACCAATCGATTTACCAAACCTAAATACCAAGTTGAATGCACAACAATAGCTAGAATGGCTTTTAAAGATCAATGTAGCCTTAGCTCAGATTTGATGTATAAGCTTTGAAATCCCAAGCAAGAATTTAGCAGTGTGTTCAATGCTCTCCCAAGTTGTGCTAAACATTCAATACACTCAATCTTATGCCAAAAGTTGGGGCACTAGGGTTTAGAAGTTGATTATATAGGTAACCTTGGCCTTAGGATAGTCCTAATCGTTGGTTCAACTTGATCAAAAAATAACTCGCATATTCTCTCACTAAAGATTAAATTTGTAATCTTCCCACAGGTTCAGAAGATTGAGGATTGGAGCCTAGATGATTGAAGTCCCTTAAAGCTTCAAAAAATTGAACTGGACACAGGGTCAGACGTCTAAAGTTGGGGTTCAGACTTCTGAAGTTGCGAGTGTAGATGAGTGAAGTCAAGGTTTAGTATTATGATGTGCTTCTACCTGTTTATGTGTTTCTCCAATAAATCTTTAGACGATTGAACTTAATCTTCGGTCTTCTAAAGAAATTCTTCAGACGAATGAGCTTAACTTCAGTCTTCTGAAGTTGAATCTTCAGACGACTGAGCGTACACTTCAGTATTCTAAAGTTTACACTTCAGACTTTTGGGCAGGGAATTTGGTCTTCTGAATAGAACACTTTCTAGTTTCTTCATTTTAGTTTCAAAAATCTGTTTTGTCGACACTATGAGTCTAATCCTATTTTGATAATGAAAAATCACTTGGTATTTGATATGTGCAATTAAGATTATGAAAAGGAATTATATTAAGCATGCACAGAAAGATAACAAGTAATGGAAGCCATGAAGATTAAAGCTTACATATCTTGGCACATTCCATGGAACTCAAAGAATATGAGAATCAAGATGCAAACGGCAAAGTTCAAGAACATCATGTGAATGGGTACTTAGACCTCATGTACTTACATTTTCGTATGATTTAATTTGAGGCTCAAATCATATCTTAGAATGACTTTAGGACCCATGCATTTCATGAACATCATTAGGGGACATTCATGGATTTAGAAATAATGTCAAAACCTCGGAAAAAGTTTTATAAAAGAATAAATAAAGAGAGCAAATCATATTTTGAATTAAGTTTGAAAAATCAGAAGAACAGAACCTTAGAAGACTGAGGTTTCTGTTTAGAAGCCTAAAGTGGTAACTTCAAATGACTAATATTTAAGTTCAGTTCATTGAAGAATTACTTTAGACGTCTGAAGAATAAGCTCAGTCACTTGAAAATTTATTGGTGAAAAACAAAAACTGGCAAAAGCACCTTAGATGACTAAACTTTGACTTTGGTTGTCTGAACTCGAAGCTTCGGTCATCTGACCCTGTGTCCAGGTAATTTTTTTCGAAGGATAAAAAAGACGTCAGTTTGTACAAGCCCTTAACCTCAGTCGTCTGAACTTGTGAGAAGAGAAGACGTTTTTGATTACTTGTACGGGCCCATGACTTCAGTTGACTTCATTACTTAAGAAAGGTTTTAGCTAATGGTCGAATAAGTTTTTGATTCAAGAGTATATCTATTTTCTCATAGAGCTGATCATTGCAAAATCTACTTTTGAATGGTTGATAAGAGGTTGATCTTGCATGTGTATATAGCAAATGATTTTCGAGAAGATTACCACTTGAGAAGAGCTTTAGTTATTGATTAAATATTTTTGGTTCAAGTGAGTTTTTCATTTAAAGAGTTGATATTTCAATATAAAAAATCTAAATATTTGAAGATCCTTAATGTTTACAACTATATATATATTGAAGGATATTTTTTGAAAATCATATAGTAAGTGTGTTGATCTTTGGTATTCTCATCATATAGATACATATATATACATTAAGTCAAATGTTACCAAGATCACATTGAGATTGAAATATTTAGAGAAATATTGTTTTTAACAAAGTGTAATTAACATCTTTGCAATCTTCAAAGTGTTTTTGTATTCAAAGATTTAATCTAAGTTCTCCAAAGCATTCAGTTACACAAATATTTTTGGGAGATTTGATAAAAAGGGGTTTGTATGTTGAAGCATATCATTCATAAACGATTGTATGGTTTCATACATTCTGAGCTACAAATTTCATCATATGTTAATGTATTAAGATTTTGAATTGTACTCACCAGCTTTGTTTGGAAACAATTTTAAGCGTTTTATAGGTTTCATTGTATTCATGGTTTGGTGTATGAATCGGGTTTGAGGAGAGAGTTGTATTTCTTGTAAGTAGTGGAGTAAGAGGGAGTTGTACCTCTTGTAAGCAGTGGATTGTAAGGGAAGCTCCGTCCCAATTTAAGGAGCAAGGATTATAGTACAATCCTTAAGTGGTTGCTTAAGGCGAGGGCGTAGGCCGAGTTGGCTTAACCTTGTAAAAACTGCATTTATGTTCTCTCTTCCCTTTACTCTTTACTTTCTGCACTACATTTCATTTATTCATATTGCTTGTGTAGGTTGAATAACATTATACACATTTAATTGGGCAAAAAGAATTCATTGGTAAAATAAATTTGTCTTTGTTATAAATCCCTGAAATTGATTTACTAAATATACAAATAGGGATTAAGTGGTAAATAGATTCAAAGAATTTTAAAATACCCAATTCACCCCGTCCTCTTGGGATTACACCTAAATCAACATTTGGTATCGGAGCGGGTTTACATAGACTTAATAGTTCCTTTGTAAAAATATCACATGACACACATCGGAACTCCATTCGGTGAGGGACACTCATCCACTAGACCACCAATTTTCTATGGTGTAAATTACACCCATTGGAAACATAGATTGAACATATATCTATTGAATGTAGATTGGAAGGTATGGAAAATAGAGACTAAGGGAAATCACATTTGCACGAAAGTAATTGATAAGATTAATGTACCTAAAACTGACGATAAGTATATAGAGGAAGACTAGAAATTAGTACAAATCAATGCTACTTGCATGAACTTGCTTTTCAGTGCATTAGACATAAATGAATTTAATAGGGCAATGGCATGTAACTCGGCTAAATAAATTTGGGAAAAGTTAGAAGTTATATGTGAAGGCACTAAGGAAGTCAAGGATGGTAGGATAGACATACTCACCAATGAATATGAAGCATTTAAGATGACTGCAGATGACTCTATTTAATTCTTTAAATGCGCTTGGAAATACTTACCCTACTTATGAGTTAATCAGGAAAATACTCAGGGGATTACCTCCAGTGTGGGAAGCAAAAGCTACGACAATAGCAGAAGGGAGAAATCTCAGGGAGATGTTGGTGCACGAGCTCGTTAGATCGCTCATCACCTATGAGCTGGCAATAAATGAGATGAAGAATGAGCAAAGCAAAGCTAAGAAAGTCACGACACTTAAGGCATCATCAAGCTCCTCAAGTGAAGGAAATGATTCCGATACAGATGATGACATGGCCTTGCTAACGAAGAAGTTCAGGAAGTTCTTGAAGAAGAACAAGAAACTCAATAGAAAATTCAGGAACTCAAAATTAGAAAGAGGACAGTCAAGCATGAAGAAAAAGAAGGAGGATCTTCCAACATGCTACAACTGCCGAAAGGTTGGACATATCAAGCTTGAGTGTCCCAAACTAGTGAAATCCTCAAAGAAAAAGAAGAAGGCGCTAAAAGTCGGTTGGCATACTCATAACACTAGTGGTTCAGAATCTGAATCCAGCGACAACGAGATAGCCAATCTGTGTCTAATGGCACATGATAACCTTGAGGTACAATCATCATTTTCATCATCTTCATATTATTCTAGTGATTCTGAAAATAAAAATGACTTGATTTCATAAGATGAACTGAAACAAGAATACCTATACTCTATCAAAATACTTGAGAAGAAAACATAGAAAATTTTTGAGTTGAAAAGTAAAGTCAAAGAGCTTTCAAGTTTAGTTGAACGCCAAAATGAATTTCATGCATCTTTCATAAAAGACAAAGATTTGAAAATTGACAAGTTAGAAAAGGATTGGAAAGATAAATTTGAAATTTTTTGTAAATTTACTGAGGGACAAAACAATTTTGAAAAGCTCCTAGGATCTCAAAGAAATTCCCTAGAAAATGAAGGGTTTTAATGGGAAATAAAATCTAAAGAAGAGACATCTTTACATGGATTATTTTATAAGAGAGTCAAGGTCATTTGTTCCAATTAAGAATTATCATAGAAATACTACATGCTTTAAATGTAAAGGGTTGGACCACATACAATTCGACTGTCCTTTCAAAAATAAAGATGTCAAAACTATGAAGGTATGGAAGGTCAAAGGAGAATCTAGCACTAACCCCTCTGGACCCAAGAAAATCTGGGTACAAAAGCTAGTTGGTTGTTTGTGTCTTGCAGATATGCTTAAAATCAACATCCTCAAAAGAAAGATGGTATATGGATAGCAGATGCTCACGTCACATGACCGGGGATAAAGCAAAGTTCACATCCATCACACCTAAGGATGAAAGATTTGTCACGTTTGGAGACAATGCTAAGGGAAGGATAACAGGTGTAGGTAAAGTTGGTAATAACTTGTCATTAATTATAGATGATGTTTTATTGGTTGAAGGTTTAAAGCACAACTTATTGAGTGTAAGCCAACTGTGTATAAAGGTTACAAAGTGTCTTTTGAACATGACAAGTGCATAGTTGAACACAAAATTGGTAATAAGATTTTGGTCATGGCTGAACGTCATGAAAATGTATATACCAAAAGCTTTGATAACTTAACCTCATAGAGTGTGACATGCTTCTCTGCTATGAATGAAAATAGTTAGATTTGGCATAGGAGACTAGGACACACAAACATGGATTTAATCTCAAAATTTGTTAAGAAAGAATTAGTTAAGGGACTGCCTCAAACTAAATTTGTGAAAGATAAAATCTGTGATGCATGCCAACTAGGAAAACAAGCAAGAACAAGCTTTAGGAAGAAGAAAGAGAACTCCACTACTAGGCCACTCCAAATACTGCTCTTAGACTTATTTGGACCAAACCAAATTCAGAGTTTAGGAGGAAAATCATACGCATTTGTCATAATTGATGATTTTTCAAGATATACATGGGTATTACTCTTTAGTCACAAAGATGAAGCATGTGCAAAATTTATAAACCTGTGTAAGAAAATCCAAAATGAAAAGGGATATACAATCACAAAAATTAGAAGTGATAGGGGTGGAGAAATTAAAAATCAAGGCATAGAAGACTATTGTAATTCATTAGGAATTGCCTATAATTTTTCAGCTCCTAGAACACCACAATAGAATGGTGTAGTTGAAAGGAAAAATAGGTCTATACAAGAAATGGTCAGAACTATGCTTAACGAACGTAAATTACCTAAGTACTTCTGAGCTGAGGTAGTGAATACCACCTGCTATGTGCTAAATAGAATTCTGATTAGACCTTCACTTCATAAGACTTCATACGAGTTATGGAATGACCATAAACCAAACATATCATATTTTCATGTCCTTGGTTGTAAGTGTTTTGTGCTTAGGGACAATGAACATCTAGGAAAGTTTGATGTGAAATCAAATGAAGGTATATTCCTAGGGTATGCCTAAGATAGTAAAGCCTACAGAGTATACAACAAACGAACATTGGCAGTTATAGAATCTATTCATGTAGTGTTCGATGAGTCAAATCACTTCTCCAAAAGAACTGATGAAGATGAAATTAACAAAGAATTTGAAGAACTATCCATTGAGAATGATTCAGAAAATAAAAATGAACTTAAGAAACCATCCATTAAAACAAATAAAATTGAAAAATGAGGTTAATGAACCACCTAGAGAATGGAAATACATAAAGAATCAGCCTATAGATCAAATAATAGGTGAACCATTACGTAGAGTAGCCACCGATCCTCACTTAGGAATATGATTTGTCACACCGCATTTCTATCTCAAGAAGAACCTAAAAATGTTGGAGAAGCTATAGAGGATGAATCATGGGTGCTGTCCATGCAAAAAGAGTTAAATCAATTTGAGAGAAACAAAGTATGGACATTAGTTCCCAGACCTAAGGATAAGTCAATCATTGGAACCAAACGGATATATAAGAATAAGAAAGATGAATATGGGGTAGTTGTGACAAATAAGGCTAGATTAGTAGCTCAGGGATATAATCAAGAAGAAGGTATAGATTTTGAAGAAACATTTGCAATTGTAGCTAGAATGGAAACCATTCGAATGCTTTTAGCATATGCCGCTTTTAAAGATTTCAAGCTATATAAAATGGACGCTAAGAGTGCATTCTTAAATGGCTACATAAATGAAGAAGTGTATGTTGAACAACCCTTAGGTTTTGAAAAGCAGAAGAATTCAGATCATGTTTACAAACTAACAAAAGCCTTGTATAGTTTAAAGCAAGCTCCTAGAGCTTGGTATGAAAGGCTAAGCAGTTTTCTATTAGAAAATGGGTTCATAAGAGGAAAGATAGATACAACTCTGTTCGTAAAGACTAAGAAAGAATATATTCTCCTAGTTCAAGTATATGAAGATGACATCATATTTGGTGCTACAAATAAAGAATTGTGTAATGAATTTTCCAATACCATGCAAAATGAATTTGAGATGAGCATGATGGGTGAACTAAATTTCTTCCTAGGGCTTCCGATCAAACAAGAAAAACATGGAATATTCTTAAATCAATCAAAGTATATTCAAGACCTACTTAAAAATTTTAATATGGAAGATGGAAAAATACTAGGTACACCTATGAGCACTTCATTGAAATTAGATAAAGATGAACAAGGTATACTAGTAGATGTCAAACTTTATCATGGAATGATTGGTAGCTTATTATACCTAACTGCCAGTAGACTTGATATATTGTTTAGCATATGTTTATGCGCAAGATTTTAGTCTGCACCAAAAGAGTCACATTTACTAGCTATCAAACGAATACTTAGATACCTGATAGGAACTGTGGAAATTGGATTATGGTATCCTAAGTATACATCTTTTAAGATTATCAGCTACTAAAATGTTGATTTTGTGGGTAGCAAAGTGGATAGGAAGAGCACAAATGGTACTTGTCATTTCTTAGGACATTCCTTAGCCTCTTGGTTTTCCAAAAATCAAAATTCAGTTGCCCTTTCCATAGCTGAGGCTAAATACATAGCGGCAAGTAATTGTTGTGCTCAAACGCTATATATGAAGCAACAACTGAAGGATTTTTTATTAAACTATGAAACAATTCCTATTAGATGCGACAATACGAGTACAATAAACATCTCAAAGAATCCCATATTACATTCACGTACTAAGCACATAGAAAAAAGACATCACCTTCTTTGTGACCATGTACAAAAAGGGGAAGTGACACTTGAGTTTGTATGCATGAATGAACAATGGGCAGATATATTCACCAAACCACTTGCGGAGGATAGGTTTATTCAGATTAGGTGGGAATTAGGTCTCATGCATAGTCGAGAGGTTGCCTAGAATCATATTAGATGATATAATTCATGGGGAGCAATGTCATTTAAGATGTAATCACTTGGTATCAAATTAGTCAAATTTTGGTATCTCATTAATCAACATTTGTTCACTATTGATATAACATTTGTCCACGTTTGGTATCCCATCAATAAACAGTTGGTATCCTCACATGATTTTGAAATTTATGCATTAGCAAGGGGGATAATTAAGGTCAAAAAGGGGGAGAAGAAATTCTTTTTTTGTAAATATGATGGTTGAACAAGCTTCAAACTTTAAGATTTCTAAGGGAAGAAGAACATAAGGGTATGTCTACTCACGTCTTATTATTTTACACCTTTTTGTTGATGTCAAAAGGGGGAGACAATCAGGAGCAAAAATAATAGAACTCAAAAGAAAAAGCAAAATAAGAGAAATCGAGAAAAATCAAGAGCATAAATAAGAAATATCAGGAGAGCAGGATAATAGCAAAAAATTGTTTGAAATATCAAGAGCATATTCCATTTGAAATCAGGCTAAACAACATGTGTATGAACATGAGCATATTTCATTTATTGAATATTTGATGCATTAATTGAGGGGGAGCCTTGTTAGGTGTAACCCATTATATATTTTTGCCCGTGTATTTGTCATCATAAAAAAGGGAGAGATTGTTGACTCTACGAGTCTAATCCTATTTTGATAATGAAAAATCACTTGGTATTTAATATGTGCAATTGAGATTGTGAACATGAATTATGTTAAGCATACACGGAACGATAACAAGTAATAGAGGCTGTGAAGATTAAAGCTAACATATCTTGGCCCATTCCATGGAATTCAAAGAATACGAGAATCAAGGTGCAAGTGGCAAAGTTCAAGAACGTCATGGGAATGGGTACTTAGACCTTATGTACTTACATTTTCATATGATTTAATTTGAGGCTCAAATCATATCTTAGAATGACTTTAGGACTCATGCATTTTATGAACATCATTAGAGGACATTCATGGACTTAGAAATAATGTCAAAATCCCAGAAAAAGTTTTATAAAAGGATAAATAAAGAGAGAAAATCATATTTTGAATTAAGTTTGAAAAATTAGAAGAGCAGAACCTCAGAAGACTGAGGTTTTCGTTCAGAAGCTTGAAGTGGCAACTTCAAATGACTAAAATTTAAGTTCGTTCACTGAAGAATTACTTTAGATGTCCAAAGAATAAGATCAGTCGTCTGAAGATTTATTGGTGAAAAACAAAAACTAGAAGAAGCACCTTAGATGACCGAACTTTGACTTCGGTTGTCTGAACTCGACGCTTCGGTCATCTGACCCTTGACCTCGATCATCTGACCCTGTGTCGAGGTAATTTTTTTCGAAAGATAAAAAGGACTTTAGTTGTACAGGCCCTTGACCTCAATCGTCTGAACTTGTGAGAAGAGAAGAACACATCTTATTGAGAAACTTGAAGTTTCTGTTCAGAAGCCTGAAGTGGCAACTTCAAATGACTAAACTTTAAAGTTTGGTTGACTGAAGAATTACTTCAGACTTCTAAAGAATAAGCTTAGTCATCTGAAGATTTATTGGTGAAAAAAGGAAACTGGAAGAAGCACCTCAAATGACTGAACTTTGACTTCGTTCGTCTGAACTTGACGCTTCGGTCGTCTGACCCTTGACCTCGGTTGTCTGACCCTATATCCAGGTAATTTTTTTCAAAGGATAAAAAGGACTTCGGTCATCTGGGCCCTTGACCTCAATCATCTGAACTTGCGGGAAATATTAAAAATTTAATTTTTATTGAGCAAAAACGCGAGCTATTTTATAATCCAACGGTCAAGATTGGTTCTAGGGGTTAAACACCTATTTATACTGCATATCTAAACCCTAGTACAAGAGACAAAAAAAAAAAAAAAAAAACAGAAATGTGAAAAGCTAAGACACACAAGAAGAGAAGAACACATCTTATTGAGAAACTTGAGTTGATTGCATTACGATTGCCTGCCCTCCAACCTATATTCTTCTTCTTTGTGCTAATCATCTTAGAAAACCAAAAGGGATCTCACTCATACATCTTTCTTTCAACTTGGTATTGAGGTTTGATTAATCCATTTAGTTTTATTAAGAAATTCTCATATCAACATTTGTTTTTTTAACAACTTTAGAGAACTTTGATATTGAGTTTTTCACATTCATATAAAGATTGATTTTGACAAGTTCATCACTTAAGAAAGGCTTTAGCTATTGGTTGAATAAGTTTTTGATTCAAGAGTATATCTATTTTCTCATAGAGCCGATCATTACAAAATCTACTTTTGAATAGTTGATTAGAGGTTGATCTTGCATGTGCATATAGCAAATCATTTTTGAGAAGATTGCCACTTGAGAAGAGCTTTAGTTATTGATTAAATATTTTTTGTTCAAGTGAGTTTTTCATTTAAAGAGTTGATATTTTCAATATAAAAAATCTAAATATTTGAAGACCCTTAATGTTTACAACTATATATATATTGAAGGATATTTTTTGAAAATCATAAAGTAAGTGTGTTGATCTTTGGTATTCTCATCATATAGATACATATATATATATATATACACATTAAGTCAAATGTTACCAAGATCACATTGAGATTGAAATATTTAGAGAAATATTGTTTTTGACAAAGTGTATTTAACATTTTTGCAATCTTCAAAGTGTTTTTGTATTCAAAGATTTAATCTAAGTTCTCCAAAGCATTCAGTTACACAAATATTTTTGGGAGATTTGATAAAAAGGGGTTTGTGTGTTGAAGCATATCATTCATAAACGATTGTATCATTTCATACATTATGAGCTTCAAATTTCATCATATGGTAATGTATTAGGATTTTGAATTGTACTCACCAATTTTGTTTGGAAGCAATTTTGAGTGTTTTACAGATTTTATTGTATTCACAGTTCGGTGTGTGAATCAGGGTTTGAGGAGAGAGTTGTATTTCTTATAAGATGTGGAGTAGGAGGGAGCTGTACCTCTTGTAAGCAGCGGATTGTAGGGAAAGTTCTGTCCCAATTTAAGGAGAAGGGATTATAGTGAAATCCTTGAGTGGTTGCTCAAGGTGAGGACGTAGGCCGAATTGGCTGAACCTCGTAAAAACTAGGTTTTTCTTCTCTCTTCCCTTTACTCTTTACTTTCTGCACTACATTTGATTGCATGTGCAGGTTGAATAACGTTACACCCAATTAATTGGATAAAAAGAACTCATTGGTAAAATAAATTTTTCTTTGTCATAAATCCCTGATATTGATTTGCTAAATATACAAATAGGGATTAAGTGGTAAATAGATTCAAAGAATTTTAAAATAAGCAATTTAACCCCCCTTTTGGGATTACACCTAAATCAACATGTTTTGCTCTCTTTCTTTTCTCTTTTATAAAATATTTTTCGGGATTTTAGAAAAGGACTTTAAGTCCATAAATATCCTCTAAAGATTTTCATGAGATGCATGAGTTCTAAGGTTAGTCTAATGTATATTTCGAGCTTTGAATTAAATCACATGAAATATGTATATACATTCAGTTCTAAATACCCATTCCTGGAAAGATCTTGAACTTCCCGCTTGCATCTTCATTCTTCAACTCTTTTAGTTCCATGGATTGTGCCAAGATGTATATACTTTAATCTTCATGGCTTCCATGACTTTCTAGTCTTTCTTGCATGCTAAATATTGTTCCTCTTCACAATCTCAATGCACAGATCAAGTACCAAGTGATTTGTCATTATCAAAACAAGATTGGACTCATAGAGTCAACACCTAGGTTTTGTCAATTATTCCATAATAGGGTTTTAAAGATAGGTAATTCACTCAAGTGGTATAAGGTAGCAAGGTTCGCACTAATCATCTGGAGCACGATCAAGTGAATGGAGTATTCCCTATCCAGCAAACATGAATTCATTTTTAGTGTAATCCACTTGAGTGGCATAAAGGTAGTCGGGTCGCACCTATCATCCAGAGCACGATCGGGAGACAGGGAATACCCTATCTAGCCAACATGGATTACTTTTCACAACCATACCCTATTATGCACAATTTCCTGAATCCTAGCTATGTCATTCTCAGCCTAGGGTTTCATCACAACCAGAGAATCAAACTAAATTAGGTACTCATGGTGTATAAAATTAAAAACAAGGTATTGAAAGACATAATTGAAAAACATGACTTTTATTGAAATTCTGAAATGATATACAAAGCAATAAATTGACAATGGAATTGGAATCTAATCTAAATGGCACCATTCAGATTTGAGGTTTGTCATAGGACCTTCAAAGAACCAATAGGGAACCAACTATTCTAAATGACACCCAACGACACTCAAGGTTTGTCACTAACCAAAGAGGAGCCAAACGGGAACCAATCTACACTACAACTAATCTAACGGCAACCCAATAGCACTCTAGGGTTTGTCACAAACCCCAAATAAGAACTATAGGAGACCCCTATTCAACTGTTTGAAGCTTGATTTTATAAAAATTAGGGTTCACACACAATCAATTTCAAATAAGGAAACTTTCATCCAAAATCTAGTGTAGCAGATTTTTTAAGACGCCAGCAGTCGACCTAGTCGCACCCTAGACTTCTCCTGATCGCGCCCTGGTCGAGACACGCTAGAAAATCTTTAATTAATTCATTATTCAGTTGAAGGCTTCCTCGACTTGGTTGCACCTTCAAGGCATCTTGGTTGCGCCATGGTCAAAAATTTCTGTAAAATCTTGAATTAATCAACACTTTGGAGTCTTCTTGTCATGACCTGGGCGCCCCTTGCGACTGTTGGTCGCACCACATGGTCAAATAGGTACATGTTGATTTGGATGGAACAAGGCCTTGGAGACCTGGTTGAGCACTTGGTCAAGCCTTGTGCTTCCCAATTGCTTCCTTGGCTTCTTGCATTGGTTAACTCATCAGCTTAAGCTCCAATTTCTTGAAACATAAACAAACCACATGTAACTCCGAACTAGGATAAAAAAGGATAATTACAATGAAAATGAGAAAAAAGCTTAGGTAAATGGGGACCTAGAATATTAAATTTTAGGAACACATCACAACCCCCAACTTACAATTTGCTAGTCCCGGAGCAAAGACAACTAAGAAAAAACTGCAAAAGATAAACAAATTCCTAACTATCTCCTCTTTCGTGGGAAACATGATTGCATTTATCGTATGCAACAAGGTTTTGAACCCCTAGGTGGCCCTAGTGGATGTGTTATAGTCTCATAAGGGTTGCCAGGGCAATATCCAAAAACACCTATCATAGTGAATGTCAATTAAAAACTCAAGCAAGTAACACAACTATAACACTTCATATACAGATATATAACATCATTACAAACATGCTCCTCTAGAAATAACTCCATTATAAAGACAAATCCAAATAAAATCACTCATACATGCCTCAACAAGATATAGCCATCAAAAAATAATAACCCTTAGAACATCAATCAATAATTCATATCTAGAGTTAATATCATCATATAAATATTAGTATAAACAAGCATCATTACAAGGCATGTGTAAAATAAACGATTCATTTCACTTGGAGAATCCTAGTACACCTACAGAACGGTTGTCTTGACTCAACCTCACCGGTTTACTTTGAAAAAAACTCATAAAAATGGGTTCACTCTTGTATGTGAGGAAAAACATGCATGATCATACATCTCACATACATCAAAGAACCGACAGAGAAAAATGGAGTGGACTAGTGTGAAAAGAATGGCATCCAACCTATTATTAAGGTGTCGGGTCCTTCACCCTAGTGCCTTCTCACCTACTCGCCACATCCTACCCACATCACCCTAAATTGATATTTCATAAACCAATGTGTGAATCTATACATATGCATCGGAACACCCGAAGATGCTTGATACTTGCGAGAATGTGATGTGTTGTGTCCCTAGCTTAGCCATTCTCTTTCTATTTTCCATTTTGTATTTGGAGTATGTATCTATATTTTTCATCATTTTCTCTTTTTATTTATTTTCTGCTCATTCTTTTCTTTGTTTTTCATGGCCGGCTAGGACAATCAATACAACTTATATTGTCTTTGTGCTACTAATAGAGAAATAGGCTCAAAAAGAAAGTTTATGAATTATTCTAATCTTTAGGGGTGGCTTAATACTTATGTCTTGAGTAGGCTACAAGACTTAGGTTTATATCTCCCCACTAGACATCACCTCTATCTAGCAAGTACAAATAAGGAGACTAGCATGCAAAGGGTACCCTAAGAAGAAAAGTTGAGTTTTGTGAAGTTAAAGTTCATGTAAATGGCTCCCACAAAAAAAAAAAAAATTTGAAAGGGTCAACAAAATCCTCACAAGGTGTCATAGTCGCCACAATTGTTCTCTCAGTGCTCACAAGGACACCTAAGTGAAACAAATGATGTGTAAGTGCTGACTATGCCTTGTAATATACTATGTAAATACCAAAACTTATATAACAACATTAAAATTGATGAATTAACAATTAACCCTCATTAGGTTATCAAAAGGGCAACTAGCTACACTTCATGAAACAACAAACAACTCACTTCTCTATTAGTGATCATAATAAAGCTATTCAATAGATACATCATGAACTTGTAACAAAAATGCTAAATAAAAGTATGTTAAAGGCATAGATTGTGTTAACATGGCCTACAACATATAATATTCACCGAAATTTTAAAAACATGTCATATTTGTGCCTTAGATGTAGTGTGAGTTCCTTCCTAACCCCTACAACCCCCAACTGAAGACTTTAGTGTCCCCACTGAAGTAGAGATAGAAAACACCTAGAAAGAAGGGGAAGGAGGCACTCCACAATGAAGAGAGGAATACATGTGTACCTACATATGAATGCACCCAGGATAAAACTAGAATACAATAATGAAAGTATCGATACACAAGGAAGAAATGACAAGAAAAAAATCACCATGAATTTTCATTCATCAAGCAAGCAGTACATACTAAAAATGGATACAATGAAAGAAATAGTACAACCAAATAAAAGTCATGGTGTTGCAAAATAAATGGAAAATACAAATGAAATAAGAAAAACAACAATGTGCTCAAACCTAGTGCAAATACAAGGTGGAATCAAAACATAGAGCAATTAGTACTCCTTCTCAATAGATCCACCAGCGCCATTATCTAAGTCGCCGAACCCCTGATCCCTAGAATCATCAGGCGGTAAGCAAGCATCAGTGACATCAACATTAGACCCACTAGCATCAGAAGGCACACTAGTAGTAGTTGCATCATCCTCAGAGTCGCTGCTAGATACAGCAGGTGACTTGTGAGCGGCTGGAGCAGTGGAGGATTCAGCTACTCGGGCATGTACAATACTCTCTATTATGTGCCATAGGGCAAGGGTAGGTGGTGGTGGCGGTCATGTTGTAGCTAGAGGCATTATAGGCACGGCAACATCGACATGTAAAATGAGTGCGGTCGTCATATGCATGGTCGTAGGATGGTTTGGACCAACACTCTCCACCCCAAAGGGTCTGTGGCTGCAATCAAGGATGACAGAATGGAAGATGGTCCTATGTGTGGCTTTATAGTGGGTGCCACAGGACTCGTGGGGGACTAGGCCTCGCCTGCAGAAGTAGTGGCTGATGTAGTGACCTCCTCAGTTAGGATTGTCATCTTATTCGCACTGGAAGTATTTTTGTCTATCATCATAACTGGGATCGTCGGTGGGGTAATGCATAGAATAGGAGATAGAGGAGAAGGCTACGGCGCAGGAGACTGTGGAGCTCGTGATAGAGGGGTAGGTGAAGATGAAACCCCATGAGTAGTTTTCAATAAAGATGGCAGGACTAAAGATGCTAGAGGCCTAGAAGTAGGGGCTGTGATCGCAGTCAATGCATGTGGAGATGCTTGAGCTACGAATCTTGGAAAGACAAATGACTCTAGAGAGTGTGGGAAGTAGATTCGCAGAACGTCGAAAATCACTCGGAACCCCTATCAAGTCTCATCCCGATTCTCAAAAAGGTTATGCTGCACTGGAAAAGTGAACTGTTAAAAAATCTAGCACAATTGACTTAGTCTCTCCCCTACCCAAGGCATAGAAATGGGGGGACTCGACAGAGGTAGAGCCGTTTCTATCGGGGCAGTAGTCGATGCAGAGGGCACAATGGTCGCCCTCTTATTCTTCTTTGGAGCCTTAGGTGGTGGTGGCAGCAAAGGATATAGTTGATCCTCATACCCAAGGTAGAGCTATGGTATTAGAAGCTCAATCCTCGATTCACCCTCAAAAGGCACCCACCGATTCACCTTTAGTCGTGTCGTGGCCAGCAAACTCAGACTTTTGCTCCAACTCTTCTTATTGGTGACCTATCTAATGTGAATATGCGCATCTGATCACCCAGGTTGATCTTCTTCCTCATCAAAATAACAATGATAAGATGGGCGTAAGGAATTAGGGGCCTCTAAGGCTCCCTGGCAGGCTAACCGCGCACCAGCCTCGGCGGTGGCTTCTTCAGTTTCAGATGCCTCACGTTCCTCTCATAGAATATGATCATGTCCTATAGGATTAGCTGAGGGATATCAACAACCATATCTCTATGTATGGCAAAGAGAACATGCAAGTGGATGTCACACTTCTTCGAATTGTGCCCAAATTTGCAAATGGTACACTGTAGGATGAGGTCGAGTAGGCCCAAGTAATCGAGCAGGCGATTCCTTGTTGTGCACGTCCTCTTTTGATACTCACCACCATTATAATAAGAATTATGAAACATGTGGTAGATGGTGTGGTGTACATTTGTAGAATCGTTTGCCTACTAGGGGATGTCATCAAGCTCCTCATAGGACCATGCTCGATCTATCAAATTGGTCGTTAGCTCAAACCCTATTCCTTGGACTTCAATATTTTAGGTGTCGGTGAATGGGTTGTGCTGCATGTGTGTGTAGAACTCCCGCACTAACTCAGGATAATATGACATGGTTGCCGGGGTCATGTAGTGGTCAAATTTCATCTTTTCAAGGACAGCAATGTAGCACTTCTTCCGCTCATGGGCTCGAGTCTCGTCAAGCCAGAAAGTGTACATCAATCTGAAGTCATAGTCGTCGAGGGTCATTCTCTGAACCCACTTTCCTCTGCCTGCCTGCTTCTTCTCCCTCTGGGCTACCTAACCCCTCTTCTTCGGCTAAACTGGTGGAACTCGATCTAAACTAGAAGTGGACTCATCCTTGGGTTGATCATCAACCCTTTTTCACTTGGCGGCGGCACAAGATGACTAGGACTACTTAGAAGCAGCCTGGGATGTGGTGTGGTGTGGCATGGTCGAAGAAGGCTAGATGGAAATGAAATGGATGCCTGTGGATCAAGAAGAAGGAGAGATATATAGTTGGGGTGGAAGAGGAATGGTGGAGAAAAGGAAGAGACATGGAGACGACAAGGGGAGAAGAAAAGCCCTTATGCAAATATGGGGAGCAGGGAAGGAGGAAGTTGGCATGGAGAAGGGTGCCGAAGCTAGGAGGAATACTGATGAAGGTCAGCGAAGGTTTCTAGAGGTGAAGAAGGGGTAGGGAACCAGGTCTGGGTTAGGTACGACAAAGTGGGGGCAAGGAAACAAGGGAAGAAGAGAGTTAGGTGTTTGTAGGAAGAAGGGGAATTTAAAATGAATTAAAAGTTTGGACTAGGTCGCACCAGCTTTGTGCTGGTTGTGCCTTGGTCACACCAGCTTTGTGCTAGTCGCGCCTTGGTCCTACCCTCAACTTAAGATGGAAAGTAGGCTCTATCCAAGTCGCACCGCATGGAGTGCTGTTGTGACAATGGTCGGATCAGATAATGAAGATGCACAATGGAAACAAAACAACAAGTGAATAAAAATACACAACTAGAATCAACAACACAAAGATTTAACGTGGTTCGGCATAGCCTACATCCACGGAAGCAATGGCACGCAACTTTTCACTAAGAAGTCAAGATGTACACAATACACTTCTCAAAATGATCAACCTCTACCCTCATATATGCCCAAATAACATATATAAAAGTTTCACAGAGGTTTCCCCTGGTTTGCCTAACCACCCAACATTCAAAATTCAAAAATTTTGAAAAACTGCTCACAGCCCAGGCATCTCTCGTCGACGAACATACGGCTTTGTCGATGAGACCAAGAAGACACTTCATCAACGAAGCCCTGTGTTCGTCGATGAACCCAGAAATTTGAAAAGCACCTACTCTCGGTAGTTACTCGTCGACAAACTTCAAAGCCTTCGTCGACGAGCCTCTGTCGTCTCCTCATTGACGAATACTGTGTTGTGCTGTCCAAGTATAAGAACTACAAATAACAATCTCCACCTTTGTGATTATACGCCTCTTTGAAAAATCACCAAAATTGGAAAGTCCCCAAAAACATGAACAGATCCACCTTGAACTTGAAAACATTAGGTTTGGGCTTCTCTCCCTTCAATCACTTGGAGACATGAAGCAAGTCCAAGCAATGCTTGACCTTCTTTGAAGTAACTGATTTGGTCAGAATATCTGCTGCATTATCAAATGTATAAATTTTCTCTAACACAAGTTCACCCGAAGAAATCGATTCCTGAACCTTGTGAAATCTCACATCAATATGCTTGGTTCTAGCATGATATACCTGATTATTTGACAAGTAAATAGCACTCTGACTATCACAATGCAGCACCACACAATTTTGCTGTACTCCCAGCTCTTTAACTAAACTAGTAAGCCATAAGGCTTCCTTTGCAGCTTCGGTAACTGCCATGCATTCCGCCTCAGTGGTGGATAATGCAACCAAAGACTGTATCATGGATCTCCAACATACCGGTCCTCCTACAAGAGTAAACACATATCCCGTTGTAGACCTTCTATCATCCATATCTCCAACATAATCTGCATCAACAAACCCCATAACTGTAGGACAACTCTGTTGCTTGCCGAACATGATGCCATATCCCGATGTACCCCGAAAGTATCTAAATATCCATTTAATGGCTTCCCAATGCTGCCTTCCTAGTTTAGAAAGAAAATTTCTTTTCCTAATTCAATAAATCACTCCAGATGTACCATGTTGATTTGTTCCTCCAAGTCACCGTGAAGAAACACCATCTTCACATCCATTTGTTCTAAATCAAGATCGTAATAAGCTACCAACCCCAACACAATTCTAATAGAAGTATGTCGTACCACTGGAGAAAAGATATCATCATAATCTATTCCCTTCTTCTGTGAGTACCCTTTTACCACCAACCGTGCCTTGAATTTTTCTCCTTCCTTTTCTGAAATTGCTTCCTTCTTCCTATACACCCATTTGCACCCTATCGGTTTCTTTCCATCTAGAAGCTCCACCAAGCCCCAAGTTTGGTTCTTATGCAAAGATTCCATCTCCTCAATCATCGCTCCCATCCACCTATCTTTCTCCTAGCCGTGCACTGCCTCTTGAAAGGTAGTTGGATCTTTACAACAAGTGAAAAGAATAAGATACTAATTCATCAAAACCATACCTTGATGGAGGCCTAATAGTGCGTCTGGATCTCCATATAGGAATATCATCGACTTGCTGTTATTCCGAGCTAGAGCTTCATGCAACCACAGGACCATGATCATTTTTGTTGCCTTAAGCTTCCAACTCCAACTGCACAACATGTTCATCACTACCTCAGCATTTTGGCTCAAATTTCTTATCATCAAACTCTTGAGTACGCTTCACCATAGCCTTCTCATCAAAGACTACATCTCTACTGATCACCACCTTGTTTACTGTCGGGTTCCACAGCTTATACCCCTTCACACCCTCTGGATACCCCAATAAGATGCAACGACAAGACTTTGGATCAATCTTAGACCTCTCCTCACTAGACACGTGGACATAGGCTAGACACCCGAATACCTTCAATCTGGAGTAGTCTATTGCATTTCCCGTTCAAACCTCTACTGCCACTTTACCTGCTAGTGATGCCTTTGGTGATCGTTTTACCAGAAAACAGGCCATACTAACTGCTTTGGCCCAGAAATTCTTTGGTAGCCCTGCATTCAATTTGAGACACCAAACCCTATCAGCAAGAGTCTGGTTCATCCATTCTGCCACACCGTTTTGCTTAGGTGTCTGGAAAACTGTAAAATGTCTCTTGATGCCCTGCTCCGCACAAAATTCCATAAACCAAGAATTAGCGTACTCTGTCCCATTATCCGACCTTAAGTATTTAATTATCCTCCCTGTCAGGTTTTCCACTTCAACCAAATCTTAAACTTGGCAAACGTACTAGATTTGTGACGCATGAAGTAAACTCAAACCTCCTGTGAATAATCATCAATGAAACTCACATAATACATATGTCCACCCTTTGATGCAATTCTAACTGGGCCCCAAACATCTGAATGTACATAGTCAAGAATTCCTTTCATCTTGTGAGTAGTTAAACTGAATTTTGCTCTATTTTGTTTTCCAATAACAGAAAATCTACAACATTCCAACTAACTTGATTTCAAACCTTTCAAAAAATTTCTTTTATGTAGTTCTTTCATGCCATGTTCTCCTATATGTCCAAGACGCATATGCCATAAGATAGTCTCATCTGATTCAGCATCCATAATTGCAACTCCACCTACAACAGTAGTTCTCTGCAACGTGTAGATATTTTCATCCAGTTTCTTCCCTTTCATTACAGTCAGATTACCTTTAAATACCATTAAGATTCCACCTTTAGACTTTTAATAGAAGCCATTACAATCCAAAGTACCAAGAGATATCAGAGTCTTTCTCAACTCATGCATATGTCTTACATTACACAATGTTCTTACAGCACCATCAAACATTTTTATTTTTACACTTCCTATGCCAATGATCTTACAAGAAGCATCATTACCCATAAGAACTGATCCAGAGTTTACTAACATGTAAGTGTTGAACCACTCCTTATTTGGAGTCATGTGATAAGAACAAGCCGAGTCAAGTATCCAAGAGTTCATTAGTATATTCGACTCTGATGAAACTGATAGAACATCACCATCTACTGAATCCTCTTCTTGAACAACATTCACAGATTTTGAAATCCCTTCATGCTTATTAACATTTCCCTTCTTCCAATCTGGACACTCTGGTTTCACACGCCCATTTTTAGCGCATTTATAACACCGAATTTCCTTCTTTTTCTTGGATTGATTTTGGGATTTATGATTAGACCCATTCTTAAACTTTGCTTTGCCTCACTCATTACTACCTTTTATCACAAGTCCTTCTCTTTCATCACAAATCTTCAATCTTGGATGAAAATTCAACAAAGCACTTGTTACCTCTTCTAAATCAAGAGTTTCTTTTCCTCACGTAAGAGTGGTCACAAGATTTTCATAGGTATGAGTTGAGGATAAGGAATTTAACAGCATCAAAGCCTTATCATCCTCATCAAACTTCACATCAACTCTCATAAGATCACTTATGATTTGATTAAACGCATTGATGTGTTGATCTTGACTAGATCCTTCTACCATCTTAAGCCAATATAAACGCTGCTTAAGAAAAAGTTTGTTATTGAGGGATTTAGACAAGTACCGACTTTCTAAATTTTGCGAGATAGCCGCTGGAGAATCCTCCTCCATCACCCGATAAAGAACTTCGTCGGCCAAACACAAGAGTATTGTAGACGCTGCCTTTGCTTTCAAATCTACCCATGTTGTCTCATCCATTCCTTCAGGTTGAGTATCAAGTAGAGCTTTAGCCATTCCTTTTTGCACAAGAATGTCCTTCACTCTCCTCCACCATAAACCAAAGTTTCCAGTTCCATCAAATTTAACGATGTCAAACCTTGCAAAAGATGATCCCGATGCCATGACAACTTCGCTCTAATACTAATTTGTTGTGATAATGGTCGGATCCGATAATGAAGATGCACAGCGAAAATAAAAAAACAAGTGAATAAAAGCCACAAATAAAAAAACAAGTGAATAAAAGCCACAACTTCGCTTCGTCGACGAGTCTGTGCTGCTGTGCTGTGCTATCCAAGTATAAGAGCCACAAATAACAAGTGCTAGTCGAGCATTGGTCAAACCCTTCTAGAATTTCAATGGTCATTGACACACCTATTCTTGACCAAGTCACACCTAGGGGTGGTGATGGTCGCTCCTTGGTCGAACCCCTTTGGAAAATTTTAGAATTTTTAAAGTTTCAGAGGCCAAAATGGAGATCTAGTCACACCTGGGGGCTCGGTGGTCGAGCCATGGTTGACCTATTCTGTGAAGAAGGCTAAATTTCCCCAATTAAAGACCATAAGGGGTTGACCTGGTTGCACCCAAGGAAGCCCTAGTCGCACCTTGACTGAGACACTAACCTAAGACCTACTCTAAGGGCTCTAAACTCTAACAAACCTGACAATGTACAACCTAAGGACTCAAATACTAAAGAAAAAATAAAAACAAGTGGGTTGCCTCCCAAAAGTGCTAAGTTTGTCATCTTCATCCAGATGCAATGAATGCTCATGTCGAACTCACCCGAGTTTGATAATAGGAATGCCCTCCATTAGTCCTTTACTAACGCTTTTTTCACATGCCCAATGTCTACTCTCTAGACTAGAGGCTGAGTCATAAATAGCTGAGATATGCTTATACGAGTCCTTTAGACCTAAGAAGGAGGGGTGATCAAGCTACAACATAACCTCAAAGAGATTTTTCAAAAGAATCGATGGAGCTACCTCGTCAACAAACTCGTCAGTCATGTCCATGTCCATAGATTGAATGTCATGGGATGGGTGTTGGGAGGTGTGAAACACATTCAACCAGAGCTTTATGTTGTCGAAGGACACATCCATGTTCCTAGTCCAACACTGATTACAAGCATTAACCGTAGCTAAGAATGGTCGACCTAAAAGGACAGGGATCAAATTTTTGGCCAGATCGCTAAGTTCCATGTCAAAGACAGTGAAATCAACTGGGCAAAAGAACCTATCAATCTTTACCAAGACATCCTTGACAACACCTTGGGGCCTTTTGACAGATCAGTTAGCGAAACTCAAGGTGGCCAGGGTGGGCTTAGGCTTTCCTCAACCGAAGTGTTTATAGACCGAGTAGGGAAGTATGTTCACACTCACTCCCAAATCTAAAAGGCCCTATCGATAGTGTATTCACCAATTACACATGAGATGGTGTAAGTGCCAGGGTCCTTAAGTTTTGGGGGGAATAGAATCTAAAAGAATTCAACTCACATGCTTGGTCAATCTAACTCTTTTGTTCATGTACACCTTAGATTTGCGCTTTTGGGTGCACAACTTAATGAGTCCCTGAAATGCATGATTTTATACCCTCATCTACCCTTGTTTGTCCTTGTTTTATTTTTTATTTACACAGTGTTATCATTGTTCGAAGATACGAATGGTTTTTTGGTCTTTTCCAGAAAAATAGGTTAAAATTGAGGAGTTAGGCATACGAGAAGCTAAAGGAGAAGTTAGTGACATGTAAAGCTCAAATCAGATGCTCAGATAAAATCTTGAAGCTCCATATCATCAAAGGAAAAGAAGGTTTGGCTCAACCAAGTGGTGCGACCAGCAACACAAGGGGCAACCTAGTCTTCCACTACAGACTCTGAAGTTTAGACTAAGATCGAAATGCTACAAGGGTCCACCAAGTGATTGACCATGTAACCCTCAAAAGTGACCGAGGCAAGATACTAAGCTCTATTGAGCCAAGAATATTGAGAGCATCGACCCAATGGTCGACCAAGAGACTTTGAAGGGTGACTACGTTGAGTTCCTGAGATTTCTTAAAGATCGAGATCCTGCAAGTGTCGACCATTAACTCGACCAGCAAGACCCTGACGCGTGACTTAGTCAAAGACATTGAGGATTCAAATTCCTAATATCTTGAGAGACTCGATCGGGGCATGCACAAGAGGAGCATGGGAGCTACTTGGTCGATGATGACAATCTTCTACGAGAGATATTCTGCAAACTTTCCTAAAATGTGAAAAAAACTTTGACAACCCTAGAGCCTATAAATATTCGCTACAAACATGGGCTATGGGTTCCTCTTTGGCCTCTCTTTGGTTAGTGAGAGACCTAAGATGTCAGTGAGAGTCAAGTTAAAGTAGAAGTAGTTAGATTTTAATTCCTGTTTTTATTTGTGTATGAAGTGTCCAATAACCTGTGACAACCGGCAGCATTCATGTGCTCTCCGTGTATATTACACGATCACTCTCTTGTACCTTCTAGAATTAGTGACAGACGTTTTGAATACTAAAAGGATCGTCATTTTACTTTCTTTCTCCTTTACTAATTTCAATTTCCTATTTTCCATTTACTTGCTTTCATTTATTGTTGTGTGTGTGGTGAAAGGTTGCATATAAGGATAAGCACCACTATGTCTCCATTAGAGGGAAATAATATGCTATGGATCTATGTAGGTGTTCATGATCATTGAGATAGGGTATACTCTGGTTCCCAACCATACTCCGGATGGTTAGTGCACCCTTACTACTATGTGTGCTCAAGTGACCCTCTCCCGCTTTGGCCTGAGATTCTTGTGTTAGTACTTCTGTCAAAGTTTGAACGAGCATAGTTAGAGGCAAGACATCCAGTGTCTAATTCAAACCTCAGTATCACTTTGTAGGAGTAGGGTAACATAGACTTTAATTGTTGTGCAGTAGTTATTAAGTTACATGTTTTCGTTTAATTGCTTTCCTGTAGTTGGTTAGATTTCACCCATTGCAAAATATCCTCTTGTTACTCTTCCTCACAAAAAGTTACAATAAACTAATTTGGAAGTGGTTTGATAACTGCACTTTAAGTCTCTGAGGATCGAAACCTGACTTACCCCACTTTCTACTGAACTTGGGATTAGTTAGGTTTAATAAATTTTTTCTTTGGTAGTTATGGGCCGAAGCCTTGGCAAGCCTACCAAATTTTGGAATCATTGCCGGAGACTTGGCTGCAATTATAAAACAATTTCCATTTTAGAGTATTGCTACACTGTTTTTATTTACTTTCTTTTTATTTTTTTATTTTTATTGATTCTAAAGTCGTAAATATGTGTGCTTCACGTATGTATGTTTGGTTTGCATTCTTTGAATCCTGAGATAGTTCCCCTAGATCCCGAGATTGAGAAATCTTGTAGGTTCTCTACAACACCTACCTCTAATCCAGAGATTACTTAGTCGTCTGAACTGAAACTCATTACTGAACGACCATTGGTTCCCACTGAACAAATCCTAGAACCCTGAGCTCCCCACCTACATGTGGTGGGAGAGTAGCCACTTCGGCCACTTAGGGACTACTTTGTGCCAAATGCATACACATCGTTGTCCTGTATCTGGTTCTCGGATGTTTAGGCAGCACAATTTGGGATTGAGACTTTGATCATCTCAATGCTGCCCACCTTTTTATTATAACTTCATAGAAAATCCTTATCAGCATCTGGATGAGTACATGGAGATCTGGTCCACCATCTGAATACCAAATTTTAGTGATGACACCCTTCGTTTTAGGCCCTTTTCCATTCTCCTTGAAGGATAAGGCCAATTATTGGCTGACGTCCTTAGAGCCAAACTCGGTGACTAACTGGGCCACCATGAAGTATGAATTCCTAAAAAAGTACTTCCTAATTAGGAAGACTAACCAGTTACAAGGGGCATTCATGAGTTTCACATAGACGGACTGGGAACTTTTCTTTAAGACCTGAGAGCGTTTTAGGGACTTGCTTCATAAATGCCCACACCATCAGGTCTCCAAGTGGCAATTGGTGCAAATATTTTATGAAGGCTTAGCTGAGAGATATTGGTCCATGGTATATGCCTTGTGCGGAGGTAATTTCTTCAAAAAGCATGAGAATGAGGCATGGGTTCTCTTGAAGAATCTTGCTAAGAATTCTTAGCAGTACACTGCTGCTACTTGTAGACCACCCAACCCACCCACTTCTAAACCTAAGGGAGTTTAGTTAGCTGCAAGTCATGACCTAGCCTTTACCCTGCACTCCATATCCAAAAAACTAGACTAATGATGGTCCTTAGGACCACAATTGCAAAGAATGGCTTGTGCAAAAGTGTGTGCAATTTGCGTCGACCCTCCCCATTCATATTATAACTACCCATATGTATCACCCCACCCTGAGCTTGTACAGGAAGAAGTGAAAGCTACCCATAGTTGGAATGATATGCCATCAAATGACCCTTATTCCAATACGTACAACCTTGGGTGGAAACAACATCTCAACTTATCCTGAAGGCAGCACGCTCTGGTTTTTCAATCCCAAAGACCACCACAAGCCCCTGATGCTCAAATCCCTTATCTTTACAATTATCAGAATCATCCCACATCTACCTCCAAACCACCATTTTAGCAGCTACCTCTTCCTCAACCTAAATATGATTCTTTAAAAGAGACGGTGCTGAAAGCCCTAAAGGACATCGAGGGTAACCATCAAAATGATCATCTACTCCTTCACCCCCATTCCCAATCCATCACAAAACTAGAAGCCACCATAGGTCAACTAGCTGCTACTTTAAGCTAGAGAGATAAGGGTAAGTTACTGAGTCAGTTCATAGTGAACCCAAATGGACAGTATAGGGTAGAATGTGAATCGGATGCTAGTCCATCAGCATATCATGAGCAGGCCCAGGTGGTATCCACTCAGAATATTGGGATGAAAACAATTAATGACGAGGAGGAGTTGAGTAGGGGAAAGGAGAAGGAAGAAAAAAGGTAGTACACAACATTGATTCTTGCACTCTATCTTCCTCTAGTATCATACATGGACCCTCTATTCCCACACTTGTCACTAGAGAAACCAAACCTCACTATGCCCCTCATAGGGTATTTCATGCCTCTCCAGTATCATCCTCTGCAACTTCTCATGCAACCTCATTGTTTAGGAAGGAGGCTTCCACTGAGTCCATCTAGGACATATTTAAACAAGCAAAGATTGACAAGCCTCTCCTAGATAATATCAAGAAATCATCTACACACACCAAGTTCCTTAAGGACATGTACACATAGCAACACGATTCGAGGGTGCAAATGGATGGATTAGTACAGAAGACCAAGCACATGAGCTCAATAATATTAGAGCATCTTGTTCCTAAACTAAAATACCTCGGCTCACCCATTATTTCATGTGTAATTGGTGGTTACACCATTGATGGGTCTCTTTTAGACTTAGGTGTAAGCGTGAACATCTTGCCATACTCGACTTACCAGAAACTTAACCTAGGAGAGCTGCAGGCCACCTCGGTCACATTATGTCTTGCTGATCAATCTGTAAAGAAACCTCGCGGTGTACAAGAGGATGTAGTGGTCAAAGTGGAAGAGTTCCATTACCCAGTTGATTTCATTATCTTAGATATGGAGCCTTCCACAAATCTGATCACTATCCTATTAGGATGACCATTCTTAGCCACGACTACACTTGCATTCAATGCAGGGCAGGGATTATGGACATCTCCTTGAGCTATAGACAACTTCAGCTAAACATATTTTATGCTCCCCAACATCCACTTAAAGTCGTCCAAGTTGTGGATGAGGATATGATTGATAGAGTTGTTAGGGGAGAGGCTCCCTCAATCCTGTGGAGGGATCCGTTGGAAGAGACCTTTCAATTCAGGAGCTCACCTACCACTGATTTGGAGGACCCATGTGATCAAGGTATAACATTTCATGAACCGACCTCCAGCCCAGAGGACAAGTTTGGGGGGGGGGGGAGGTGCAAATCAGGGTATGATGAGGAAATAGGGGAGGATAAATTTTGCTTCGAACCCGATTGTGTTCGAAATGAACGTTAATGCGTATGGCTGAAGACAGTAATCTTAGTGCTTCTAGGAGGTAACCCGAGAGTTTTTATTTTCTTCTTGAGTCCTTAGATTGTACATGGTAGGGTAATTAGAGTTTAGAGTCTTAGGAATAGGTCACAGGTTGAGTTAGGCGTGTAACTGTTGCCTGACCATGTTCGCGCCCATCACGTCCTTTAGCACAACTTGGTCAAATCTCTAAATTTGTATAGAATGGGGAATCACTGAGAGAGTTAACCATGTCTACAACCAGCTTTGAGTCGTGTGTGACTTAGTTAGGAACACCAAAAGTCCTTTAAAACCATGCTTCTCCCTTGACTCTTCAACTCGCTACTTTTCATTATTGTTGGATCGATTCTCATGGCCCTCTCATCAGCCTCATCACTTGGGTAGGATTTTTCTTCATTGAACTTCCTCAAATATGTCTTCTTCATCCAATTCATCTCTGGAATCGTCCCAAGCCTCATCCTAACCTGCTGACAAATGACTGCGGCTTTAGGTCCTGCCGAGATAGAGCCTCTTGTTGATGGGGACGACTCCATGGGCATAAGAAGAGGTTGTAGATATGGTAAGGACTCCATGCATGTGGCTAAGGAAAATATCATGACTGGGAAGTTCAGCACAGTCCTTGAGGATGCCATAGGCACCAAATGCTGATTCGTAGTTGAGTCCGCCACATCCTGCGGCACTGCGGTTCATCCTAAAAGTATGAAATTGTATAGGGACTTTCGAGAATTTTCCTGGTGGAGCGGCATAAAGAGGGAGATTGCTAAGCTTGTAGCACAGTACTTGACGTGCCAACAGGTTAAGGCTGAGCACTAGAGACTAGCGGTTCTGTTGAAGCCACTTTTCATTCTAGAGTGGAAGTGGGATCACATATGTATGAAATTTGTTTTAGGGCTGCCGTTGGCATTGCACGGTCTGAATACAATTTGGGTGGTCATGGATCGTTTAACAAATACAGCCGATTTTCTTCCCATTAAAATCAACTACCCCATGGATAGACTGGTAAAGATTTATGTTCAAGAGATAGTTCGTTCTCATGGTGTGCTAATGTGTATAGTATCCGACCGAGACCCACATTTTACGTCATGGTTTTGGAAGAGCTTACAGGAGGCTCTAGGGTCTTAGTTATCCTTTAGCATGACATTTCATCCTCAGACATATAGGCAGACTAAGAGGATGATCTATATTCTTGAAGATATGCTACGGGCTTGCGTGCTGGAATTTGGGAGTAGTTGGACCTAGTATATAGCACTGGTGGAGTTTGCGTATAATAATTGCTACCATACGAGCATCAGGATAGCACCTTATGAAGCATTATATGAAAGAAGGTGTAGTTCCCCATTATACTGGGATGAGATGGGTTAGCGGCTAGTTGTGGGGCCAAAGCTAATGTAGCATGCATATGATAAAGTTCAGCTCATCAGAGATAGGATCAGTGCAGCTCACAGCTGGCAGAAGAGTTACGCTGATACTCACCGCAAGAAATTAGAATTTGATATGGGAGATAACGTGTTTATAAAAATAGCTCTGTTAAAGGACTTATGAGATTTGGAAGGAAGGGTAATGTTGACCTTATAGGTCATGCCCAGTTTTTATTATGACAAATACTCATTGTATCTAATGAGTGTTTAAGACTTTGTGCAGGAAACCTAAAATTGCCAAGATCAAGATAGGTACAAAGCAAGTAAAGATTGAAGACTAAATTATATTGTAATATATAGTCATTTACAAAATTGGTCTGTAATAGTAAATTAGGGTGTTTTACTTGTAATAATCACACACATCACATGCATGGTCAAATACGTAAGCTCATAATACAAATGACCTTAGAATGACCTTAGGGGTGTCGACCGACACCGAATTCTTTCGGTGTCTTCAAATTGGACCTAAAGAGACCTTAGAACACGCACCCTTGCACTTATATATGTTAGACACATTGAATAAGGTGTTTGTGAATCAAAAAAAGACCCAAATGCACACTTTGTGCACTTTCGGTTGACCGAACCATTATAGTTCAAATACCGCCGGTCAACTGAAACCTCCTGAGGTCAACATTTTCACCACCTGGTCGACCGAACCCAAATTGCATTGCAACTGTCTGGTCGACCAAGGGTCCTCGGGAGAAATCCCAACTTTTTGGTCAACCGACTCACCCAGTGCAAATCTGCCTGGTCGACCGAACCTCGATAAAATGGAAAAATCTCCTCAGACATGTACGTCCGGTCAACCGAGCCATATGAACTTTGGTCGACCGAAAGTGTTCTAGACGACCGGGTCTCTCGGGTTGCCTTGAATTTTTTGCTGTGGTTAGCTTTTAAACAGGGTTAAAATAATTAAAAGGTCATTAATCTTTTCTAATAATCCCAAACCTGTCCCCAACGGTTATAATTCTTGGGATGTCTATATATACCCCTTCATTTGGGGAAATTAGCAACAAGATTAGCAAAAAAAAGTGAAAATTTTCTCTCAAGCCAAAGATCTTCCTACTGCTCATACTCTCTCTAAAACCACTCAAACTTACCTTCTTCAATTCTATATATCATCTGTAAGTGTATTAAGTGTTGATGTTAAAAGGTTTGCTCTCTCATTGTTGTGTGTTTGAATTGATTTTCATTAAGAGCTAAACCTAAGTGTTCTTAGGGGGCTTTTCTCATAAGCCTATCCTAAGAAGACTTTCCTAAGTTTATGAGTATTGCATTTGTATTGCAATATCTTAGGAAGCTTGTATTTGTTTTTGGCTTGAAAAAATATTTTCAAACTTACTCAAATATCTTGTGGGATTTATATTAACATATTTATGAAAAAGTATTTGTATTTGTGATATTAATCTTTGTGCCAATATCTATTCAAGTATACATTATTTGTTGAATACAAAGATTGCATAGTTTTTGCAAACCAAGCATACACACTATATTCGTGATTGAGACATCCTACTGATTGACACACTTGAGACTTACTTGACATCTTGTGTGAACACGTTTTATTGAATATTTTGAGATACACAAATTGTTGTTGACACTCTCACGTACTCACTACACTGATAGAAAATACATTTGAGAGTTGAACTATTTAGACCACACTGAGCTTATGTATTAAATCATTTGTGGTGTATATGATTGAACGCATTTGGGTACATATATGCTTTATGTGAAAGCACTTTTATCTGCACCATTTGATTGTAAAATCTGAGTGTTTCAAGGTGTGGCTTGAGGAGGCAGTAATCCAGCTCGGTAAGGATTGGTGTAAAGGTTGAGGTCAGCCCTGAGCTAATTGGCCTTGTTTGTATTGGTGCCGCTCCTCCCGTTTAAGTGAGCAAGTTATAGTGGTAATCCTTGTGCTTGTTAGCCAAGACAGGGACGTAGGCAATTGGCTGAACCTCAATAACATCTCTGTGTGTCACTCTCACTTTAATGCTTTCTGGTGCATGTGGCTTGGATTAAATTGCTTTATTTAAATTCTAGTATATTTACATTGCTTGCACTAGATTGACCATAGGGTTGTGAACATACTGGTGTTAGAATACTTACCTAGGGATTAAATTTTAAAAATACCAATTCACCCCCCTCTTGGGATCACGGTAAAGCTAACAATTGGTATCAGAACCACGTAGCATAGACTAGTTGTTATTTTGCTAAAAGATCACTCATGGTTTATAGCTCCGTAACCCCTTTCTCTGAGGGACCATCTTCCTCACGACCTCCTGTTTTCAATGGTATTAATTACACCTTTTGGAACCAAAGGATGCGCATCTACCTTCAGAATACTGATTAGAAGGTGTGGAGGATTGTCTCTAAGGGAAACTATGTCTCTATGAAAACTGAGGGTACAGCTAGGGTTCCTAAGACTGAGGATGAATATGATGATGATGATATGAAATTTGTTAGTCTTAATGACACTACCGTGAATATTTTACACTGTAGTCTTAATGTAAATGAATTTAATAGGATTATGGCATGTTCTACTACAAAATAAATATGGGATAAGTTAGAGGTCACATATGAGGGTACTAGAGATGTGAAAGATAGTAGGATAGACACGTTGACCAGTGAGTATGAGGCCTTTAGGATGAATGTAGGTGAGTCCATTCAGAGCATGTACACTAGATTCACACACATCATAAACTCACTGCATGTATTAGGAAAGACCTATCCCATATATGAGATGATTAGGAAGATCCTTAGAGCCCTACCTTCTGTTTGGGAAGCCAAGGCTACGACCATTGCTAAGGGTAGAGACCTTAAGGCCATGAACTTAGATGAATTGATAGGTTCCTTGATTACTTATGAATTGTCCAAAAATGAAAGACTTAATGAGCATAATAGGGCCAAGAAAGTGACTGCACTGAAAGCATCTAATAACACATCTAGTGAGTGCAGTGAGTTTGACACTGATGATGAAATGGCCATACTAACCAAAAAATTTAGCAGATTTTTAAGGAAGAACAGGAAGCCGTTTAAAAAATATAGAGACTCTATTAATGAGAAGGGAGAGTCCAGAAAAATAAAAGAAAAATCAAATGCTCCTACGTGTTATAACTGCAACAAGGTGGGGCACATCAAACCTGACTGCCCACTGCTGAAAAAGGAGGCTAAGAAAAAGAAGAAAGCCATGAAGGTCAAGACTTTATGGGACAAACTTAGCAGCAGCAACTCAGAATCAGACCACAACGACTTGAAGGTCACTAATCTATGCTTCATGGCACCAAGGATGAGGTGTTGTCTTCTAGTTCATTATCTTCATATTGTTCATCTTATGATTGTGATTCTTATTGCATGCCTACATTTAGAGAGTTGCAATTTGAATATGTTCATGTGTCTAAATTGTTAGGCAAAATGACCAAAGAAAATAATGATTTGAAAAAGAAATGTAAAAATTGGTCAAAATTGTTTAATACGGCAAAAACCTCACATGCTTCCATTTTAAAATAAAAAGATGTTAAAATTGTTGATCCTGAGAGAAAATTGGACGATAGCTCCAAAGTCATTTTTAAATTCACCGAGGGCAAACGCAACTTTAAAAAACTACTTGGTGCCCAAAGAAACTCCTTAAGTAAAGAATGTCTTGGTTTTAATGGTGTTGAAAATGTTAGACGACTAGATCTTTACTTAGGACAGTTGACACATGAGTCAAAGTCCCATATTCCTCCTAAAGAACCTAAGTGTAGATTAAAATGCTTTCAACGTAAACAAATTGGTCACATTCAGTTTGATTGTCTACTTAGGAATAAGCATGCTAGAATTAGGAAAGTATGGGTAGTTAAGGGAGATTCTCCCACTAACCCTCGTGGACCCAACAAAATTTAGGGACCAACATCAGTTACTTAGCTTATTTTGTAGGTATGCCTAAGATCATCCTCCTCCAAGGACCAGTGGTACTTAGATAGTGGATGCTCACGACACATGACCGGCGACAAGGGAAAATTCACTTCAATTGTTCCCAAGGATGGAGGCTATGTGACATTTCGAGACAATGCCTAAGGACGCATCATCAGGGTAGGTAAGGATGGTAAGGATTCCTCTCTTACTATTGATAATGTTTTGTTGGTTGATGGACTAAAGAATAATCTACTTATCATAAGTCAATTGTGTAACATAGGAAAAGTATCTTTTGAAAATGACAAATGCATAGTAGAAAATAAATATCACAAAGTGCTCTTTACTGCTGATAGACGTGAAAATGTTTATACTACCTCTCTTGATAATTTAGCTTCACAACAAGTAACATGTTTTTATGCTATAAATGAAGCTAGTTGGTTATGGCATAGGCGTTTAGGACATACTAGCATGGATTTATTATCTAAACTTGTTAGAAAAGAATTAGTTAAAGGCTTGCCTAAGATGTCTTTTGTAAAAGATAAAATTTGTGATACATATCAAATGGGTAAGCAAACAAAATCTAGTTTTAAGAAAAAGAAATTCATATCTACTACTAGACCTTTAGAAATGCTTCACCTAGATCTGTTTGGACCTAATTCTGTGTAAAGTCTTGGTGGTAAATCTTATGCCTTTGTAATTGTGGATGACTTTTCTAAATTCACATGGGTGTTGTTCCTTGCACATAAAAATGAATCATGTGAACAATTCACCAAACTTTGTAGGAGAATCCATAATGAAAAGGGATATAAAATTACTCACATAAGAAGTGATAGAGGCACAAAATTCAAAAATGAAAGCATAGAAAAATATTGTGACTTGGAGGGCATATCACATAACTTCTCTGCACCTAGGACACCTCAACAAAATGGTTTAGTAGAAAGAAAGAATAGGTCACTGCAAGAAATGGGCAGAACTATGTTGAATGAGCATAACTTACCTAAATATTTTTTAGCCGAGGCGATTAATACCGCATGCTATGTTATGAATAGGGTGTTGATTAGACCCTCAATTAATAAAACCCCTTATGAGTTATGGAACAACCATAAGGCTAATATTTCCTGTTTTCATGTGTTTGGTTGTAAATGCTTTGTGCTTAAAGATAATGAACATCTAGGAAAATTTGACTCCAAATCTGATGAAGGCATTTTCCTAGGCTATGCACTTAATAGTAAAGCATATAGGGTTTTCAATAAAAGAAGTTTAACTGTCATTGAATCTATTCATGTTGTGTTTGATGAAGCTAATCCATTTTCTAAGAAAGATGATGAAGATGATGTTGATATTAGAAAATTCTTAGACAAACTATCTATTAAAAATAATGCAAGTGAAAACCCAGAAGAAAATGAAAAATCATCTGAAGATAATGAACATCTAGAGTTACCTAGAGATTGGAAATTCATTAGAAGTCATCCTATAGATCAAATCATAGGCAAACCGTCTCGTGAAGGAGCCACATGATCCTCCTTGAGAAATATAGTAAATCACTCCACTTTCTTATCCTAAGAAGAACCTAAAAATATTAAAGAAGCCATAGAGGATGAGTCTTGGGTGATGTCCATGCAAGAAGAATTTAATCAATTTGAAAGAAGCAAAGTGTGGACTCTAGTTCCTAGGCCCAATGAGCACACCATCATTGGAACTAAATGGGTATATAAAAATAAGAAAGATGAGAATGGGGTAGTAACTAGGAATAAAGCTAAACTAGTTGCCTAAGGGTATAACCAACAGGAAGGGATTGGCTTTGATGAAACATATGCTCCTGTTGCTCGGTTAGAAGTCATTCGCATGCTACTTGCCTTTGTCGCTTTTAAAATTTTTTAATTGTTTCAAATGGATGTTAAAAGCGCTTTTCTAAATTGTTTCATTAATGAAGAGGTATACATAGAACAACCACCCGGTTTTGAAAATAATAAATATCCAGATCATGTTTACCAGTTGTCTAAAGCCTTATATGGATTGAAGAAAGCTCCTAGAGTTTGGTATGAGAGGCTTAGTGGTTTTCTACTGGAAAATGGGTTTACCTATGGCAAAATTGACACTACACTTTTCATCAAATCCAAAAATGATGATATGCTCCTTGTTCAAATTTATGTGGACGATATCATTTTTGAGGCAACTAATGATGAGTTGTGTAATAAGTTTGCCAAATGCATGCAAAGTGAAATTGAAATGAGCATGATGGGTGAACTTAGTTTCTTCTCAGGGCTACAAATTAAGCAAGCTAATCATGGAACTTTCGTATGCCAATCTAAATATATTAGGGACTTGCTAAAGAAATTTAATATGGAAGATTGCAAAATTCTTGGTACACCTATGAACTCTTCCATCAAGCTTGATAAAGATGAGCAAGGAATCCCTATTGATGTAAAATTGTATTGTGGAATGATTAGGAGTCTCCTATATCTCACTGCTAGTTGGCCTGATATTATGTTCAGTTTGTGTATGTGTGTTAGGTTTCAGGCTACCTCTAAGGAATCTCACCTAAAAGCTTTCAAATGAATCCTTAGGTATCTAGTTGGGACTATAGAGTTAGGTTTGTGGTACCCTAAGCATACTACCTTTGAGATTGTGAGTTACACTGATGCTAACTTTGCCGGTAGTAAGGTTGATAGAAAAAGCACTAGTGGCACTTGTCATTACTTAGGACAATCTCTTGTTTTTTGGTTCTCCAAGAAACAAAACTCAATTGCCTTATCCATAGCCAAAGTTGAATATATTGCGGCTGGAAGTTGTTGTGCCAAAACTCTTTATAAGAAACAACAACTTGTGGATTTTGGATTGCGCTTTGAAACAATACCGATTAAATGTGATAATACTAGTGCAATCAACATCTCTAAAAATCCTATCTCACATTCACGAACTAAACACATTGATATTAGACATCATTTTCTTCATGATCATGTACAAAATGGAGATGTTGCACTTGAGTTTGTATGCACCAATGAACAATGGGCCGACATATTCACTAAACCACTACCTGAGGATAGGTTCATACAAATTAGATTTGAATTAGGCTTAATGCATAGTAGAGAAGCTTCTTAGGCTTAAATGTTTCATAACTTGCATAAATTTAGGGGGAGCTCTCAAATGAGAACTTTCTCAGTCTTAGCAACTAATATTATTGTTGACTTGTCTTCTTGCTTTAGACTTTGTGAAAGTTGATTTTTGATAGTGTGCACATGCTTTATATCTATAGCATGATAATATTGAATGCATCGAATATGGATTATTACTTGTAAAGCACAACTATGTTGTCCACTCCATGATGATATTGAAATTTATACTTGATTGTTGGACCATACTGGACTGCTTGAGTAATTGTGGATAAACTACTTGGAAATATTTAAACTCAAACATGTTACACTTATACAGGATTTATTTTTTGGAAATTCCGATTTATAAACGGCACTCTGCCAAAATTTTTTCTAAATCTTTCCAAATTTTTCATGTATAACTATAATTTTTACCCATTGCCTAGAGTCTTAACTCAAATTGCACTGAAAGAACCCGAACCATGATATGTGGGTTTTTTATGTAAAAAAGGGGTAAAAATGGAATTGTACAGACTTCATCGACGAGACCATAATTCGTCGACGAAGTTTGAAGGCTTCTCATCGACGAAATTCAAAAGCTCGTTGACGAGTGAATTTTGAGAGGTTTAGGAAAAAAACTGAAATATCTGGTTCGTTGACGAGACCACCAATTCATCGACGAAGCTAGTGGAGAATTCGTCGACGAGGACACCAATTCGTCGATGAAGCCACATGGGTCAAAGGCCTATAAAAGATATTTTTGGGTTGCTTCATGGCTAAGATTTGGAAATCCTCCCTCTCTCTCTTTAGAATTTGAAGCTCTTTCTCTCTCTTTGATTTCTTCACCATTTTTTGCTTCGATCACAAATCCAAAGTTACCGCGAGGATCAGTGAAGGATTCTCTACGTTTCTAGCTCATCGGAATCTCGTTTTGAGCGATTTTGGGTTTCAGGCTAAAATCGAGGTAAGGCTCGGTTTCATTTCTGATTCAGTATATGTGTAGTAGTACGTATTGTAAGCATGTATTGTACTGTGGTTTGTAGGTTTTGGAGTCTCGGTTCGTAGTTTTGGGGACCGTAGAGTTCGTAGTTGGAATTCGGGTTAAGGTAAGGGGATTTAGTTTATATCAGTTCATTTTCGAAATCGGGATTGGTAAGCTTGTAGGCTACGATCATATGTATGTTTTGGCTACTTATTCAAGGAAATCTATAGGGTAAACTACGAGATTTTTGGGTTACAATTTTCGATAAAAACTGGGGATTTAGGGTTTCATCTCTACTTTGTTTTGGAAACTGTTGGTTATGTTAAAATTGTATTATTAAGGTGACCGTAATCCATATTTGCATAAATTGTATACTTGAAATTGAAATTGATATGATTTGTCGTAAACCAAATAAGTGTGGTATGTATGGATGTATATATTTGTTCTAGGTATTTGTAAAACAGCTATGTGGTGGCTAATTACCGTACGCTGAAATGTATAGGAATGTGGGTTCCAAAATGATTTCAAGGATTTGCAAACCAACCATGTATCGGTTAACTACCGTGGGCGAGAGTGGCTGGCTCTATATTCGGGGTGTGAAATATCACCAGTATGATCTGATTGGTCACCAAAGGCTGTGTTCTACACTGTATGTAGCAATGTAATCACTGTGGGCTTAGGTCGTCGCAGCGTAGTTGTGCATGTGGCAATGTAATCGTTGTGAGACTAGGTGACCTTGTGTAGTTGCGTATATGGCAATGTAATCACTGTGAGCCTAAGTCGTCGCTTCGTAGTTGCGTGTGTAGCAATGTAATCGTTGTGAGACTAGGTGACCTTGTGTAGTTGCGCATGGAGCAATGTAATCACTATTGGGCCTCGAACGACGCAGCATAGTTGTGTAAGTAGGAATGTAATCGCTGTGAGACGAGGTGACCTTATGTACTTGCAAACTAGTGTGACAACACTGACCGTATATTTTGGGTATCGTATGTACTGGAATGGTTTTATGAAAATACTGGAACTATATGGAACTGTGTGTAATTGTATGAAACTGTATGGAAATGTTTCAAACTGTATTGTATCTTTTATAGTGTTATGAAGTATGTAAAATAACACTGGTATGCCACACACTGATATAGCCTACTTTCTTCCTTAGTAAGAGGTGTCTCACCCCAAATGTACGTACAATGTTTTTCAGGTCTCTCAAGTAGCCGTAAGTAGCATCCTAGCATCTGGGAGCAAGGGTGTCGTAGCTACTTCTAGTACCTACTAGGTACGAGTTTTGGTATCCAAGTTGTCAGCATAGTTTTGTGGACACTTGGGGTATGTGTTGTAATTATGGGAATGTATATCCTAGTTTGTATAGAATATGGTATGATAATGTTTATGTATAAAAGACTATATTTCGCTGCGTATCTGATGAGTATGGATTGGAATGTGTATGTATATAGGGCAATCGTGTACCCCACAGGGTCGAACCCTCTTATTTGTATTGTATCATGTATGTTTAAATTGATATAGAGATAGGTTAGGGTGCTTAAATTCACACCTGGGACCCACCTGCGGGTTCGGGGCATGACAGCTTGGTATCAGAGCTAACCAGGTTGTTAGGTATTATAGAGTTGGTTAGGAGTATTGATGTATACATACTAGAGTATAGGATGTAGGAAATGGGTAGTGTTAGCTGAGGGTTGTTCTGTTTCTAGACCAGGATTTGTTGGCGGTGTTCCGTGTTTTTCTTGGGATGACGATTCCAGTAAAAGCAAGGCAGACCATTGACGACTTTTGTGTCAGTGTGACGGGACAAGCTTAGACCTGAGAGAGTAATAGTTGACATGATTAGGTACAAGAATGTGTTAACTGTGTATGATAGGGGAATTCTAAATGATTCCTATTCTATTTTCAAAATGGAGCCTAAGGATAATAACTTGGAGAGTGGCTACGAGGAGAGGGCGAGTGATAAGTCTCCTTCTATTTCGAAGGTCCGTGGAAGAAGAAGAAGAGCTACAACTCGGGTTATCAGCGGAACACCGGGCAGCCGAATGCTCAAGAGGATCCATCCTCCGCACCATGCGCCAAGTGCCATAAATGGCACAATGGCGAGTGTCAACCATTCTAGGGTGTATGCTACAACTATGGCAAGTTAGGCCATATGGCGAAGAGCTGTTAGGAACAGAGGAGGGTTATGCCTGCACAGAGTTAGAACCATGGGAGTAATTTGGTGCCTCAGGTGAATTAACAGACAACCATGGCTCCGGCGAGAGTATATTCACTTACTCCAGCAGATGCAGAACATGCTGGGTATGTGGTGACAGGTACCATGTTATTTTTTTCAAATAGAGCTGTTGTGTTATTTGATTCGGGGGCAACCCATTTGTTCATATCTACTAGTTTTGTGAAATTGTGTGGGGTTGAAACCCAACTGTTGGATGAATGTTTGCATATGGCTACGTCGACTGGGAGTATAACGATTTGTAGTAAGATGTTAGGAAATTGCCCAGTGGTGATCATAAGAGACTACTACCAGCGAATCTTGTAGTATACGACATGTCGAGTTTCGACGTCATACTGGGAATGGATTGGTTGTTCTCCAACTATGCAGTGATTGATTGTCGTAAGAAGGTAGTGGTGTTCAGACCTCCTGGGAAGCAGGAGTATGAGTTTTTGGGATTGTGTGTGCATTCGACGCCACAGATTCTATCGACATTACAGGCGAGGAGGTTACTCTTGGATGGTTGTAAGGGTACCTAACTTGGTTGACTATCGTGAGATCAACAAGGTGACGGTGAAGAACCGTTACCCTTTGCCTCGTATAAATAATCTACTTGATCAGTTGAAGGGAACACATGTCTTTTTGAAGATTGACCTATGGTCAAGGTATCATCAGGTGAAGGTTAGATCTGAGGATGTAGTGAAGACTAATTTACGAACCAGATACGACCACTATGAATTCTTGGTTTTGCCGTTTGGGTTGACCAATGCACCGAAAGTATTCATGGATTTGATGAACAGGGTGTTTCATGAGTACCTGGATTAGTTCGTGGTGGTGTTCATCAATGATATTCTAGTATATTGGAAGAGTTCGGAAAAGCATGGGTACCATTTGAGGTTGGTGCTATAGATTCTGCGGGAAAAGAAGTTGTATGCTAAGCTGAAAAAGTGTGAGTTCTGGTTGAATCAAGTCACGTTCTTAGGCCATGTCATGTCTAGGGGTGGTATCTCTGTTGATCCCAGCAAGATTGAAGCTTTGTTCGGCTGGGCTAGACCGAAGAGTATGCAGGAGGTTTGGAGTTTTCTCGGACTGGCAGGTTACTATAGTCGGTTCATGGAGGGCTTCTCTAAATTTTATGGACCTTTGACACGACCAACTAAGAAGGGAGTGAAGTTTGACTGGACTAGTGATTGCGAGCAGTGTTTTCTCAAGTTGAAGCATCGGCTGGTTACTGCTCCAGTATTGACCATTCCTTCGGGGATGTGGGTTTTGTGATCTATAGCGACGAATCCCTGGAGGGTTTGGGTTATGTGCTTATACAACAGGGTAAGGTGGTAGCTTATGCTTCTCGGCAACTTAAGGAGTATGAGAAGAATTACCCTATGCATGACTTAGAGTTAGCTGCTGTTGTTTATGCCTTGAAGATTTGGCGACACTACCTGTACGGTGCTCAGTGTGAGATTTTCACTGATCAAAAAAGCCTCAGGCACTTTTTTAAGCAGAAAGAGCTAAATATGAGGCAAAGGCGGTGGCTAGAGTTGATTAAAGACTACGATTGCACGATCAGTTATCACCCAGGAAAGGCTAATGTGGTAGCAGATGCGTTGAGTTGGAAGTCAGAGCATGCAATAGTAACTGCAGCTGAAGCTTAGCATCATCTCAGACGAATTCTAGAAAGCCTTGGCGTAGAGTTGGTGTCTGGTGATCATCAGGCTTTCATCGCTAGCTTGGTGATCCAACTGACCTTGTTTGAGCGTATTAAAGCCGCGCAGGCTAGTGATGCGGAGTTAGCAGAGATTGTGGGGAAAGTGCAGCAGGGTTTACCTGCAGATTTTAACATCTCTGACAAAGGTGTGTTGAGATTTGGAATCAGGCTGTGTATTTCGAACGACGATGAGATCAGAAGGACGGTTCTGGAGGAAGAGCATCGTTATCTATATACAATACATCCGGGTAGTACAAAGATGTATCGGGATTTGCGCGAGTCCTTCTAGTGGAGTGGTACGAAGAGGGATATTACCCGGTTTGTGGAGCAGTGTCTGATGTGTCAGCAGGTGAAAACTGAACATCAAAGGTCGGCGGGGCCGCTGCAGCCTTTGCCTATTTCAGTGTGGAAATGGGAGCACATTTCCATGGACTTTGTTACTAGATTGCCATAAGTGCTTCACGGGTAGAATGCCATTTGGGTAATCGTGAACAGGTTGACGAAATCTGCTCACTTTGTACCTATGAAGGTTAGATACTCTTCGAGTAGACTAGCGAACCTATACGTGCAGGAGATAGTTAGCATGAACGGAGTGCCAGTGTCCATTGTTTCAAATTGGGATCCAAGATTTACTTCTCGATTTTGGAAGGGTTTGCAGGAAGCATTGGGGACGAAGCTTACTTTCAGTATAGCGTTCCACCCCCAGAAAGATGGATAGTCGGAGAGGACAATACAGATCTTGGAAGATATGTTACGGGCTTGTGTATTGGACTTCGGTGGTAGTTGGATTCAGTTTTTGCCGCCAGTGGAGTTTGCCTATAACAATAGCTTCCAAGCTAGTATAAGGATGGCACCGTTCGAGGCGTTGTATGGTCGGAGGTGTTGATCTCCTTTGTATTGGGATGAGGTCAGTGAACGTTAGGTTTTAGGACCTGAACTCATACAGCAGGCTTCTAAGAAGGTAGGTTTGATCCGGGAGAGGATTAGATTAGCTCAGAGTCGGAAGAAGAGTTACGCGGATGTTCACCTCCGGGAGTTGGAGTTCGAGGTAGGAGTATTCCTTAGAATCGCTCCAATGAAGGAAGTGATGAGATTCGAAAGGAAGGGCAAGTTGAGCCCGAGATATATTAAACCATTTGAGGTCATTGAGCGAGTGGGTCTGGTAGCCTACAGAGTTGCAATACCCCCAGCATTCTCGAGAGTCCACGATGTGTTTCACATATCCATGTTGAGAAGGTACGTGTTGGATCTATCTCATGTTATCAGTTATGATGAGTTGGAAATTGAGGATACCTTAGCGTATGAGGAGATACCTATTCAGGTTCTGGACCGTAAAGTTCAGAAGCTTCGTACCAAAGAAATACCGTTGGTGAAGGTATTGTGAAGAAACCATAAGGTTGAGGAAGTTTCTTGGGAACTGGAAACGGAAATATGCCGGAAGAATCCGCAGTTGTTTCGAGTGGTATTTGGATAGCAGGGTGGTATGAGTATGTATGTATGTATGTAAACCTTTGTTATTGTATTTAGTGGTTAGTCTCTGGGATAATCCTGTTGTATTGTAAGCTCCCAAGACCGTGTATGTAGGTAAACATGGTAATCCTCCGCCATAAGTGAGGGAATGTATGTATGTATCGTAACGGGGCTGTGTATAAATGGCCGCCGTATTCTCTAGAGTATGTATGTATCGTAGGGGAGCCGTATATAAATGGTCTTCGTTTCATCTCATAGTATGTATGTATGTAGTAGTGTGAATGTGTTGGTAAAGAGAGATTGCAAATTTCAAGAATGAAATTTTTGTAAGGAGGGGAGGTTGTAAGAACCCGAACCTTGATATATGGGTTTATTATGTAAATTGGGGGTAAAAATGGAATTGTACAAACTTCGTCAACGAGACCATAATTCGTCGACAAAGCTTGAAGGCTTCTCATCGACGAAATTCAAAAGCTCGTCGACGAGTGAATGCTTAGAGGTTCAGGAAAAAAATTGAAATATCTGGTTCGTCGACGAGACCACCAATTCGTCGACGAAGCTAGTGGAGAATTCGTCGACAAGGACACCAATTCGTCGACGAAGCCACTCAGGTCAAAGGCCTATAAAAGATATTTTTCGGTTGCTTCATGGCTAAGATTTGGAAATCCTCTCTCTCTCTCTCTCTAGAATTCGAAGCTCTCTCTCTCTCTCTTTTCGATTTCTTCACCGTTTGTCGCTTGAATCGCAAATCTAAAGTTACTACAAGGATCAGTGAAGGATTCTCTACATTTCTAGCTGATCGGAATCTCGTTTTGAGCGATTTTGGGTTTTGCGCTAAAATCGAGGTAAGGCTCGGTTTTCATTTCTGATTTAGTATATGTGTAGTAGTACGGATTGTAAGCATGTATTGTATTGTGGTTTGTATGTTTTGGAGTCTTGGTTCGTAGTTTTGGGGATCGTAGAGTTCATAGTTGGAATTCGGGTTAAGGTAAGGGGATTCAATTTATATTAGTTCATTTTTTGAAATCAGGATCGATAAGCTTGTAGGCTATGATCGTATGTATGTTTTGGCTACTTATTTGGGGAAATATATCGGGTAAACTACGGGATTTTCGGGTTACAATTTTTAGGAAAATTTGGGGCTTTCGGGTATCATCTCTACTTTGTTTTGGAAACTGTTGGTTATGTTAAAATTGTATTATTGCGGCGACTGTAATCGATATTTGCATAAACTGTATACTTTAAATTGAAATTGATATGATTTGCCGTAAACCAAACAAGTGTGTTATGTATGGATGTATGTATTTGTTCCAAGTATTTGTAAAACAAGTATGTGGCAGCTAATTACCATATGCTGAAATGTATAGGAACGTGGGTTCCAAAATGATTCCAGGGATTTGTAAAACAACCATGTATCGGTTAACTACCGTGGGCGATAGTGGCCGACTCTATATCCGGGGTGTGAAATATCATCAGTATGATCCGATTGGTCCCCAAAGGGTGTGTTCTATACTGTATGTAGCAATGTAATCACTGTGGGCTTAGGTCGTTGCAGTGTAGCTGTGCATGTGACAATATAATCGTTGTGAGACTAGGTGACCTTATGTAGTTACGTATGTGGCAATGTTATCACTGTGGGCCTAAGTCGTTGCTTCGTAGTTGCGTGTGTAGCAATGTAATCATTATGAGACTAGGTGACCTTGTGTAGTTGCGTATAGAGCAATGTAATCACTATTGGGCCTCGGTTGTCGCATCTTAGTTACGTAAGTAGAAATGTAATCATTGTGAGACGAGGTGACCTTGTGTAGTTGCGAACTAGTGTGACGACACTGATTGTATGTTTTGGGTATCGTATGTACTAGAATGGTTTTGTGAAAATACTGGAACTGTATGGAACTGTATGTAATTGTATGAAACTGTATGGAAATGTTTCAAACTATATCGTATCTTTTATAGTGTTATGAAGTATGTAAAATAACACTGGTATGTCACACACTGATATAGCCTACTTTCTTCCTTACTAAGAGGTGTCTCACCCCGAATGTACGTACAATGTTTTTCAGCTCCCTCAAGTAGTGATAAGTAGCATCCTAGCATCTGGGAGCAAAGGTGTCGTAGCTACTGCTAGTACCTACTAGGTACGAGTTTTGGTATCCAGGTTGTCGGGATAGTTTTGTGGACACCTGGGGTATGTGTTGTAATTATGGGAATGTATATCCTAGTTTGTGTAGACTCTGGTATGATACTGTTTATGTATAAAAAACCGTATTCCGTTGCATATCTGATGAGTATGGATTGGTATGTGTTTGTATATAGGGCAACCGTGTACCCCACGAGTTCGGACCCTCTTATTTGTATTGTATCATGTACGTTTAAATTGATACAGAGATAGGTTAGGTTACTTAAATTCACACCTAGGACCCACCTACGAGTTCGGGGCGTGACAGGCCCTTTTTGCTGTTGCCAAAAGGGGGATAAAAAAAAAGTGGGCAAAAATAATGGGTAAAACACTTAGTTAAAAATAAAGTAGATGCATAGTGACCTTATAGGTCACGCCCGGTTTGATTATGACAAATACTCATTATATCGAATGAGTGTTTAAGACTTTGTGCAGGAACCTAAAATTGCCAAGATCAAGCTCAGTACAAAACAAGTAAAGATTGAAGACCAAATTGTATTGTAATATATATTCATTTGCAAAATTGGTCCGTAATAGTAAATTAGAGTATTTTTCTTGAAATAATCACACACATCACATGCATGGTCAAATACATAAGCTCATAATACAAATGACCTTAGAATGACCTTGAGGTTGACAACCGATACCGAATTCTTTTGGTGTCTTCAAATTGGACCTAAAGAGACCTTAGGACACTCACCCTTGCACTCATATATGTTAGGCACATTAAATAGGGTGTTTGTGAATCAAAACAGGACCGAAATGCACGCTTTGTGCACTATCGGTCAACCAGCCCATGCAGTTTATTCTTCCCCAGTTGACCGAATCCGGTATGGGTCAACATTTTGACCTCAATCCGTTTGACTAAACTATTATAGTTCAAATACCCTCGGTCGACCGAAACCTCCCGAGGTCAATATTTTGACCACCTGGTCGATCGAGCCCAAATTGCATTACAACTGTTTGGTCGACCGAGGATCCTTGGGAGAAATCCCAACTGTTTGGTCGATCGAATCACCTAGTGCAAATCTGCCTGGTCGATCGAACCTCGATAAAATGGAAAAATCGCCTCGGACATATACGTCCAGTCGACTGAGTCCCCAGTTCAAAAATATCCCGGTCGACCGAGCCATATAAACTTCGGTCGACCGAAAGTGTTCTAGTCGACTGGGTCTCTCGGGTTGCCTTGAATTTTTTACCGTGGTTACTTTTTTAAACAGGGTTAAAATAATTAAAAGGTCATTAATCTTTTCTAATAATACCAAACCTGTCCCCAATAGATATAATTCTTGGGGTGTCTATATATACCCCTTCATTTGGGAAAATTAGCAACAAGATTGGCAAAACAAAGTGAAAAATTTCTCTCAAGCCAAAAATCTTCCTACTACTCATACTCTCTCTGAATCCACTCAAACTTACCTTCTTCAATTCTATATATCATCTGTAAGTGTATTAAGTGTTGATGTTAAAAGGTTTGCTCTCTTATTATTGTGTGTTTGAATCGATTTTCATTGAGAGCTAAACCTAAGTGTTCTTAGGGGGCTTTTCTCATAAGCCTATCCTAAGAAGACTTTCCTAAGTTTAAGAGTATTGCATTTGTATTGCAATATCTTAGGAAGCTTGTATTTGTTTTTGGCTTGCAAAAATATTTTCAAACTTACTCAAATATCTTGTGGGATTTATATTGATATATTTGTGAAAAGGTATTTATATTTGTGATATTAATCTTTGTGGCAATATGTATTCAAGTATACATCGGTTTCTGAATACAAAGATTGCATAACTTTTGTAAACCAAGCATATACACTATATTCGTGATTGAGACATCCTACTGATTTACACACTTGAGACTTACTTGACATCTTGTGTGAACACGTTTGATTGAATATTTTGAGATACACAGATTGTTGTTGACACTCTCACGTACTCACTACACTGATAGAAAATACATTTGAGAGTTGAACTATTTAGGCCACACTGAGCTTACGTATTAAATCATTTGTGGTGTGTGTGATTGAACGCATTTGGGTACATATTTGCTTTACATGAAAGCATTTTAATCTGTACCATTTGATTGTAAAACTTGAGTGTTTCCAGGTGTGGCCTGAGGGGACGGTAATCCAGCCCGGTAAGGATTGGTGTAAAGGTGGAGGTCAGCCCTGTGCTAATTGAACTAGTTTGTATCAGTGCCGCTACACCCGTTTAAGTGAGCAAGTTATAGTGGTAATCCTTGTACTTGGTAGCCAAGGCGGGGATATAGGTAATTGGCCAAACCTCAATGACATCTCTATGTGTCAGTCTCACTTTACTGCTTTCTGGTGCATGTGGCGTGGATTAAATTGCTTTATTTAAATTCTAATATATTTACATTGCTTGCACTAGATTGACCCTAGGGTTATGAACATTCTGGTGTTAGAATACTTACCAAGGGATTAAATTTTAAAAGTACCAATTCACCCCCTCCCCCTCTTGGGATCATGGTAAAGCTAACAGGTAAGCTCAGCCCTAGGTTTATTTGCCTGTTTGAGGTCCTTGAGAGAGTGTGGTCAGTTTCCTATAGGCTAGCCTTACCACCTATTTTTTCAAAAAATAAAAAGAATATTTGATGTTTCCATGTTGAGAAAATACGTCCCAGACTCCTCCCATGTGATTAGTTTTGGTGAGATCGAGCTCTATGATACTTTGGCTTATGGGTAGATGCCAGTGCAGGTTTTAGACAAAAATGGACAGGAATTGCGTAGTAAGAAAATTTCTTTAGTAAAAGTCCCGTGGATAAATCACGTGGTGGAAGAAGCCTCTTGGGAGTTGGAAGAAGAAATATGATAGAAATACCCACACTTACTAAGTGGAGATCAGCACTAGGTGTACGAGTAAAGTAAATGTAGTATGGTTTAATTTTATGAAAAGCGAGATGATATATGTGTGAGTAGTATTGTAGGTTATAGAATAGGTAGTATTTTGGTTTTGGGAGAATTTTAGTTTATGTATTTGTAATCTCCCAAGACTGTGAATGTAACCACGATATTCCTTCACCACAAGTAAGGGTAAGTAACAAAATAAGTAGCCCATTTTTCTTTAAAGGATGGTGTCAATACATATAGTAAATTGCGAGGATGAAATTTTTATAAGGGAGGAGAATGTAGAGACCTGAAGAATTATTGTAATTAAATAATAAGTGAAAGAAGAGAAAATGAATCTTTAAAAAAGGGGAAATTTAGTAGGGTCCCGTCGATGAGTGTAGAAGTGCTCATCGACGAGCAGGGCTCTTGAGCTCGTTAACAGGGACGCGTGTCTTGTTGACGAGAAATTATCAAGGGACTGTTTCCAGAATCTGAAACTTGTCGACAATGAGAATGTGTTTGTCGATGAGCTTCCTTTATTGACTTGTCGACAAGGAGATGTGGCTCGTCGACAAGGTCACGTGGACAAGCATTTCTATAAAAGGCCAAGAATCGTTTTTCTGCGAGAGAAACATGTTGATTATCTTTTTCTCTCTCTAACCCCATCTTCCTCTGCCTTCCCTCTAGGCTTTTGGCCTGGTTCTTCACCGATTCGACAATCCGAAGCTGCCACACTACGTCTGGGAAGTTTCTGTTCATACCTGTAGGAGTAGATTGTTGGTTAGGCCAACTTGAGTACCATCCCAAAATTTGGGTAAGTTAATTATTTGAAGTTTTATTAGATTTCTAGTGTTTTTGGACTAAGGAGAATATGTAGGGTAAGATAATACTCAAGTTTTTTTTAGGAAAATGTGAATTTCAGGGTGTTGAGTTGGGAATGTAATAGGAGTAAATTTAGTTAAATTTGTGGGCTTTTCAGAAGTCAAGTAAAGGAATAAATTAAGTCAGTTTATTTTTATGAAAATTTATTATTTTTAAACCGCATGTATTTACAGTAATTATGTATGTTATAATAGAATATTTGGGAATACTACTGCTGAACAAGAAAACGGTTTTAAAATGGTTAAACAGACATATATTCAGCTTATATATTCAATTTCAATAATATTTAAATTTGTGTGGCATAAGTATCGTTTTACGAATATTATGTTATGTAAGATTTTCAGGAAAAGCATTTTTACAACAATTTTTCAAGAAAACCATAAATAATACAGGAAATTATGGTTTTAGAATTTTATGATAAACAATACAAATATCATATCAGTATGTTATAATATGCTCAGCACAAGGTCGTGATTGATAGCCGACACAAGGCTGTAATTATGTATGTTATTCGGCGCAAGGCCATGATATATATGATATGCCATAATTCAGAAAAATGCTATCAATCTAGTTTCATGTCAAATCAGTATCTATAAACATACTATATGTTATCAGAACTTGGATGGTTTAGTTCAGATCAGTATTCAGGGCTTGGTACTGTAGCTATTCAGTTTAGTTCATACTAGTGCTACCACACTTGCCAGTAAAGAGTGTGGGAGATGGATAGTCGATGTGGATTTAGTGTAGTGTTGTAGATGTCCCCCTCGCAGTCTAGACCAGGGTGGGGTGGCCCATCATACTTATAGACACCTTTGACTTAGCAGTGGTCGGCAAGCCAATGTCAGGTCCCGCCTTCGAGCTACACAACCTAGTTTTGGGGGTTAATACATGACATCAGCTAACTATCCCTCTTGGGTAATATTTCAATACTATCAGTTATAGCAGATGATTTCATAATAACTGAAATTCAGTATGATTTAACATGATGATGATTATGTATGTTTTATCCAGTATTATATCACCAGATTTTATTCAGACATGTGTTATCTATTGTTTATCTATTATAGTACTAATATACTCATTCCGCCACACAACTGATATTAGTTTATTTCCCTTACTGAGAGGTGCCTCACCCCAGCTTACAAAACATTTCATGGAATCCAGATAGATGAGTGGACCAAGCTCCGCGTCAGTAGAGGCAGTTCATACTAGGAGGGTGAGTTACTGAGCTTGGGTCAGATGGTTTTTGGATTATGATCCTAGGTTTACCTTTTGGTCTTTTGGAGGATTGTATATTTATATTTACAGAAAAGTTATGGAATGTAGTAAAACTCTAGTACTGTTTGTTATGGATGTAATTTATATTTTTCGCTGCTTAGGTTTAGCTGTGTGATAGGTATATCCCTTGCACCCACGCGTTTGGGTTGATTTTGTTATTGGTATCAATATTATTGTTAAGAATGATATTTATATGTGTGAGGAAAAAAAAAATTTTATGATAAAATAGGTAGGTCATGATAGGTTGGTATCAGAGCCTAGGTTGTTAGGTTCTGTAAACTCTAGAATGTAGCGAAAACAGTACCAGAGTATATGACAAAGGAATTTGAGGTTTTGTTTTCCAATCTAGATGCAGGACTTCCGTGATGGTTTATGTGTCTTTCCTAAGGTGACAATTTCAGGAAAGCCATAGCAAACTATTGTCGGGTTGGGTGTCTAGGTTGTAGGATTGAACCTTGAATTAAGATCAGGGATGATAAATTAATTAAGGATATGATATACTAGTTAGATGAAATGGTGTTGGATATGTTATGTTAACAGGGTCCTAAAGCCAAGTTTATTGTCTTTTCAGGATGGACCCTAGAGGTGGTAGTGCGCATGCAAGTTGTGGTAAGGGTGTTGGGCCCTCGGGTGTAGCTGGTGGTGACTCAGACGCTGTATTACGCAATGTGGCTCAACAATTCATGACTGAAATTGCTAGAAGCTCCAGGGAGCAGGGAGGTCCATCTATAGGCCACAGATGTATTGAGAAGTTTACAAAGATGAATCCTCCGGTTTTTTCAGGAGGAATTGATCCATTAGTCGCTAAGAACTAGATGTAGGAGATTGAAAAGGTGTTGGTAGTGCTGTAGTGTATAGAGGAGTAGAGGTTCTCTTTGCCACATATAAACTGATAGAAGAGGCTGAGAGATGGTGGACGACAGTGAAACTCCTAAAGTATCAGAGGTCAGTGCCTATAGAGATGACATGGGACTGATTCAAAGAAATATTTTTTGATAGATACTTTCCGGCCTCATCTAGGGAAGCCAAGGTAGAGGAGTTCCTGAATCTGAAATAGGGACAACAGACAATGCAGCAGTATGCGGTGAGGTTCATTGAATTATCTCACTTCGCCCCATACATTATCTCGAACGAGACAAAGAAAGCAAGATAGTTTGAAAGATACCTGAGGCAAAAACTATATAAGCAAGTGGCAATACTAAAACTGCAGGACTTTGTCGAGCTAGTAAATAGAGCAACTGTGGGAGAAGTCAGAGAGCGGATGGATGCTGAGGAACAGAAATAGAAAAAGAGATCCACACCTTCAAGTTTCCAGTAGGGATCTAGTCGAGGTTCATGGAAGAAGGGTGGCTACTATAAGGATCAAAAGTAGGATTTGGGGAGCAGTGGGATTCAGGGTACGCAGTTATACCCATTATGTCAGATTTGTGGAAATGAAACACCTAGGAGAGTGGCATGACAGGTGTGGTGTCTACTACTGATGCACGGAGCGAGGGCAAATGATGAGAGACTGTCAAGATCAGATTGGAGCTGTTCCTACTCCCAAACCTACTCGGGGAGGTTATCAGGTGCCCCATGGAGGTCAACAGAGGAATATGGCTCCAACGAGAGTTTACGCCCTAACGCTAGGTGATGCTGAGACAACCGACGATGTGGTGACAGGTATAATTAACATGCTTTCACTAAAAGTTATTGTATTGTTTGATTTAGGAGCCACACACTCGTTTAGGTCTATGAGGTTTATTAGATTATGTGGGATAGAAACACAGTTGTTAGACACCAAACTATTAGTAACTACTCTGACAAGATCAGTAGTAAGGTGTAGTAGAGTGCTCCGAGGTTGCCCAGTTGATATTCAGGGGAAAGCCTTTCCAGCTGACTTGATAATGTTGAATATGCATGGGTTCGATGTAATATTTGGATGGACTGGCTTGCAGCTAACTATGCGAGTATAAAATTTCGTTTGAAAGAAGTGATATTCAGACCTCCGGGAGTACCAGAATTCAAGTTCATGGGGTCGCGAGTGCAATCCTTGCCTCAGCTTGTATCAGCCATACAGGCGAGAAGATTACTCCTGGGTCGTTGTTAGGGGTTCATGGTCTTTGTAAAGGAAATGTCAACAAATGAATTAAAGCTTTCTAATACGCTAGCAGTGAAGGAGTTTTCATATGTCTTACCAAATGAGCTACCCGGTTTACCTCCTGATCGCGAGGTAGATTTCTCTATTAATCTACTTCTGAGGACAACACCGATTTCTAAAGCTCGTTACAAAATGGCTCCAGTTGAGTTGGGAGAGCTAAAAGATCAGTTGTAAGACTTGATGGATAAGAGATTTATTTGGCCTAGAGTATCACCATAGGGAGTTATTTGTATAGAAGAAAGACGGGTCCATAAGGATGTGTATAGATTACAGGGAAATTAATAAAGTGAAAATTAAGAACAGGTATCCTCTACCCCATATAGACGATTTATTTGATTAGCTTTAGGGTACACGGGTGTATTCTAAGATTAACCTCAGATCAAGCTACCACTAAGTAAAAGTTAAAGTAGAAGAGGTCTCGAAGATAGCCTTCAGAACCAGGTATGGGCATTACAAATTCCTCGTTATGCCTTTTGGTCTGACGAATGCTCCTACTATATTCATGGATTTGATTAATAGAATTTTTCACCAATATATAGACTACTTCGTTGTAGTTTTCATTGATGACATACTAGTTTACTTGATGAGCTTTGAGGAGCATGAAACGCATCTACGGCCGGTACTTCACATGCTCTGGGAAAAGAAATTGCATGCCTAGTTTAGTAAATGTGAATTCTAACTAAAGAAAGTTGCGTTTCTAGGGCATGTTATATCAGGGGATGGAATTTTAGTGCACCCCAACAAGATTGAGGGAGTGGTAAATTGGGAAAGGACGAGGAACGTTCAAGAGATTAGGAGTTTCTTGGGACTGGCGGGATATTGCCATCAGTTTGTATAGGGATTCTCAGGACTATCAGGGCCTTTAACGCGACTGACCAAAAAGATTTCCACATTTTTATGCAATGATGAATGCAAGCAGAGCTTCTAGAAATTAAAGCAGCGGCTTGTCACTATGCCAGTATTGATGATTCCATCGAGAGGTCATGGCTATGTAATTTATAATGACGCGTCTTTGAAAGGGCTTGGCTGTGCATTGATGCAGCTTAGTAGGGTCGTAGCTTATGCCTCCCGACAGTTGAAAGAGTATGAAAAGAACTACCCCACCCACAATCTAAAACTAGCTGCGGTGGTACATGCGTTAAATATTTGGATGCATTACTTGTACGGTGAGGGATGCAAGATATTCTTCGATCACAAAAGTTTGAAGTACTCTTTCACTTAAAAGGAACTGAACATTAGATAGAGGAGGTGGTTAGAGCTTATTAAAGACTATAATTGCACTATTAGTTATCACCCTGGGAAAGCAAATGTGGTAGCTGATGCTCTGAGTATGAAATTAGTGGGACTAGCACTGGCAGCTATGGAGGTTTAGCATTCGATCCAGATGTATCTGGAAAGATTCAGTGTAGAGTTGGTTAAGAGTGATCCTCAAGTATTTATTGCCAACTTAGTGGTGCAACCTATATTACAGGAAAGGATTAAAGCTTCCCAGAAAGAGGACCTAAACTCGTGATGGCATCCATGATCTCAGCATTAGAAGGCATGTGAGGCTGCTTCTGAGGAACCTCCTATGGCCCTGCTCCTCTCTTTGGTATGGTTGGCAACCACATGTTTTCTATCAGCTCATAACCCATCAGCTTCAGGGTCATGGAGGAGAAAGTATAGGTGCTATTTATCTTATTCAACGCTACATAAGGGGTCCTAGTGACCCTTTCTCTGACAAAGATCTTATTTAGGATACCCCTGTATGGAAAAATGATCCTCTTGCTCACAATCTTTACAAATATCCACTTTAAGATCATTCTTGGCAAATCTGGTTTCTTCCTAGTAAAGAGGCACCGTATCACGAAACAATCTAGGTAGGAAACATGGTCCATAGACCTAGATTTCGGCAAAATATTATAGGAGATCAGGTGGTGTACAACTTTAGCCTCGAGTGTCAGAGACTTGTAGCTAGGAGTATGACTCATATCAACTACAGGTTCAATCATAACAAGATTAACAAAAGTGCTCATAGTAAACTAATGCTGGTTAATCCAAGTAAAGACAGAGTCAGGGAAATCAAATTCTCCTCTCTAAATATTGAAGGTCTCGACTAGGTATTCATCATCAAACCATATATCAGTATGAAATACTCAAGATTAATATCACGGGTCATTCTGTCCTAGCTTTGCATAAAATAGTATAACAGGAATAAGATATATCCCTTTGGCCGGATAACTAGTGAATTTATACCATCCTTGATATTTGAATATCTCAAGAACATTATTAAAATGATTCTATATGAATTCAATGTCGAGAACCTTACCTAAGATAGGCTCCTTGAGCCTGAAGAATTTCTCGTACTTGATTCTCCTTTCTGTTGAAATGAACCATTGCTCAAGAGCAATCCCTGATTCAGCTCACCTTTGATCCTTAGACATGACTAGGATAGTTTTTCTGAGGTAAACTAATGCTTGGAATAAGTGTAGGGGGTAGCATGAAAAAGACTATTCATGTGGCCAAAAGTATATATCGATCACGGTTTGGTCATCTGATCTAGTGTTCGGTCGCCCAAACCATATTAAATGCCCTAGAGACTGATTCTATGTAGTTGACCGAATAAAGGTTCAGTTGGCTGAATCTTAGGTGTCCTTTCATATTCTGACCCTCGATAGGCCGAATGAGATCGAGTCATTTCAGTTCAGTTGACTGAACATCTCTGATGAAAAGCTTCAGTTGCCCGAAGTCCAATTCAGTCTGTCGAACCATGTTCGGTGGCCCAAACCTATTTTGAACTTAAATGTTCAGGTGCCCAAATGTGGTCAATGAGCTGGTTAACTTCCTTGTTCAGTTGACCAAATGGTCTAGGCAGAAAAGGGTTCAGCCGACCGAACCTGGTCAAACTCTCTTCTTTTGACTTTTTCTCAGTTGACATGACCCCTCTAATTTAGATACTTGACCTAAGGATTATTAAATGCACCAATTCTTATCTTTTGACACTTAGATCATTTTAGGGTCAAGGAGAGATGGATTCGGGGTTTTCTTTGACTCTCCACACTTGTTTCATTTTCACCCCTTTTTGTTTGAATGGGCAATCAAACTTTTTGTGCCCCTTATTCATTTTACATAATGCGCAATAAGTGTGAGTATACGGATTGGGGGAGGTATTAGCATAATGACTGGACTCTCTCATGAAGTACCCCATGTAAAGATTCTTCCTCTTTCTATTTCTAACTCCATTAAATCCTATACCTTCCTTATCTAAGGTCATCTTTTGTAAACCTAGCAATTCATTAAAGTTGTCCTTACCTCTAGTGAATGTATAGATGATCTTAGCTTGGTCTTCTAATTTCTTTTCCAAATCTTAAGTTTTTAAGTTCTTTAGACCTTGGCAAACATTCTGTAATTTCACAAATTATTTAGTCATGTTGTTTGCTTTACATTCAATTTTTGAAATGAGAAGATCTTTCTTATTTTCACTTGAAGTTTGAGATCCTAACACATTCAACTCTTTTTCCAACTTTTTATTCTTGTTTACTAACGGTTTGATCTTGAAATTGTTTTCCCTATCAATAAGGATTTTTGACTTACATTCTTTCAAGGATGCCTCATACTTGTTTTTCAATGCAATATATCTTTTGTTGGCTCTGACAAAAGACTTATGAGTTCTAATATATTTTAACAAGAAATTCTTTATAAGTAGGCATGCTTTCACTATCAGAACTATCACATGATTCAGCATCAGATGCATCATTAGAATTATCACATGAATCATTACTAGGATTATTTGATAGAGTAAAAGAAGATGAATTTACCTCATCGTCGGTTAAAGATATAAAGCGCCGTTTTTCTCCTTCAAGATCCTTTGAGTTTAAGTCACAAGAAGTGATCGCATTTTCTTGCTTAGTTACTCCATATCTCTTTTCAAGTTCCTCCCATATCTCTTTAGCACTATTACATGCCATAAAAATCAATGATTTTCTTTGGAATACTATCCCTTTAGGCACTATCTTTCCAGAACCTCCAATTCAAGGCTTTAAAAAATATGATTATTCTAAATCTTCATATGTCGAAATTTTCACCACAAAACACTGGATGGTTCGTAGATAACCTTCCCTCACAAGATGGGGATGCACCAACACTAGACATCATGATCTTTTTACAAAATAACATTTAAGTCTAGGTAACAAGGCTCTGATACCAATTATTGACTTTGGTGCAATCCCAAAAGGGGGGTGAATTGGAGATTTAAAAATTTCTTCCTAGGTCAACTAGTCTATTAACAGTATTATGCAACCTAGGGGGCAGTCTAAGTATGTATGATGCTGTAGATATGATATATTAATCAATTTCAGTATATGCAACACAATTCCAATATCTCTCAATTACGTTCAATAATGTGTTAATCAAATATGCATAATATTCAACAAGGAAACTAAATCAAGCACAATGCAGAATAAAATGCAGGAAAAGTAAAAGTGACACCATGTTATCGAGGTTCAGAAAAAGTGCTTACGTCCCCGCGTTGGCTCACAAGCACAATGATTCCACCAAGGCTCACTTCACGGGTGGAGCGACACCGATTACAACATCTTACCAAGATGGTGCACTAAACTTTCCTAACCGGGTCAAAGCCAATATGTAACTTTTCATAAGACAAGTATCCCTCTTCAAACCCACGCCTAGAATACAATATATTAGCTCAAATTTGGCGTACAAATAAAGTGCTTCTACATAAGCAGATTTTCACCACAATATAGCCCAGATAAATATGCACACACAGATGATAGAATTTATGCTCAGTTCCAATGAAGTGTGCTAACACTCAATCTGATGTAAATATACAATCAAGTCCTAGAGTGTATTTTCAAACAATCTTTGAAGCAAAGTATCAATATTAATCAATCACAACAGGTTTCAAAGAGTTCCAACCAGAGTATTCAAAATATCCCGAAGATGATTTTCTCAAAATACTAGCTCAAAAGATATTTAAAAAAAAAATAAGCTTATGAAAAAGATTTTACACAATCAAAAACACAAGCTTAATGAGTTTTTCCATAGTGATGCAAAGACACACTAGCTACAAAGGTTTTTCCACACAAAGATTATTAGTTAAATAGAAGAAAAACCTTGGCTAAAACTCTCAAGCAAAAACAATAAATTAACAAGAATGAAGAGAGTTTAAGAAAATGAAAACAACAGAGGATCACTCAAAAACACTCTTTAGAAACTTAATTTATCAAGGGAATAGCAAAGGAAGAGTGTGTGGGACTTAGAATATGAAAAATATGCTCTCAAAAATTCAGAGAAATTTTTTCTTAATGACAATGCTAATCACCCTTAATCTGATCAAATGAAACCATATATATAGACAATGTCAAAATTATAATCGTTGGGGAGACTATGAGAATTATTAAAATTATTTTAAATGTGTTTAAGAAATTAACCCAGTTTAACCCATATTAACCGTGGTAAAAAATTGGCCAACCTGAGAGTTTCGGTCAACCGAGTCATATGTTCCGTCGCTCGAATAGACATATAGGAAAAAGTGAATTTTCCATGTTCGGGTGCCAGAAAATGAGTTCGGTTTTCTGGCCAAGGCGATTTTCCAAAAAGTCCGAGGTTCGGTCACCTTGAACAAACTTCAGCCTATCCCGAACTGCCTAGTTCGGTCGCCCGTGGTGAAAATGAACATGAAGTTCGGGCACCCGAGGATGTTGGAAAAACTAAGGATTTGAGTTTGGTCAACCATGAAAACTCAGTTCATTTGGGTTCGGTCGCCTGAAGTCAGGTCAACTATTTGACCAGTCAACAATTTGGTCAACCAAGGCAATTTGACTTGCCTGGTTTGGTCACCCGAAGCCCTTCCATTTTAAGCCTAAGGTCCATACGTTAAATTAAATTCACCCCTGATGACATGTGAGTTTAGTGGGGTTCTATGCACTGTGTTTGTAGGAACCTAAGGGTCAATCTAAGGCCACCTGAGCATATAGTACTATTATGCATATTGCAATTATTACAGACCATATTACATTATAGTCCAAAATGAAGAATATAAAGATTTCAATTACAAATAAACATAATATTCTTCATTCTTCCTTGGGGTCTCCATACGTCACCACGAGGTAGGATTCTTATCAATTTAATGAGTAGAGTGAACGTGCAAACAAGCACAGGGCAAACATTGTTAATTTGGGTGTAATCCCAATAGGGGGTCAACTTTGTATTTAAAAATATTTTGGTATTTCAATCCTCAATTGAAAACCCAACCAAAAATTCACAAATTTGGATATACACCAATTTCAGTATTATACAACTAAATTGATTTAATTAGTGGATAGCTCAATTAATTAAGTATTACCTAATTATTCTCACATATTTTAGATATTCATATATATCAATATTTAAAACATGCACAAGAGATATAATACGAAAATAGGTGTGTAAATATAAAAGAGAGAGAGAGAGAGAGAGAGAGATAGAGAGAGTGTAGACACCAAATTTTTAACGAGGTTCGGCCAAACCCGGCCTACGTCCTCACCTTGGGCAAAACCCCCAAGGATTTTACTAATCTGCTCCTTAAACTCGGGCGGAGCTTCTCGTTACAAACCCGCTGCTTACAAGAGGCACAAATTCCTTTTAGTCTGCTGCTTACAAAAGCCACAACTTCCTCCTACTTTGCTACTTATAAGAGGCGTAGCTTCCTCCTTCCTCGGTTCACAACTCAAACCATCAATACAGTAGATTGATAAAATTCCTAAACTCTAAGATGTTTTTCAACAAGCTAATGAGTACAATAAAATCCTAATACACATTCATAGGATATAACTTGAAGCTCAATAAATGTATGTAATGATTTCAATAATAATCAAATGTATGATCCTTGTATATAAAAATATGTATGATGAGTTTTCTCAAAGATCAACACCAAATGCAATATATCTCCAAAAAATTGATTTTTCAAATAATATGTGTTGGAGATCTAGGGTTTTCTCAAATAACTTTTGGAACGAATAAAAAAATATTAAATCTTTGAATAAAAATAATATCAAGAATGCTTCAAATATTTAAAGTCCTAGAATGAACTTCTCACACAATATTTTTGAAACAAAAATATGAAACTTAGGGTTCTTGCTCTCTTAAAAGAATATTAAATAAAAATATAAGAGAAGAAAAACTTTTACAATAAAGATTAAGTGCCAAAATATAAAACCTTGTATACCAAACCTTAATATCAAATGTGCTTAGCAAGATGTGTGGGTGAATGCCCTTGAATAGTTGAGAGAATGCCCAAAAGATGTTTGAACTTGATAAAGTGCAGGCAAAGTATGCAAAAGTTTAGCAATCTTTTCAAAACTCTCAAGAGGTAGGCAAGAACTCTTGCCCTAGGGTTTAGAGGTCATATTTAAAGGTGTTTCGGCCTTAGGTTAAGTTCTAGCCATTGAATTATTTAAAACATCATATTTACATCAGTGTCCATGCTAAAATGCCATTCTGCGCCGTGACATTCATTGACAAGAGCACACATTCGTCAACAAGTGTACAACACCTGTTCATCGATGAGGGCACTATCTGAACTTTTTTAGGCTCTCGGTATATTTCGTCGATGAGACAACACTGTTCATCGCCAAGTGGCCTTCATGCGTTCATTGACGAGGCCTCTAAAATTTACCTCTAAAAATTTATCCAACCTAGAACTAATGTAAATGAATCTTTTCATGAAATGCATTAGTCCTAAGGTATTTCTATGGTATATTTGAGCTTCCAACTATATCTTATAAAATATATAAATACAAGTGAGACTAAACACACATTATAACTGAAAATCTGAGGTGTCTTCATCCTTTTGCTCTTTTAATTTCATGGAGTATGCTAGGTCGTATGCGCTTCAAATTCCTCATGGCCTTCATAGCATTCATATCATCTGTGCGTGCTAAATAATGATCCTGCTAAAAGGCTCAATGCACAGATGAGATAATTGTGTTTTGTCATTATCAAAATGAGATCGGACTCAAAAAGTCAACAAACATCAATACCAAGGTATTTGTCATTATCAAAACGAGATATGACCAATTGGGTCAACACAACAGATAATCAATATGATTTTTGTGTACAATATATGTGCTTCTCCAATAAGCAGATATGTACCAATACAACCAATACAATTAATTGCACTTTAGTATGATACGAAGTATAAGCTCAATGAGTATGTAGCAACTCTCAAGTGTATACAACTATAACAATTAATATGAGAGAGTGTTGTGAATAAATCTTTGAGTCAATATATGTATATCAATCACAAGTAGTAATCTCAAAGATCCAAAGAGCACAAGCAGATATCTAAAAGGTAATTTTTCAAGTATCAAGAACAATAGATATTCAGATTTCAAGCTTGTCAAAAATATTTTGCCACAAGCACAATACAAACTCTTTAATCTTGCAACAAGAATGCAAGACTCACAAGCCCAAGAGTCTTCCCAAAAGAAATTTATGAATTCAATAACAAGGGAAAACTCTAGCTCACTCTTTAAAAATCAATTTCAAATGTATGCAATGAGAGTGTAAGCCTTTGCAAATGAAATGGATGATCTTAAAACATTCTTACTAGAATGATTTTTTAAGAAAGAAATAGTAAGAGTAAGAATATATGCTTATATGAGTAAGAGTATGAGAAAATTTCAAAAAGAATTTTAGAGAATTTTTGCTAATCAAGATTGCTAATTAATTGCTAATCTCTCCAAATGAATGGGTATATATATAGTTTTTCAACAAATTATGACCGTTGGGGATACAAGGGGAATTTTAGAAAAAGTTTAACCATATTTAATTAAAAATTAACCCTTGTTAACCACAGTAAAAACTTGTCAACCAGAGAAGTTCGGTTGACCAAGGTCAAGGGCCGGTCAACCAACCAAGCAAAAGAACTGAAATTTTAGGCAAAGCTCGACTGACCAATGAACGGGTTAGTTGACCAATCATGAGGCAATTTGAACCCTTCGTGGGTTCGGTCGGTCAGGCAAAAGGGCCGTTTGGCTGCTCATTTGGTTCAATCGACCATGGTGAATTATAACTAATACTTCGGTTGACCGGGGCAGGTAAACAATATCTAACACAAGGTTCAGTCAACCAAGGAAGGTTAGTTCAAAATTGTATCGATCGACCAACACAAGTCAAAATTTTGACTTCTTGCCAGTTCAGTCGGCTAAGGCTCTTATAACAGAATAGGATAGTTAACCGAGGCACTTGAAAAGTCAAGGTAATGCCTTTCACCTAAAAGGTTTTTATCCTTGTCATTATAAGTATAAAATTAAGGCTTAATGGATTCCTATGGTCATTCTATGATCTTTGAGTTTATTCGTCCTATTATGCATGTAATGCAATTATTACTTACCATGATATTATAGACCCACAAATTTAAATGCAAATACAATTGAAAGTTGTTGTCTTCATTTCCTTTGCTTCTACAAATGCCATCATGTGGTGTGAGCATTGAGTTCTCTATGGCATCAACTGTATCTTTGTCATTTCCTGCTAAGAATAGTTCTATTCAAAACTCAAGGCAGTGGTAGGATACAAAGATATTTGTTATTATCAAAACAGGATATGACCTATAAGGTCAACATTCTCCCCCTTTTTGATGATGACAAATACTTTACGCAAAAATGGGTATAGCCTTGAAAGGCTCTCCCTAAGAATATGCATAATAGGAATTTATAATAAAGCTCAGCATGTGTGAAAGGAAGACACCAACTAATCAATCTTGCGTGCAATCAAATTGTTGGTAGTATAGCTCAAATACATGGAAGAATAAATATTATTATGTAAGGGCTCAGGTAAAAAGATATAAGTTTTTAAAGTAACGTTTGATAGAGGTTTACAAGCATGTAGTGGGTAAAAGTCATTCAAATAAAAGATTTAGTTTTGGGAGGATTTTTAGAAATTTTGGCAGCATGCCATTTGAAAGTAGAGCATTGCCCCCCCAAAAAAAAAGCTATATATCAAAGACCTGATTGATTTCAACAAGCATTTTACAGTAATTCGCATCAATCAATTCAAGCAAACAATCAGTGTAGTATGGTCCAAAGCAATTTAATAGTAAGTGCAATACTTTCAACATCCATAAGATAGTATAGTCATTCAGTTCATAATGGATAACATTAAAAATAGATGTGAGAGAATGTTTAAATTTTCATGCCATAGTTTTCTAAGTTAAGTAGCTCCCCCTCAGTTTATGCACTAAATCATATCTCTAGGTGGCATCTCTACTATACATTAGGCCTAATTCACATTTTATCTGTATAAATCTATCCTCTTGAAGAGGTTTTCTAAATATATAAGCCAATTGTTCATTAGTGCAGCAGAACTCAAGTGCCACATCCCCTTTTTGCACATGATCACAAATGAAATGATGTCTAATTTCTATGTGTTTGGTTCGTGAATGTGATATGGGGTTCTTTGAAATATTAGTTGTACTAGTATTATCACATTTGATTGGAACCGTGTCATAGTGTAATCCAAAATCTATAAGTTGTTGCTTTATATAAAGCATTTGAGCACAACAACTTCCAGCCACAATATATTCAGCTTTGGTTGTGGATAGTGCAACTAAGTTCTGTTTCTTGGAGAGCCAAGAAACCAGAGATTGTTCTAAATAATGACAAGTGTCGCTAGTGTTCTTTCAATCTACTTTATATCAGCAAAGTTAGCTACCATATAACTAAGAATATTAAATGAAGTATGCTTAGGGTACCACTGTCCTGATTCAATAGTTCCAACAAGGTACCTAAGTATCCCATTAACTACTAAGAAGTGAGCCTCCTTAGGTGCAACCTGAAATCTAGTACACATACAAACACTAAACATAATATTAGACCTGCTAGTTGTAAGATACAATAGACTACCAATCATACCACGATAGAGTTTGACATCGACAGGAATACCTTGCTCATTTTGTCAAGTTTAGTGGAATAGCTCATAGGAGTACCTAAGATTTTTCCATCTTCCATGTTAAATTTCTTGAGCAAGTCCCTAACATATTTTGATTGGCATATGAAAGTCCCATGTTTGGCTTGTTTGATCTGGAGTCCTAGGAAGAAGTTCAGTTCATCCATCATGCTCATTTCAAACTCATTTTGCATGCATTTGGCAAACTCATTGCATAATTCATCCTTTGTAACTCCAAAGATAATATCATCGACATATATTTGCACAAGAAGCATATGATCATTTATAGACTTAATGAAGAGTGTAGTGTCAATCTTCCCTCTAGTGAAGTCATTTTCAAGAAGAAAACCACTAAGTCTCTCATACCAAGCTCTAGGAGCTTGTTTCAATCCATACAAGGCCTAATTCAAGCGATAGACATGGTTTGCATATTTATGGTTTTCAAATTCTGGAGGTTGCTCTACATAGACCTCCTCATTGATGTAGCAATTTAAGAATGTGCTTTTAACATCCATTTGATATAATTTAAGTTCCTCAAAAGCAACATATGCTAATAACATCTGAATGACTTCCATCCTAGCTACGGGTGCATATGTCTCCTTAAAGTCTATACCCTCTTCTTGATTGTAACCCTGGGCAACTAATCAAGCTTTATTTCTGATTAAAATCCCATTTTCATCTTTCATGTTCCTGTAAACCCATTTGGTTCCAATAATAGTGTGATTATCAGGTCTAGGAACTAGGGTTTAGACTTTACTTCTCACAAATTGATTTAGCTATTCCTGCATAGATAGTGCCCATGATTCATCCTCTATGGCTTCATTTATATTTTTAGGTTCTTCTTGGGATAGGAATGCAAAATGACTAGCCAAATTTCTCAAGGAAGAACATGTGGCAACTCCACGTGAGGGTTCACCTAATATCTGTTCAATAGGATGGTTCCTAACAAATTTCCAATCTCTAGGCATCTCCTGAATCTCACTGTCAATTTTACTATCCTCAACAGATGTATCTTTAATTTCTGAGTTTTTATCTACATTATTCTCAATGGATAGCTTCTTTAATCCTACCCTAATTTCAATATCATCTTCATTAGCTCTCTTAGAGAAAGGATTTGACTCATTAAAAGACTACATGAATTAATTCAACACCCTATAGGTTTAGCTATCTAGCGACTAGCCTAGAAAAATGCCTTCATCAGATTTAGTGTCAAATTTTCATAAGTTTTCATTATCCCTAAGCATAAAGAATTTGCAGGTAAAGACATGGAAATAGGAAATGTTTGATCTATGGCTATTCCACAATTCGTAGGGAGTTTTGTTAAGAAAATGCATGATTAAGACTCTTTTCATTACATAGAAAGCAGTGCTCACTGCTTTGGCCCAGAAATATTTGGGTAATTTATGTTCATTTAGCATTGTTTTCCCTATTTCTTGTAATGACCTATTTTTCCTCTTAACTTCACCGTTCTATTGTGGAGTCCTAGATGCTAAGAAGTTGTGAGATATACCTTCTATGTCATAATATTCTTCTATACCTTGATTTTTAAATTCAATTCCCTATCACTCCTAATGTTTGTTATTTTGTATCCTTTCTCATTCTGGATTTTTCTGCAAAGTCTAGTAAATTGTTCACATGATTCATCTTTGTGTGCAAGAAATAGTACCCCATGTGTACCTAGAATAGTCATCCACAATTACAAAAGCATATGCTTTTTCTGCTAAACTCAAGACTTGATTAAGACCAAATAAATCTAAGTGCAACATTTGAAGTGGTCTAGTAGTGGAAATCATTTTCTTTTTCTTAAAATTGGATCTAGATTGCTTACAAAATTGGCATGCATCACATATTTTATATTTTACAAATTGAGTTTTTGGAAAACCTTTAACTAAATCCTTTTTGACAAGTTTTGATAGTAAATCCATGCTAGCGTGCCCTAGTCTTCTGTGCCACAACCAACTTGCTTCATTTATAATAGAAAAACATGTTACATGTTAAGAAGCTAAGTTATCAAAGCTGGTGGTGTAAATGTTTTCATGACAATTAGTAGTAAATAGAATTTTGTTATCAGATTTATTCTCAACTATGCATTTGTCATATTCAAAGGACACTTTATAACCTTTATCACACAATTGACTTATGCTCAGTAGGTATGTTTTAAACCATCAACAAGAAAAATATTATCAATTATAAAGGAAGGTTTCTTACCAACCTTACCTACTCCATTGATTCTACCCTTTGCGTTGTCCCCGAAGGTCACAAATCTTTCTTCTTTAGGTGTAATGAAAGAGAACTTGGCCTTGTTGCCAGTTATATGTGATGAGCAACCGTTGTCCATGTGCCACTTTTCCTTAGACAAGGATGATCTCAAACACACCTGCAAAAATATTTAAGTAATTGATGCTGGTACCCAAATTTTGTTGGGTCCTAAGGGGTTAGTGCTTGATTCACCTTTGACTTTCCATACTTTCTTAATTTTCACATTTCAATTTCTAAGTGGATAGTCAAATTGAATATGACCCTTTTGTTTACATTTAAAACATGTTATATGCATAGACGAATCTTTAGATGGAATGTGCATTTTTGATACGTGAGCAAAGTATCTCAGATTAATATCATCCCGTCTTATTTTTTCAACACCATTAAAGCCTAGACCTTCTTTATCAAGGGAGCTTCTTTGGAATCCAAGGATTTTTTTTCAAGAGTGTTTTGGCCTATGGTGAATTTTGAAAGAACTTCGGAATTTTCTTCCAATTTACTTTCAAGTTCGGAAATTTTCAAGTCCATTTCTTTTAGAGAAGCAGCATGGGATTTCTTCCCAATTTCAAAAGGTTTTAATCAATTTTCACTTTTTTTTTTTTCGAAACACCATTTTCCTTAGTCATCTTATTTAGTAATTTATAGACACGAATATATTCTTGCTGCAGTTCTTTATATGTAGGCATGCTATCAAAATCAAAATCATTATCAGGATAATAAGATGATAAAGAGCAAGATGATTGTACCTCATCATTGTGTGTCATCAAGCATAAGTTTGTGACCTCTGTGTCACTAGAGTCGGTGTTTGAATCATTGCTATTATGTTTGTCCCATGATGTGCCAATTTTCATTACTTTCTTCTTTTTCTTTAAATCCTTTTTCAATAATGGGCAGTCTGATCTGATATGCTCGAGTTTGTTACAATTGTAGCAAGTGGGGGCATTTGATTTTTTTTTTCTTCTACTTGACTCTCCCTTTTCAGATACTGAACTCCAGAACCTTCTAGATGGTCAACTATTTTTCCTAAAGAACCCACTGAATTTTCGGGTAAGCATAGCCATATCTTCTCTTGACTCTGGTTCATTACATTCACTAGAGGTGTTAGTAGATGTTTTCAAAGTAGTTATTTTCTTTACTCTATTATGCTCATTCAGTCTCTCATTAATAGTCATCTCGTATGTGATGAGTGACCCAATCAGTTCATCTTGAGTCATTGTTTTAAATCTTTACCCTTGGCAATGGCAGTAGCCTTGGCTTCCTAGACTGGTGGCAATCCCCTAAGAATTTTCCTAATCATTTCGTATGTGGCATATGTTTTTCCTAGTGCATGCAATGAGTTAGTGATATGTGTGAAACTAGTGTACATGCTCTGTATGGATTCACTAGCGTTCATCTTGAATGCCTCGTACTCACTAGTCAACATGTCAATCCTACTATCCTTAACATATCTAATACCCTCATAAGTAACCTCTAATTTATCCCATATTTCCTTAGAGGTTGTGTAAAGACCTGAAAAATTAAAATGATTAAACTAATTAGGAAAATTAATAAATAAACAAATAAAAGGAATAGTGTGGAAAAGAAACAAAAAAATTAAATATATATATGTATATATATATTAAGTTATATATGTAAGGTTAGTATATAATATAAGTTAAAGTAGATATTATATATAATAATAAAATAATAATGCTAGTGGGGGTGGGATACTTCCTTTGTAAGAATCAAAATCAAAATTAGATTGAAATCCAATTTCACTCTCAGAACCATTCCCTCTATGTCTCACGCCATTTTCTCTCTCTCTCTCTCTCTCTCTCTCTCTCTCTCTCTCTCTCTCTCCCTCTCTCCTCCTCTCTCACCTCATTTTCTCGGCCAATATTCGATCAATGGTAAAACTAAAGATATCGCTACGTTCCTATAGAGACCCAAAGAATTATAGTAACTAAATAATAAAAGAAAGAAGAGAAAAGGATTTTTCAAAAAGGGGATTCAACAGGGTCTCGTCGACGAGTGCGAAGTGCTCATCGACGAACAAGCTTCTTGAGCTCATCAATGGGGATGCATGTCTCGTCGATGAGACATTACCAAGAAGGTTGATTTCAGGGCCTAAATTTTGTCAACGAGGAGTAATATCCTAAGGTCGGGGTTTCAATAAAAAATGTTTGTTGACCTTATTGATCATGCCCGGTTTTGATTATGACAAATACTCATTGTATCTAATGAGCATTTGAGGTTTTGTGCAGGAATCAAGAATGATAAAATTAAGATGTGCACAAAGCAAGAGAAGCTTGAAGACTAAATCATATTCATTGTAATATATTTATATTGGTCTATAATAGTAATTAGGGCATTTGGTTTGTAATAAGCTCACACACATCACATGTATGATTTACTACATAAGCTCAAACCAAACCATGAATGAGAAAGGACCTTAGAAAGACCCTAGGGTGTACCCTTGGTCGACCGACACCGGACTTTTTCAGTGTCTTCAAATTGGACCCCAAGTGACCTTAGGACACACACATATACACATATGTTTGTTAGACACTTGAATAGGACTTGTCTGGGCCAATACGGGACCGAAATGCACACTTGGTGCACTTTCGGTCGACTGGCCAACTCAGTTCACTTTGGCCTGGTCAACCGAACCGGCCCTGGGTCAACAGTTTGACCAAGGCCCGGTCGACCGAACTTCACAGTTCATTTCTTGTCGGTCGACTGAACCTCCTCAGAGTCAACATTTTGACCTCCCGGTCGATCGACCACTTTTGTACTCCAACTATCTGGTCGACTGGAGGGTCCTCGGGAGAATTCCCAGCGGTCTGGTCGATCGAACCATGCTGTTCAAAAAGGCCCGATCGACCGAACCTCAGAAATTTGCATAATCGCCTTGCCTCGGTCGACCAACCACTCAGTTCAAAATACCCCTGGTCGACCAAGCCATTTGAGTCCTCGTCGACCAAACCATTTCTAGTCGACCAGACCTCTCGGGTTGCCCTGATTTTTTTACCGCAGTTAACAATTTTTAAACAGGGTTAAAATGCCTTAAATGTCATTAAACTTTTCTAATAATACCCAAAAGGTCCCCAACGGTCATATTTCCTTCCATGGCTATATATATGTGTTCATTTGCAAAGATTAAAGGGGATTAGCCACTTTGATTAGGGAAAATTCTCTGAAATATCAAAACCCTGTAATACTAATTTCCAAGCTCCACAAACTCAATCTTACCTTCCCGTATTGCCTACATCATTTGTAAGTTGATTTTTGAGTGTTTATATTGATTGGTTTGCTCTCCTATCTTTGGATTGTTTGACTTATTTTTTTGGGAGCTAAACCTTAAGTATTCTTAGGGGACTTTATTAATAAGTCTCTCCTAAGAAGACTTATATAGAACTTCTGAGTATTGCATATTCATTGCAATGTCTTAAGAAGTTTGTATTTGTATTTTGGTTACAAAAACATTCTCAAATATCTACTGTGTTTTTATCTTGAAAATATTTGATGAGATATTTGCTTATGTGATAAAGTCTTTTTTGCAATACTCGTTAACTCATATATCCTTTGTTGAATACAAAGATTGAATATCTTTTTGCAAACCAAACTTATACATTGCTAGAGCTTCATATACATATATATATTGAGAAAACTTGTTGATGGAAATATATGAAGTTTGGATAATATCTTTGTTTGAGCACTTAGATTGAATATCCTATGATACAAAGATCATTTAGCTTTGCACTCTCACGCACTCATTACAACGATAGTAAATCTATTTGAGAGTTGAAATCTTAGACCACATTGAGCTTACATATTGAATCATACTGTGGTGTTTGTAATAGCACGTATTTGGGTACACATCTGCTTTACTTGAAAGCTTATTCATTGTACCATTTGATTGTATTTTAAATACTATTGTATTTCCAGGCACGGGCCTGAAGAGGGAGACTAACCCTGGAATAGTCCCGGATTGGCTTAGACCCGGTTAGGAAAGCTAGGTGCGTCGTCCTGTTAAGGCGTATAGGTTGAGGTCAGCCCTGCTAATTGACCTGGTTAAGGTTGAGGTCAGCCCTGTGTTAATTTGACCTGGTTGTAAACGGTGCCGCTCCCCCCTTAAGTGAGCTATTAGTGGAATCCTCAAGCTTGCGAGCTTGAGGCGGGGACGTAGGCACAGTTGGCCGAACCCCAATAACATATCGTGTGTTTGCTTATATTTCTGCATTTTATATTTACCGCACGTGTATGTTATGGGTGAATGATGCGTATGACTTAATTTCCACAGTATATTTATCTACGCACTTGGAAACTGTATAGAATGTTCCTAGGTTGTGTACATACCGTTGTTGCATAAATCAACCTAGGTGAGAAAGTTTAAAATTCTAATTCACCCCCCCTCTTGGGAATACACCAATTCTAACAATTGGTATCAGAGCCTCGTTGCACTTGACTTAAACGTTTTTGTAAAAGGATCGCAATGGCTCACATTGGTGTATCCCCATTCGTTGAGGGACAATCACTTTCCAGTCCTCCAGTATCTTGTGGTGTCGACTACACCATATGGAGAGTTAGAATGACCATATTCTTGAAATCTATGGACTGGAGGGTCTAGTTTGTGACTGCCAAAGGAAGATGTGCACAAATAAATGAAAATAATTTTAATATGATTAGTTCTAATGCCATGAACATATTACATCTTGCGTTAGATTCTGATATCTTTGTTGAGTTTGTGGCATATCAAACTACACAGGAAATCTGGGATGAACTGGAAAGGAAATTCGAAAAATCCCAGGAATCTGATATGGTAACTCCTCTAGATGCTCCAAGATTAAATGATCAAGAGGAGGTAATTCATGAGCTAGACATCAACGACGAGGTATATGATTCTCACTCTAGCCCATTTGATGGTTTATGTGATGAATGTTGTATTGGGTCATATACTGAATCATCTATTGATAATGCTGTAAATGGTTCATGCGATGTTTACTATGAAAATTCTTGCCATGAATCATAGGTTGGTTTTTGTAACATATCAAATGCTGGACCATCTGTTGAATATCATAATAATTTTGATAATGATGTTTGTGATGATTCATATATTGAATGTTGCAGTATATTATGGAATGAATCATCCATTGTACTTCATGATAGTCCTATTGAGCATGCATGCAATGATTCGTATGAAAACTGTTGTGATAATTCTTTTGGTGAATCATGTGCTGATTTGAATATTAAAAGCATGCTATCACATGAAAAACTAGAAAATACCTCATTGAAAATGCACAAGTTTCTAGTTAGAATCTCTAAGCATGAAATACGTCTAAAGAATGAGAACAAAAGAATAGCAAAACAATTAAAAGGGCTGAAAAATTTTCATACTATTCTTGAAAAGAAAAAGGTTGAGAAGATATTGAATATTGCATACTTGGATGAAGAAACAGATGATTATTCGAAAATTGCTCTTGAGATTAAAAATGATACGAATAATCATAATAAACCCTTCGGATCTAAAGAGAGAACTCATTTCAAAAAGGGTTCGGGTTGCTTACATAGAACCAATAGTCTAGTCTCACTAAAGAAAGATGGAATTAATAAGCACAATCCTTCACGTGTATTCTATACCTGCTTATTTTGCAAATCTGTGTGGCATACGTGGTTTAATTGCTTACTAAGAAGTGTGAGAGGACTAGAAAAGGAAATGAGATGGATAATCAGCGAAGCAAACCCCGTAAGACTTAAGGAAAGACAAATTCAAATCGAAAATACATTCTTGATATGTTTCCTTAGTTCCTAGGCTTAAGTTTAAAAGGTTGTGATAACAATAGGATTGAAAAGTGGTCGGTTCTTATAATGATAATCTTGGTATACGCACTCACCTATCCTCTTCATAGGTAGTCCTCACCAAAACCACGATCATACTCGGTGAGTTTTCACTCGTTCATTGGTTCATATCCTTGCTCCTTTATGCCATCATCTCTGCAGGATACTCTCCAATCACCATAGAGCACGAGTTAAGAAAGGCCTCACATTCCTTAGTGACTGATGCCTAAAATAGGTCGATAAGTCAATTCTCGGTACGCACCTCACTTGAGCGATATCTCTTCACCAAGAACCCCTAAGAATCATGGTTATACTATTACACATCAAATCTGGACCTAAGGGAGAACCTTGGATCAAAAATTAAGAAAAACCGAGAAAATCCATTATGCTCGGTCGACCAAGCACTGTAGTTATAAAATGCCCCGGTCGACCAAGACAACTTGACTTTGACCCCTCATGATCGACCGAACCATCATGAACAAATTGTCTCGGTCGACCAGTAGTCTCGGTTTCCCCCTGGTCGATCGAAACATGGCATAATACACTTTTATGGTCGATCGGACATCCTAGTTCATTTTCGTCTCGGTCGACCGAACTGTGTCGGTACCTAGGGAATCTCAAGCGTCAGTCGATCGTATCTATTTCTGGTCGACCGAGCGGCGATATATATGTTGGATTTCCTCGTTTTGGGCTCATTTGCACGAGATTCTTGAGAGACTTTCCATTCCTTCCTTGCATTTCCATCAATCCAAGCCTCACACCGTTATTATCATAGCTCACATTGAAGCCCATGACCTTGCTCACGCAGAGGACGAGTACTTTCTCTCAGATAGGTGCAAGATGCGGTACATACGGGAGTTCCGCCCCACGGAGGCAATACTAGGTAAGATACTCGACTTAGTATTTATGGGCCAGTATTTTCAGAATATATTGGATATGTTCGAGTATCAGGGGTGGAGATCTTTTATCTCCTACCAGTCTGGGCGACATTAGCCGACGTTCGTTAGGATGTTCTATGCCAACCTTGGCAATGATGAGAACGGGTACTTCTCCAGTGTTTTGAGGACAGATGTGCGTTTTGACGCACAATATATATCTGACGTCCTCGACATTGGCCGTGGCGACTTTGAGTGCCCCGATGTGGGTAACTCATAGATCCTTGAGCAGGACTTTACCGTAGCCACATTCGCCAACCTGACCATGTTTGACCCTGGCACTGCTAGCCAGAACCATCCTCCCTAGTACAGACAGTTCAGCTTAGAGGCTAGGGTCGTGCACCATCTAATCACATACAATGTCCTGCCCAAGGTGGGATCTAAAGTGCATGTCTCCTTCTTGGATTGCTTTATTATGTGGTGCCTCTGTGCTCGGAAGAAGTTGGACCTGCCGAGTTTGATTATCCGTTGGATGATGGCCAAGACGATTGGCCACCAAGTGATCATGCCATATGGAGGAATCCTGAACAAGTTGTTCAGGAGTATTGGAGTCACGAGGACGAATGTGGCTTCACTGAAGAGGAGATGACCGGCGGACACTTTCTCTGGCGTAACCCTTAGACTGATGGGGTACGAGCTCGTAGGGAACATTTGGGCCCCCTCTAGAGCAGCTGTAGCACATGTTGAGGCCCCACAGGTTCCACCACAGCCTCCACAACCATCGAATGTGGATCTCATGGCTGCTATCTCCGGCTTGTCTGACATGGTCATACAGTTTTAAGGATCAGTCCAGTCAGACTTGCAGGACTTGGCATCATCATCCGCTGCACTTAGGCAGGAGTTCCAGCAGCACTCCATCTCCACTGATAGTCGACTTACAGATTTGGAGCGGACCATGACAGCTGGCTTCAGTGAGCTGAGTGACTGCATTCAGGAGATGCAGGATGAGAGAGATCGGATGACGATGGACTTTGATTTCGATGCCACCGATGGTGGTGATGGAGGAGAGGATGGAGGAGATGATGGAGGGGAGATTTAGACTCCGGAGTTGTCCACAGATCAGATAGCGTGGCCTTGATTCTTTTTGTTTTATGTTATATCATCTGGTCTGTATTAAATAAAAACAGCTCTTTCACTTTATTTTGTACTCTCAAGATATTATTGACATACTACCCCGATTATTTATGATATATATATATATATATATATATATGCATCTGCAGTTTCTTGACTTGCATGTTCTAGTGGTTAATTGTGTATGTGTTGAAATGCATGAGTAGTATAGAATGCCTACTGCATGGCAGATGCAGTTGTTGAGAATTGCCTGCTGGTAGATGATAGGTTCTCGCATGCCCTACTTTTATGATTCCGTATGTTTGAGAACAGTTTTTGTGCAGGTAAAATTTGGGAAATGTCCTGTTTACAGCCGGCATGCTGCCGAATTTTCTGTAGGCATTTACCCAAATAATCAAAACAATTACTTGTGTGTGCCAAATGTATATATTCATGTGAAGTAATTGTTTCATAATTTGCATACATTTAGGGGGAGCATCTAAAAATAAATGTCTATCTTGTCTTGCTCACAAAATATGTTTGGATTGGGTCTACTTTTAATCAAGTGTGCTTGTGCTTAAATGGAATGCTTTAATCATAAAATTGAAACATGTTTTTGTTGCCACTACTACTTGATTTTCCATATGATCATGCATGTGAATCTTAAATTTTTGGATCATTATGGTTATGATTTTTCTGGTCATGATTTAGCATGTGCATAATTGACAACCCAGAAAAATATTGCTTGATTATCTTAAAATTGAAGTTCTCCTTTTCATCAAGCAACTTCTCAGTACCTTTTGCACATATTAAAGGGAATATATACATCTATTTATGAAAGCAAGAATTGAACTCATATTGGATATGTCGTATGTCTTGCTAGTGTGCTTACATACCTTCATAACTTGTGCCTTCCATGTATTAAAATTTTATGTCATGAAATCTATTAAGGGTGTTGTGTTATATAACTGGTTCATTGATAATATGTGAAAGTGCATGTGAACTTGTTGGACTATATTTATGCTCAAACCTTCTTTCTGGTATCATATGCCGTGTGTCCTTAAATCAAATCTTCCACGGGTCTTATGATATGTTTCATCGTTAAATGGTTTGTGTATATTTCTAGTTTAATCAGATTTTCTATGTCATCTAAACCTTGTAATCATCAGTTATATTGATTGTGTGCACACTTTATACCTTTATTGCACAACTTGTCCAATTCATGTTCATAATTAATATTTCATTTGCTGTAATTGGACCATACTGAACTGTTTGAGTAGTTGTGGATAAATTGTTAGGAAATTTAAACTCAAACAGGTTATACTTATACAGGATATCTTTTAGAAAGTCCAATTTACAAACGGCACTCTACCGAAATTTTTCCAAAATCTTTCCAAAATTCATCATGCATAAGTATTGTAATCACCCGTTGCCTAGGATTTTAAAGTCCAAATGGCCCTTTTTTTGCTGTTTCCAAAAGGGGGAGATGGAAGGGGCAAAAATAATGGTTTTATTTTAATACATTAGATGCATATTGTGAGGGGGAGCCTTCTTAGACTTAACCCTATATTTTTGCCAGTTGTATTTGTCATCATCAAAAAGGGGGAGATCGTTGACCTTATTGGTCACGCCCGGTTTTGATTATGACAAATACTCATTGTATCTAATGAGCTTTTGAGGTTTTGTGCAGGAATCAAGAATGATAAAATCAAGATGTGCACAAAGCAAGAGAAGCTTGAAGACTAAATCATATTCATTGTAATATATTTATATTGGTCTATAATAGTAATTAGGGCATTTGGTTTGTAATAAGCTCACACACATCACATGTATGATTTACTACGTAAGCTCAAACCAAACCATGAATGAGAAAGGACCTTAGAAAGACCCTAGGGTGTACCCTTGGTCGACCGACACCGGACTTTTTCGGTGTCTTCAAATTGGACCCCAAGTGACCTTAGGACACACACATATACACATATGTTTGTTAGGCACTTGAATAGGACTTGTCTGGGCCAATACGGGACCGAAATGCACACTTGGTGCACTTTCGGTCGACTGGCCAACTCAATTCACTTTGGCCTGGTCGACCGAACCGGCCCTGGGTCAACAGTTTGACCAAGGCCCGGTCGACCGAACTTCACAGTTCATTTCTTGTCGGTCGATCGAACCTCCTCAGAGTCAACATTTTGACCTCCCGATCGACCAACCACTTTTGTACTCCAACTACCTGGTCGACCGGAGGGTCCTCGGGAGAATTCCCAGCGGTCTGGTCGATCGAACCATGCTGTTCAAAAAGGCCCGGTCGACCGAACCTCGGAAATTCGCATAATCGCCTTGCCTCGGTCGACCGACCACTCAGTTCAAAATACCCCTAGTCGACCGAGCCATTTGAGTCCTGGTCGACCGAACCATTTCTAGTCGACCAGACCTCTCGAGTTGCCCTGACTTTTTTACCGCAGTTAACAATTTTTAAACAGGGTTAAAATGCCTTAAACGTCATTAAACTTTTCTAATAATACCCAAAAGGTCCCCAACGGTCATATTTCCTTCCATGGCTCTATATATGTGTTCATTTGCAAAGATTAAGGGGGATTAGCCACTTTGATTAGGGAAAATTCTCTAAAATATCAAAACCCTATAATACTAATTTCCAAGCTCCACACACTCAATCTTACCTTCCCGTATTGCCTACATCATTTGTATGTTGATTTTTGAGTGTTTATATTGATTGGTTTGCTCTCCTATCTTTGGATTGTTTAACTTATTTTTTTGAGAGCTAAACCTTAAGTATTCTTAAGGGACTTTATTAATAAGTCTCTCCTAAGAAGACTTATATAGAACTTCTGAGTATTGCATATTCATCGCAATGTCTTAAGAAGTTTGTATTTGTATTTTGGTTACAAAAACATTCTCAAATATCTACTGTGTTTTTATCTTGAAAATATTTGATGAGATATTTGCTTATGTGATAAAGTCTTTGTTGCAATACTCGTTAACTCATATATCCTTTGTTGAGTATAAAGATTGAATATATTTTTGCAAACCAAACTTATACATTGCTAGAGCTTCATATACATATATATATTGAGAAAACTTGTTGATGAAAATATATGAAGTTTGGATAATATCTTTGTTTGAGCACTTAGATTGAATATCCTTTGATACAAAGATCATTTAGGTTTGCACTCTCACGCACTCATTACAACGATAGTAAATCTATTTGAGAGTTGACATCTTAGACCACATTGAGCTTACATATTGAATCATACTGTGGTGTTTGTAATTGCACGTATTTGGGTACACATCTGCTTTACTTGAGAGCTTATTCATTGTACCATTTGATTGTATTTTAAATACTATTGTATTTCCAGGCACGGGCCTGAAGAGGGAGACTAGCCCTGGAATAGTCCCGGATTGGCTTAGACCCGGTTAGGAAAGCTAGGTGCGTCATCCTATTAAGGCGTGTAGGTTGAGGTCGGCCCCGCTAATTGACCTGGTTAAGGTTGAGGTCAGCCCTGTGTTAATTTGACCTGGTTGTAAATGGTGCTGCTCCACCCTTAAGTGAGCTATTAGTGGAATCCTTAAGCTTGCGAGCTTAAGGCGGGGACGTAGGCACAGTTGGCCGAACCCCGATAACATATCGTGTGTTTGCTTATATTTCTGCATTTTATATTTACCGCACGTGTATGTTATGGGTGAATGATGCGTATGACTTAATTTCCACAGTATATTTATCTACGCACTTGGAAACTGTATAGACTGTTCCTAGGTTGTGTACATACCGTTGTTGCATAAATCAACCTAGGTGAAAAAGTTTTAAAATTCCAATTCACCCCCCCTCTTGGGAATACACCAATTCTAACAATGTTGCATGAAATTCTCTCTCTCTCTCTCTCTCTCTCTCTCTCTCTCTCTCTCTCTCTCTAATTTTTGCCTCCCCCTCTTTCTCTCTTCATTTTCGGCTTGAATTCTCGTTGGTTCGACGATCGGGAGCCGCCATGCTACTCCTAGAAAGATTCTCTACAATTCTGCTGAAGTAGTTCGTTGGTTAGGCCAATTTGGGCACCATCCAAAAATCTAGGTAAGTTGGTTATTTTAAATTTTATAAGGTATTTGGTGTTTCTGGACTGAGAAAAATGCTTTAGATGGTATAATATTGAAGTTTTGTTGGGAAAAATGTAATTTCAGGGTGTTGTGCTAGGGAACACACGGGTTTAGGTTTGGAATATTTTGTGAACTTCTCAGTAAGTCAGGTAAGGGGATAAATTAACTCAGCTTTTTCATGAAATCATTTATTATTATACAGCATTTATTTTCAGGAAAATGTGTATGATATTAGAACTATGTTTGGGAACACTGTTGTTGAATAGGAAAATGATTTTAACACATTTTATATGGGAATATGATTTCACAATGAATTATGAGTTTATAAGGCTATGTACATTTATGTGGCATGATTATAACATTTCCATGAAAATTATGTTATATTGAGATATTATGAGTTTTCCAAAGTAAGCATGTTATAGCAGTTTTCAAGAAACCCTAAAAGCAGTACATGAACTATGGTTTTAAGATTATGTTAAATAGTAAAAAAAAATTATGTTTATACGTTATGAATTATGCCGGCATAAATTTCGTGATTTTTACATTATGCATTATGCCGACGTAAATGTCATGATTTTAACATTCTGAATTATGTTGGCATTGATACCGTGAGTATGTATGATATGTTAGAAATCATGAAATATGTTTATGTCAAATATTACACTGAAATACAAAACAATTATGTATTAATATGGAATGTATTATACATTATCGGAACCCAGATAGCTTAGTTAAGTTTTATGAAGCACGGTACCATAGCTATATATTCACGATTATGAATATGTTAGTGCTACCACACATCTTATGTAGAGTGTGGGAGATGACATTCAATGTGACTTTATGGGAGGGTCATAGTTCCCCTGGTAGACCGACATAGGTGGAACAGGCCCATCATACTTACACACCCATGTTTGACTTATCATGGTCGGCTAGCCATTGCTAGTTCCCACCTTCGGGCCGCACAACCCTGTCATGTGGGGGGTAAGACATGATAATAGCTAACTAACTATCTATCTTGGATAATAATTCAAGTATGATATGGTTATATAAGATGATTTCCAAGTATACAAATTTAGTACGTTAAGTTATGTTATGATAAATCATGTTTTATTCAGCTATGATACAATGATTTATACTAGTTATAAATTATGTACTGTTTATATATATATATATATGTATCATGAATAATACTCATGTTACCACACACTGATATTAGTTTATCTCTCTTATTAAGAGGTGTCTCACCTTAACCATACAAACATTTTAGGAAATCTAGGTAGAAGGGCAGATAAAGCTCTGCAGCAGTAGGAGTTGGCCGAGCTACCTTGTTAGAAGGGTAAGTAGATGAGATAGGGTCAGATGGGTTTTTGTGATTATGACCTTAGGATACTCTTTGGTCTTATTGGGATGTATGTATATGTATATGATAGATTCGGTAGAACTCTGGTATGGTTTCTGGTATTTTATGGCATGTATGTAATTTTATGTTTTCCATTGCTTAGGTATCAGAGTTGTATGACATATATATCCCTGGTACCCTTGGGTCGAGGTTGAACACGACTATGACAGCTTAGCAAGATTATTAAGTATGTTATTATGTGAATATATATATATATATATATGGAAAAATAGGCAGGTCGTTACAGTTCCTATCTCCGCTACCGTTATTTCTACCTGAGCAGATTTCTCGTGGGAACGATGTAGATACCACTCTTGGGAAAAGGTAAACCCTCACTTTTTACTCAATTTCTCCTTAGATCTTCAGCTAAATCGACAATCGGGCACCACCACGGGGTCCTAGTCTCGATCATCGTTATTTTGGTCGAAGTAAATTTTTAATTTGTGTTTCCTAAGCACCACTCCAAAGCGAGAGTGGGATTTAAGGAATTAAGTAAATTAGTTATATTTGGGAGTATAATTATTTATTTGGAAATTATGGGCCAAGAAAATGTTAAATAGTATTTTATTTAGGATTGAGTTAATGGAACTAGGATTTTTTATTCAGGGTTTGAGTGAGCGCCGTAGGTATCTTTTCAAGGTCGCTATTGGCGTAGTTCAAGAAACCAGGTAAGGGGGAATATATATTAAATAATATTTTTATGAATTAATTGGAAAATGAAAAATGTTATAAATACACGTGCATATGTTTTTGTATGGTTTTAAAATGTCAACCATTTAAATTACATTTTCTAAGCCTAGAGCTATTTATTTAGATACGTATATATGAAAATGAACTTATGTAAGTGAATTCTATTTTCAAGATAACAATGTAAAAAGGAAAGGTATATATTCAATATATAAATGTTAAATGTAGGTTGGCTTATTTTGCAAGAAATATATATATATATATATATATATATATATATTTATGAATTTTACTGCTAAATAGTGTGGCATGAGTAAAATAGAATTTTATGTGGAATTATGTTATATGTATGAGATGCAGGATATACAAGAAATGAACTGAGTATGAAAACAATATATGAAATATGCTGCATGTGAGTGTTAATGCAACCATGGAAATAAAAACAGCTGAAAGATGCTGGGTAGCAGACTAGCGCATTTCTATGTGGACTAATACAAAAATAGCTGAAAGATGTGGGGACTAACACAAAATCAATTGAATTATGTTGGGTATGTTATGAAATGAAATGAAAATGATAATGAAATGGAAATGAAATGTGAAATGTGAACGATGTGAAATGGGAAAAAGTCACGTAAAGTAAAATATTATGAAATGTCAAAGTTGAGAACATGAACAGATGAGAATTATAGAATAATGATAGACAAAATAATGTATTATGGTAGTATCATTATTTATGCTTGTAGAACATGTTACGTTTGGGCAGGCAAACTATTCGCTCGAGGGCTTGCTAAGAAAGGCGCGTGCCCTGGTTAGTATTAGGTGTAACAGTAGGTTGCATAATATACTAGGGCAGAGGGAAACTACTTGTATGGGCGGGTAGATTTCCCTATTCTTAGGAGCCTTGACTGGTAGACCTTTGGATGAACTATGTGAGTACGTGATTACTTCTTCACCTGAGGGCTTATTGAGTAAGGTGAGTGCCATGGTATGCTTCAGTTGTGACCTTTGGGTTGCCTAAAGTATTAGAGTAGACAAGTGCTACTTGTATAGGTGAGTAATCACCCCTATTCTTTGGTTTTTCTCGTGGGTAAAATATCTTGCATATGATTGATTAGGTTTAGAAAACGATTTTAGAAATTATGTATAAGATCTGCAAATGTTGAATATTATGCTGATTATTATTTCATGTTTGCCACATGCTGATTTAATATATTGTTTATCCCCTTACTAAGATGTGCCTCACCCAAATGCAAATCTATTTATTTTTTCAGGACCTCAATGAGATCGAGCTTAGAGAGTTTGAGGTTATTACAACATTTTTGAGTTATAGAAAGAAAGGGTATAATGTTGATGATATTTTGGGATGTATAAAGTTTATGTTTTATGTTTTGAAGTCTTCTGAGAGATGGATGGTTGTGAATACTAATTTTTGGAGATATGTAAATATGTGAATACAGGTGGATGAAAAGATGAGTTTGTCATATAGATAGAAGTAGAAAACTCTGGTATTATATTGTTGGAAGATTATATTTATGTTTTTCGCTACATAAATGATATTAGAATGTCGATTAGCAGGTAAATGAATGGATTAGTAGCACTCCAGACCCACTTAGAGGGTCGTGGCGTTATAGGTTATGCATGCCATAACCCTGTTGAATTCATTTGCATCAAGCGCACAATATAAATTATTCATAGCAGTTGCATTAACATTTACTAGTTTTATGTCATCATCAGTGTATTCTTCCTTAATCTTAGGTACACTAGCACCCACCTTCTACAGTTTTCATAGGAATATAATTTCCTCTAGAGACCACTCTTCACACCTTCCAATCAATGTTTTGAAGGTAAATACGCATCCTATGTTTCCAAAACGTATCATTCACACCACTAAAAATGGGAGGATAAGTGGACGAGTGTCCCTCAACAAATGGAGTTATACTAACATGTGCCATTGTTATTTTTTGCATAAAAACGATTGAGTCTAAGCAACTAGGCTCTTATACCAATTGTTCGCTTTCGTGTAATCCCAAGAGGGGGGGGGTGAATTGGACAATTAAAAAATTTCTAGGTCAATATGCCAGGAAGCAGTATTTTCACAACCTAGGATCAGTATAAATAGATATTAAATTCTCAAATAACAATCAAGTAGATAATCGCCACACGCATCTCCGTTCCAGTATTCTCCTAATTATCACAATCCAATATCTAATAATTTATGTAGTGCATTCAACAGATTAAAATAAATAAGCCAGCACAATTTTATAAAGCACGAAAGTAAAAGTGACACCAAATGTGTTATTGGGGTTCGGCAACAGTGCCTATGTCCCTACCTCAAGCTAATAAGCAAGTGGATTTCCACTAAAACCTTTTGCTCACTTTTGGGTGGAGCAGCACCAATTACAAAGCCTCTCCTTACTGGGCAAGGTAAACCTCAAGTCAGACTAACAAGGTTGATCCCAACTTTACAACCTCTCTTTAAAGGGGTGAAGAAGACCTGCCTTAGGCCATGCCTGGATTACAACAGATAATCAATATGATTTTCATGTATAATATACATGCTTCTCCAATAAGCTGATATGTACCAATACAACCAGTACAATTAATTGCACTTTAGTATGACAGGAAGTATAAGCTCAATGAAGTTTATGTAGCAAATCTCAAGTGTATACAACTATAACAATTAATATGTGAGAGTTTTGTGAATGAATCTTTGAGTCAATATATGTATATCAATCACAAGTAGTAATCTCAAAGATCTAAAGAGCACAAGCAGATATCTCAAAGATAATTTTTCAAGTATCAAGAACAAGAGATATTCAGATTTCTAGCTTGTCAAAAATATTTTGCCATAAGCACAATACAAGCTCTTGAATCTTGCAACAAGAATGCAAGACTCACTAGCCTAAGAGTCTTCCTAATAGAATGTTATGAATTAAATAAAACGGGAAAACTCTAGCTCACTCTCTAAAAATCTATTTCAAATGTGAATATGCAATGAGAGTGTAAGCCTTTGCAAATGAAATTGATGATCTTAAAACACTCTTACTAGAATGATTTTTCAAGAAAGAAACAGTAAAAGTAAGAATATATGCTTGTATGAATAAGGGTGTGAGAAAATTTCAAAAAGAATTTTAGAGAGTTTTTGCTAATCAAGATTGCTAATTTACTGCTAATCTCTCCAAATGAATGCGTATATATAGTTTTTCAACAAATTATGACCATTGGGGATACAAGGGGAATTTTAGAAAAGTTTTAACCATGTTTAACTAAAAATTAACCCTTGTTAACCATGGTAAAAACCTGTCAACCCAAGAGGTTCGGTCGACCAAGGTCAAGGGTCGGTCGACCAACCAAGTAAAAGAACTGAAATTTTATGCAAAGCTCGGTTGACCAATCATGAGGCAATTTGAACCCTTCGTGGGTTAGGTTGACCAAGAAAAAAGGTTGTTTGGCTACTCAATTGGTTCAGTCGACCATGGCGAATTATAACTAATACTTGGATCAACCGGAGCAGGTGAACAATGTCTAGCACAAGGTTCCATCAACCAAGGAAGGTTAGTTCAAAACTGTGATGCAAAGCTTGGTTGACCAATCATGAGGCAATTTGAACCCTTCGCGGGTTAGGTTGACCAAGAAAAAAGGTTGTTTGGCTACTCAATTGGTTCAGTCGACCATGGCGAATTATAACTAATACTTGGATCAACCGGAGCAGGTGAACAATGTCTAGCACAAGGTTCCATCAACCAAGGAAGGTTAGTTCAAAACTGTGATGGTCAACCAACATAAGTCAAAGTTTTGACTTCTGGCCAGTTTGGTCAACCAAGGCTCTTATAACACAATAGGATGGTCAACCGAGGCGCTTGAAAAGTCAAGGTAATGCCTCTTTCACCTAAAAAGTTTGTGTCCTTATCATTATAAGTATAACATTTAGGCTTAAGAGATTCCTATGGTCATTCTATGGTCTTTTGAGCTTATTCATCCTATCATGCATATAATGCAATTATTACAGGCCATAATATTACAGACCCACAATTTTAAATGCAAATACAATTGAAAGTTGTGGTCTTCATTCCCTTTGCTTCTCCAAATGCCATCATGTTGTGTGAGCATTGAGTTCTCTATGGCATCAACTGTATCTTTGTCATTGCATGCTAAGAATAATTCTATTCAAAACTCAGGGCACTGGTAAGTTACAAACATATTTGTCATAACCAAAACGGGATATGACCTATAAGGTCAACATAAAGTGTTTCAATTGCAAAGGTTTGTGGATATTTCTGGCCCAACAATGTTTAACATGTATTTTTAATCTTTAAATAACTAGTTATACTGTTGTGTGTGTTTTCTTGCAAACTTTTTTTTTTTCAAATTAACATTACATTTTTTTAATGCCCAAGTTTATATCAAAAAGGGAGGAGTTCTCTTAAGCTAAGTTTTTTTTTTTTTAAATGACCAAATTGTTTTAAACATAGCCTAACCCTTTTGCTGATGCTAAAATGGGGAGAATTTTTATGAGTAAAATGATGATTTAATTGCCAAAAAGGGGGAAATCTTTAAAAGGGAAAAATATCTGAGTTGTATGCATTATATATTTTGTGCTTTATTGCTAAAGTAGAATGCAAATTTTTTAAATGTCTTCTTCATATGCTTGAGCTTCAATGCTTATGTTTTAGTTTAAGCATATTCTTAGGGGGAGCCTTTTAAGGCTAAACCCCACGTTTGTCAGTGATGACTATAGAAAGACCCTAGGACCACCATATTTAATAGAAAAACCTTTTCTTAATAACTAATTGGTTAGGGTCAAAAGTTAGGGCCAAAATGAACTTTACAAAGACTGGTCGACCGACGTTGGGTCTTTAGGCTTAATTAAAAGCCTTGGTCGACCAAACCATTCCAGCTCAAATCACTTTAGTTGACCGAACAAAGAAGTTGACCAAAATCAAAACCTTGGTCAACCGACCCAATTTGAATTGACCCTCCACGGTTGACCGAATTATAAATTTGACTTTTCTACCTTTCCTCGAGCGACCGAACTACACGTTTTAAAATGGGTCAGCCGACAGAACCTGTTAGCTTGGCTAATTGACCTTTACTCATGGTCGACCAAACCTACGAAGGTTCGGAGATCACCCTGGCTCAACCAACCGACCTTGTCTTTGGTTAAGCGAACCCACAGATATTTTCAAAATCATTGAGTTTTTTAAGCCAATCGATCCTTTAAGACGGTTGACTGAACCTCTCGGTTCAGGCCATTTTTAAATGCTTAAACACACTTAAAAATAAATTAAACAATTTTAAAAGTGACCAGCGTGTTCCCAAAGGTCATATTTTGGCCAAAGTGTATATATACCCCCTTATAACTCATAATTAGCAAGGTAATTAGTCCTAAAATTCTCTCAAATTCTTATACCTTATTTTATCCCTTCAAGTTTGATTTTTATTCTCTCTCGGTTTTTTATTTGAAAAATCATTTTCAAGAGAGTGTTTTATTTATCTTGGGCATTTGTTTTACAAATCATATAGTTTTTACTCTCATATCTTATTTATCTTTCAAATCATATTTTTAAGAGTAAATCCAAAGGTTCCCCAATAATTTTTATTGAAAATATTTTTTGAGAAATTTATTTGGGTTCAAATTTTTGAAGTGCATTATCATATACAACATTTTCAAAGGCTATAAAATCATTTTGAGAAATACCACACATATTCACATTGAGCTTTTATTTCATATCATACGTGAGTGTATTTGAGCTTTATTATGTACACATCTTCTTGTTAAGAAGCATTTCTTTGTACAAAATTTCATATTTGTTGTATTCTCGACATGTGGTCGGAAGAGGGAGACTTACCATGTGAAAAGTCATTGATTGCTTAGACCCAGATAAGAAAGCACCAAATGGTTTAGACCTGGTTAGGAAAACCAATTGTACCTTTCTAAGGTGTTGTTGTAAAGGTTGGGGTCAGCCCTGTGAATATGATCTGGGGTATTTCCTCACCCAGAAAGGAGAGGTGATTGTAATCGGTGCCGCTCCACCCATAGGTGGGAATTAGTGGTTAATCCTCTTACTTGTTAGCTTAAGGCGGGGACGTAGGCAGTGTATGCTGAACGCTGATATCATATCGCGTGTCGTTCTCTCTTTCCCTACACTTTAATTTTCTTCACTTAAATTCCTACACATGTATGCTTATAGTTAAATTTATTATGAATGTGTGCATGTTTTAAATATTTTGAATGATTGGGAAATACTGAGCCTGCTATATCTGATATTAATATCATCTCAGTTATATTGTGTTGGGTTTTGGAATTGCGTAGAAAGACCCTATGTTGTGTACTACTGAATTGTGATTTGAACTGAACCAAGGTAGAAATACCCAATTCACCCCCCTCTTGGGAATACACCAATTCCAACACTAAGCAAGTATCTCAAAGGATATTCTTTTAATATAAAGTAAAGGAGATATTAGGGTTTCCAAGCTTGCCAAAAATATATATAAAAGCAAAGCAATATGCAAGCTTTCAATTCTTGCAATAAGGATGCCAAGATTGAGAAGCAAAGAATATTTTTTTCCCCAAACAATATTTATGAATAAAATATAATGGAAAAATCCCAAAGCTAACTCTCTAAAATTAATATTCAACAAATGCAAGTATGAGAGAGTATTAAGCTATAGAGTATAATGTATAATATTCTCAATAATACACTCTTAATCATATCTTCAAGTTGCAATCAATATGCAAATGAAGTAGGTGAGTGATAAGCTCTCTTTCTAATTGAATAAGCAAGTAATAATATCAAAGAGGGTAAAATCTAAGCTTGCATGTGAGTAAAAATAGCAAGAATTGCACAAAAACTTCAGAGAGAGTTTTTGCTAATTAGTTTCTAATCTCCTTGCCAATCAGGGAAAATGAAGGAGTATATATAAGTTTCCCAAAAAATATTACCGTTAGGGACATAACTGGTATTTTGGAAAATTTTAATTAAAAAATTAACACTAATTAACGTAGTAAAAAATTTGAGCACCTGAGAGGTTCAGTCGCCCAGTGCTAGGACTGGTCAGTTGTCCTCTCACATGAAATTCAATTTTCAAAGTGGGGTTTGGTTGACCGAGGATAGTATCGGTTGGCTAGTCAGGGCGATTTGCTGAACCTTCATAGGTTCGGTCCCCTGAAGGTAATGGTCGGTTTGCTAAGAGACCAAGTTTGGTCGGCCGGCCAAATTTAAAACGTGAAGGCCGATCTACTGATGCTTTAGAAAATAGGCCAATTTATGAGTTCGAGCGACCGAGGTTTGTAAAAGTAAAAAGGACGGTCGGCCGAGAAATTTTTTAAAGCAATTAAATATTGAGCTCGATCAGCCGAAGCATTTTAGACATGCAATGTCAGTCAATTGGGGCACTTTAAAATTGAAGATTTTTGTCCTACATTGCCCTTGAACTTTTTTAACCCTGTGTGAATAAGCTTATGACTTTTAGCTTTAGGGTATTGGTTCCTATGGTTAGCCTGTGGCCTTTGAGCATAAAGTCCTATCACGCGGGCAGTGCATTATTACAGACCATTTAATATTACAGACCCAAAAATTTAATTGCAATTACAAATGAGAAACTTGGTATTCATTCCTTTTGCTTTTCAAGTGCCATCCTGTGACGTGAGCATTTAGTTTCTTTATAGCATTCACTGTATCCTTACCAGCCATGCGTGCTATGAATAATTCTGTTCAAAAACTTAAAGCACAAGTAAGATACAAAGTGATTTGTCATTATCAAAATGGGATATGAATCATTGAGTCAACAATCTCCCCTTTTTTGATGATCACAAATACACAAGCAAAAAATGGGTATAGCCTTTAAAAGGCTCCCCCTGAGAATATGCATAAAAAAAATTATAATGTAATTCAAGCATATGTGGAAGGAAGACACCAAATAATCAATCATGCAATTAAATATTTGGCAATAGAGCTCAAGTACTATAACTATTATATTCCAGTATCCTCCCAGTTTTTCTAAGATCTTTCTCTCCCCTTTGATAGCATCAGAAAGGGCTAAAATAAAAATCTCTTTTTAAAATAAGAAAACAATTTAAGCAATAAGGCCAAATATATATATATATATATATATATATATATATATATATATATATATATATGTGAACAACATGATTGAAAAGATACAATTTTTTAATACTAGTCATGAATATAAACAAGCAAGAAGAAATAAAAGTTTATCATTTAAGATCATTTATTGAGAAAAAAACTTTAAAAGGCATCCCCTTTGGAAATAATCAACAAGTATTAGGGATTGTGCTTCCAGGCAAGATTTTTCTGGTGAGCAATTAAGCATAGAACAATAGTATAATAGGTCATTCAAAGATTAAAAGTGACATGTTAACTATGGTTAGACCAAAAATATCCTTAAACCATAGCAGTTCAACTAATACATAAGACCCGAAAAATATTTGAGTTGAAAACATACGACAAATAATAGCAATTAGTAGGTTTGAGTATGATTTCAGTCTAACCGGTTCGCATGCATTTCTATGTGTAGTCACCAAAAAAAAAATTTAATTTCATGACACAAAAATTTAAAACAAAATAGCACAAGTCATGAATCATTGAAACAAGCAAGAAACAAGATATGTCTCATGTAAAATCATTTCTTGCCCAGGAATACACACACACACACACACACACACACACACACACACACACACACACACATATATATATATATGTGTGTTTGTGTGTGTAAAGTTATATCCCCCTTTTGATATTATCAAGAAGTACTAGGGGTTGTGCTTGCCAAAAAAAAATTTAAAGAACATGCAAGCTCATGCAAGCAACACTTTCTAGAAAAGAAAACCATATGGATCTAAAAGATAGATAATTCACATGCAAGATCATATGGCAACACAAGTGATTGTGGCTATACACCATGTTTTAATTTAATATTTTCAATAAAATAATACAGTTTAGCACAAGCCACAATGAATTTAAAACAGATCTAAGCCATAAATGATTGTGAGCCAAAAAAAAAATGGAATTTTAATTTTAAAGACTCACCTTGTAAGTTTGAGAATGAGCTCAGATGCTATGGATTTAAGATTTACTATGGGTGGGAAGAAATTCATAATACCAAACGTGCAAGCCACAGTAAGCTAGAACACTAAGCTAAAAGTAGGGTGAGCATAGGAGATAGAAATTTAATTTTAGATGCTCCCCCTTTCGATTTGAATCCAGGCTTAGATAAAATGAAATGCTTATACTATTCAAAGACTAATTTCATTATGCCTAGTAGTATAAGCCATCATTTTGAATCCTTTAAAACAACTATACTGATAATTTATCAACTATATACTGATCAGTATGGTCGTCCCTATAGGCCATAGATGCATCGGAGAAAATATATTAAGGCATTGCAATAGTGCTCATAACTTAGAACAATCCATATCAAATTATAGACATTTAAGAGCTTGATATGAAGTTCAAGGTTTTTCAAAAGAGCCTCGATATTCAAAAAGCAAAGTGATGCATGTGAGTCATTTATGCTCTTTCTATAAGGATGGAGCTTAGCTCCCCTAAATATTCGATGATTATGTAAGGATGAAATTTAATATTCATTTAGTTTTTAATTATCCTTTCAAAAATATTTTAACATTAATTTTATCATAATCATCCTTAGCACATGGTTTTAGTTTGCAAAATTTTAACGAAATTTTGGCAGCATGTCGTTTGTAAATTGAACAATTTCCCATTTTACCATATACCTGAAACCTGGTTGTTTTCAATAAATAGTCATATAAAGTATACAACAAACTAGATCCACTACCAGTATGTAATTAACATCACTACATCTGCCATGCAAGAGGCATTCAATACAAGCATGCAATCAGGTAGTTCAAATAACAGTTCACAACATGTAGACCATTCATTAATGATATTTAATCATTCAGTATAACATGGATGATAATTTGCAGTGCAATTCAAAAAGACATATAAACATATAGTATGATTATGAGAGCATTTTAATTTATATAACCATAAGAGAAAGATGCTCCCCCTTAGTTAAGTACTTATCCAAATTATGCCTTATTTTTCAAGTTTTTTAGCCAAGTCTTCCAAGATTTTCAATGATTTAGACTTTACTTTGGATGCATATGCTTATTGCACTAAAAAGTCACGATGAATATTCTTTCAAGTGTAATAAGCCTACTTCAGCCTCTTTTCTTATGAATCTCAATCCGTGAGAGGCTCAAGTTCAAATGGCGTTTGACTTAAATTGTCCATGCATAGGTTTCTTTGTCATTTGTATTTCCACGTATGTTAAAACCTATAGCAATCATTTTAGCCACTTGATACCAATTAAAAGCCCTAATTGATTTGATTTATAGTTTGAGAGCTTATGAAGCGAGATAGGAAAAATACCCTTAACAATTAAATTATCATTAAGTTCGAAAGAGTATTCAAGAGGATTATAAGTGGACATAATTCAAAATGTATTCATGGAAAAGAACATGTCCAAACAGATTGGGCAAAGAGCATTTATGAGTATATGACTGTTGTGAACGATGCTCTTTGGATAATGGAAAGTATCCTTTAGATATGATCACGATTAAGAGCAAGGATATGAATGAAGGAATAGGATGAAACTTTACCAAATGTCATTGTGGTATGGTAAAGATTTCCTATGGAGGAAGTGGAGAACCAATATTAGAGGACTTTTATACTTTAAGGTCGAAGGGAACATTTTGATTAATCTAGGTGACGAATTCGAATCCCTTAGTGGATGCCTCTAATTTGATTATGAGAATGATGTCTTTAATAAGCCCTTAATGATTTGGGATTTATGATAAACAGTGCTTATGACAAAAGTGATGCTGTATTTTGATCAAGCTTTTAAGCTCAAAAATGAGTTTAGGGTAAAATGATGTATAGAATGCGACAGATCCCTAAAGCTCCATTCTGTGCCATGAACAAAAGGTGCTTAACTTTAGATATTTATATTTAAGCAAGAGTTAAGCATTGGGAATTATTTACTAGGTAATAATACCTTTGTCCATATGGAAGTGGATTTATCTTAGCATGCTTTTGAGATATTATTCAATAATGAATTTATGTCATTCATCTTAGAAAAATAAGGTTTAAGATATCTTAGCTAGATATGCTCTCAACCTATACTTTGAACATTTCAGAGGAATGAAATGAGTGATAATGAGACTAGCATCCCATTCAAGCAAATATAAACTCTTTCCTTTTTAGTTCAATGTTCGCATGTAATAGCCAATATTTTCATAACTTACCTAATTGTAATGTATATATATACATTAAGTTCTGATTGGATATATGGTTTGAGTTTTCACATTGGCTTAACTTTCTTGTAAGATTCTTAGTATAATGATAGTGGACAGTGAATACATATACTAAGATCTTTCATTTTAAGAACACATCACTTCCCAAGCCTTTTAGTAATCACTGCACCTACACCTAATCCTAAAATCTAAGGAATAGTTAAATACATATGTAATTTCTATTGGATTCCAATTTTCCTTTGGTCCTACGGGGTTTGGTTTTCTAATTACCTATATCATTTCTCTATCCAAGCCTCTGGCACTCCTAAGTAGACAATTAAATCAGTTGTGCCCTTTTCTTTTACAAAATAAGCAAATTTTATATGCACATAAAAGATTATGCTTACTCTAGATGAGGTTGCAGATGGAAATGGGATTTAAATGATCAACCCTTTTTGAAAGAAATTATTCTTTTTTACTTGTAAGGGTTTAACATGATAAATCTTTTCATTTTTAGTTTTGGGTGTTATTCTAGCATAGTCATCCATCTCCCCCTCCAAGCAGATAATTTTCAATATCTTTTAAATCTTTTTCTTTTCTGAGTTGGCATGATAATCTTTTAGATTTTCTAATTGTGCTGCTAGCCTTTTACTTTCGTTAATCAAAAATATTTTCTTCTTAGACATCCTAGTTAGAAACTTATGCATTATAAATGAAGCAGATTCTAGTTCTTCAAGAGAATACATGCTTTCATCATAAATCTCATCATATGATTCATCAAGAGATTTTTCAAAATGAATAACACATGAAAAGTAAGGTGTGCTCCCAAGGGGGGTGAATTGGGTTTTTAAAACTTCTTTAACAAAATATATCCCTTTTTAAATCTTGAGTTGATTTTAATTACACTTTTACAATCAACAACTCAACTCTTTATCAACCACCTAATTATTGTAATGTAAAGATGATGTTACCAATTCAATTTTCAATGCAAACAATTTCATATTTGATTTTCCTTTTAACAATGAATAACTTCAATGAATGGTTTCAAATTACCAATCTAAAGTATCTTGTAAAATAGATGAGATAATCAGTTGTATATTTAACAATTTCAGCTTTAAAGATTTCTAATTAATTCAATCGTAAACTCCTTGTTTTAAATCAATGTTCAATAAAATTCCAACTTCTAGAAAATATTAAAACATCAACGTAGTTAATATATTTGCATAAATTTAAAGAGATTTAGGAAGAGGAGAGAGACTCCAGATTTTTACAAGGTTTAGCTAGCGGCCTATGTCCTTGCCTCAAGCAACCGCTATGAGGATTTTCCTTTCCAACTTCATTACAATAAAAGTTACAACATCTATCCATCTCAAGTGGAGATCCCTTGCTAACAAGAATACCCCTTCTTGTTAGCCAACGATTCAACAACCCTGAATCGTCAAAACAAGAAAACAAGAAAAGCAAACTTTGTTGTCATACAATGAACATTCTCAGTTAGAGCAAATTTGTACAAGTTAAAATCACAATATACTTCAACAAATAAACAATATAAAGAGATGAAGCTCAAAATAAATATCACCGGGGTTCTTTAGATAAGAAAAATCTCAGTTAGAAGAGCTAAGAACCAAGAACTTTTATCAGCAAAATCATAGCAGGTACTTCAACAAAAGTATTAGCAAGATAGCTTTGGAGAGTAGAAAGAATTTAGCTTGATTGCTACTTGTAGGTGTAATTAATATTTATGTTTCACATGCATTTACAGATAGAAAAACTTAATTTTTTGTATTCCCCAAGTTACATTAAGTGTTTCCCAAGTTTTCAAAAAATTTGGAGACCAAGTAATCAATTTTGGAAACTTTCCCTCACTATTTTAAATTTAAATAACTGAAAGTCGGTCGATTGTGCTCTATAGGGTCAGTCACCTAATCCTTTATATTTCATTGAAATATCAAACTCATAATGGGGTCAGTCACCTCAGCCTATGGGGTTAGTCACCTGATGCTATTTTGTTTACTTAATTTATTTAGTATAAGAATTATAAGTCAACTGAGCGAACATGGTCATTCGTCTAAAGTTACAATTTTACAAAAACGTTGAATTTCAATACTTTGACCGTTTAATTTTGAAAAAACTTAAATGAAACTTTAATTAAAAATATATATTCTGGGATTTTCAAAAATTGGTCTACGACTCAATAAAGATTCCTAAGAGCTTCCAACACTTATACTGAAAATATATGAAGTACTTACATGAGACTTTTAAACAACTATGACACTTATATTCACTAAATCTTTATGTATAGCTTCTATTCTTCATGTTTTGCTTGACTTTAAGTTTTAACAGTGTTTAGCTTCATAAGAACTTGTAACATTAAATTTGATCTTTTAACAGACTTTGTCAAGCACTTTGATATTGGTCACTTGAGGCACTTGATCTTGATACTTGAGGTACCTTAAACATCATAACTTAACCAAATATGTTAAGTTCCCTTGATTTGTTATCATCAAAATAAGATTCTTAAGCCTTGTTAGGCCAACATTCTCCCTCTTATTGATAATGACAAATAAGGAGAAAAAGTAAGTGAACCTTAATAACTCTCCCCCTTACAATAAGCATACTCTTAACAACATTTGAAAAGTAAAACATCATATTTTATCAAACTCAATTTCAGATTCAGGTTAAGTTCATATTTCAAGATCAGTATGTCAACCATGAATATCAACAATGTATATGTGTGTTAGTATCAATCTCTCAAGAATATCAACAATGTATATGTGTGTCAGTATCATATCTCAGGTTATCAATATGCTCTCTCTCAACAATGTATATGTGTGTCAATTAGAATCATCATATCTCAGTTTTTCTCAAAACTGCTCCCCCTTTTTGACATCAATCAAAAAAAGAAGAATGACAATAAAGAAAAATCAAACTAAGACAAAATACAGTATTAAGCACAAAACAGAGAATGATAGTCATCAAGATGTATACAAAGTGTCCAAAAACATCATGAGATACTTTCAAAAATACAAACACAGATCTAAGGTACAAAGTGCAAATTACAACTAAAAGAAACTAAGCATCTGCAGCTTTATCATTGTGAGTTGCTTCTTCTTCATCTTCTCCAATTCCCGTTTCATCATCTTCTTCTTCTTCAGTTTCTTCATCGTCTTCTTCTTCGTCAAATCCATCATCACTGGCATTTGCAGAACTAATCTCCCTAGGACCTATTCCTCAGGAAGAACTAGCCAAGTGTTGTTCAATATGACCAACTTGTTGATCCAGTAAAGAAAAATTGGTTTGAAGCGATGCAAAATTTGTTTGAAGAGATTGAAGTGCAAATCTAATTTCACCACTAAAGGCAGTGAATTGTTGATGAAATGGAAGAAACCATGAAGGTGAAACATCAGCTTGAGGAGCAAGTTGCTGAACTTGAGGTTGTGGCTTAGGAGCTTGTCTTTGACATCTACCTCCTTTATGAAACTAGCCCTGCTCGTGTTTCTCATACCCCATTTGTTTGAGTGTGGTAGATGAGAAAAGATCATAGTGGGTACGCTTGATAAATAAGTCATTCGGAGAGGTAACATGGAGATAAGCAAAGAGGAGGTTCAAAATTCCTCCATAAGGAAAAATTACTCGATGGGCTTCAGTTCGAGAGATCATCCATTTAAGGATTAAGCTTGAGAAGTTAGGCTTCTTCTCTTTTAGCAAACACCACATAATGAAAAAGTCCAAATATGATACGTAATCATGATAATCAACCTGAGGCAGAATGTTGTATATGATGATCTTTTGGAGGATTTATGCCTGAAGGTTTAATTGTTTATAAAGTGGAGGATTTCCAAAGTAAACAGGCTCTTCAATCATAATTAGAGGTAAAAATTCTTTAGGAGTGAACCCTTGTTCCATGATCCATGATTTCCCAAAGGAAGGACATTCAAATTCTCCTTAGTGGATATTGAAAATAGTGGCCAAGGTCTATGAAGTAAGGGCAATTGATTTTCGTATAACTTTGATAGTGCTTACTATCTCTCCTTTAACTATATTCGCGTAGAAAATTTTGACCAGATTTGGATAGAGTCCTTTGGCTTGGTAAGTCATGAAAATTTTCCATCCTAGGTTCCTAAACATGGGTAAGATGTTGGGAAATTCTTCTTCAAAGAAAATTGTGCTGACTTTGGTGTATTCCCAAGAGGGGGGGGTGAATTGGAAATTTAAAAACTTTTGCCTAGGTTAAACCAGATAACAACAGTATTTCACAACCTAGGGTATTTCTATACAATCCCAATCACATTGGTAATTAACTGAGCAAATATTTAAACAATTAAAGAAATCTTAATATTTCCAAACATTCACAGAAATTGAAATATAAACAAATAAATATGGAAAATTAAATAGTGCAGGGAAAGAGAGTGACACGGGATATGTTATTGAGGTTCAGCCAACTGTGCCTACGTCCCCACCTCTAACTCGTAAGCTCAAGGATTTCACTAAAGTTCACTTGCGGGTGGAGTAACACCGGTTACAACCTCCTCTCCTTATTGGGCGAGGAAAATCCCACGTCAGATTAACATGGATGACCCCAACCTTTATAACCAATCCTTAAGTTCTAAATCAACACCCCCTCAGGCCACGCCTGGAATACAATAGATAATCAAATGTGTACAAATAAATTTGCCTCTTACATAAGCAGATATGTACTACAATCCAACACATTGCACTCATAGATTATAGGAAATTAAGCTCAATGTGAGAATTTCTTAACATAATATATCAACTCATAGTAGCATATATATCTATAAATATAAGTACGAGTGTGTGAGACCTTTGATTCAAGATAGTATATTTGCAATATGAATAATCAAAAAACCTCTACAACCCTAAACAAATATCTCAACAATATATTTCCAGTATCAAGCACAATGGATATTAGGGTTTAAGCTTGCAAAAGTATTTTTATCAAAAGCACAAAGCAAGCTTTTGAAACTTGTAATAAGGATGCAAGTTCACAAGCAAATGTAGAGTTTTCCCAAACAATATTTATGAATGAAAATACAATGGGAAAACTTTAGCTTACTCTCAACAATTAGTACACAATCAAATGCAAGTATGGGAGGATTTAAGCTTGTGAGTACGATGAGATTTGCTCACAAAAACGCACACTCAACCTAGCTTCGAAATGCAATCAATATGCAAGTGAAGATGGTGAGGAAATATACTCTTTCTAAAAATAAAATCAAATGTATATGATGAGAAAGAGTTTTAAATTGTAATGATTCGAGGAATAATGGTATTTAAATAAAAATAGAGAGGAAAATGGAAATAGTAACAGAAGGAGGCAGCCGACTTCGTCGACGACGTTGCACTTTGGCGTGTAATCCAAGAAATTTTTCCAGGACTCGTCGACGAACACTGGGGTTTCATCGACGAGGATTCTTTAAGATCTCGTCGACAAGGTCCCGTCTCATTGAGGAGAAGATACCGAGAGACGATCTTTGGGAAGTCTGAAATTCGTCGATGAAGGTGCAGGTTCGTCGACGAACTTTCTACAGGACTCGTCGATGAGGTGACGTGGCTCGTCAATGAATCCCACCGTATAAATAGCTCGAACTTCATTTTTAAGCTTAATTTTTGGCGTAGAACTCTCTCCTCCCTTTCGTTCCCCTCCCTTCTCTTTTCGATTTCGGGCTGGATTTCTGCTAGTTCGAGGATCTGAAGCCACCGCGACACTCTTGGAGAAGTTTTCTGCATATCTGCCGGAACGGATCGTCGGTGGAACTTCGTTGAAATTCCTCCCTGAGTTAAGGTAAGGGTTTTTATGGCGAATTTGGTCTTTCCATAGGTATAGGAAACAATATTCACCTGGAAATATTGAAGTTTAGTTCTAGGGATTGTTGAATTTAGGGTATTGAACAGGGAATCCTACGGGTGCAGGACGAGTGAAATTAGGGCCTTTCTTTTCAGTACCAGGTAAGGGAATAAACTAAAGCAGTTATTTTTCATGCAATTTATTGTTATTTTTCAGCAAATTAATTTTCAAAAAAAAATATTTTATATTGGTATATTATGGTAAAAATGCATACTTGGTAAAATACTGTTGTTATATAGAACATGCGATTTTAGAATGAAATGTATGGATTTACTCAGTTTTGTGTGACATGCATATTATTTTCATGAAAAGTATTATGATATGGTAATTTTATGAATAAGCATGTTTTCAGGAATTATGAATATGATAATTTTGAAGTACATGATAAATGACTTATTTACTCAGAATGATATGTATGAGATTTTCAGCGCAAGGCTGTGTATGTTATATGTTTTCAGCATGAGGTCGTATTTATGAAATGTTCGGTGCGAGGCCATATTTACAAAATGCTCTGCATGAGGTCGTATTTATGAAAGTATAGAAATCCTATCAATCCATTTATGTTAAATGCTATATTATCATATGCTATATGTTATCAGAACCCGGATGTTAGTTTAGTTTAGTTCAAAGAGCACAGTACCGTAGCTATATAGATCAGATATCTAAGATCATATTGGTGCTAACCACCCCACGAGGGGTTGAGAGATGGATAGTCGATGTGGCTTTCAGTGTAGAGTTGTAGACGTCCACCTGGCAGTCCGGACTAGGGTGTGGCGGGCCATCGTACTTACAGACATTTTTGACTCAGCAGTGGTCAGCTAGCCATTGTCAGGTCCCGCCTTCGGGCTGCACAACCCACCATGGGGGGTAATACATGACATCAGCTAACTAATGATTTTAGGTATGTTTTCAGTATTATTAGCTATAACAGACATTTCATGATCAGTATGAATTATTAGAAAATATGAAAGTATATGATTATTCACTATGTTATGATGTATGTTTTTAGATATATGAAATGTACTGAATATGTATAACTACATTAAATATTCATGCTGCCACACAACTATATTTAGTTTATTTTCCTATACTGAGAAGTGTCTCACCCCCAAATATTAAATGATTTTCAGGAAACCCAGAAGGACTGGCGGGTCGTGGCCGCCATTGAGTTTATTAAGTTACCCCGCTAGGTGGGTAAGTGTTGTGCTAGGATCAATGATTTTTGTTGTAGGATCCTAGGAAATATTTTTTGGTGTTTTTGGGTATTTTGGAGATTGTATATAAATACAAAACATGATGGATTATAATTAACTCGGGTATTATGTATTTTATGGTTTTGAGAATGTGATTTATATTTACTGCTACTTAGGTTTCCGCTGGGAATGACAGGTGTCCCTATTACCCATGGGTTCAAGTTGACTGTTTTATATATTTTACTTATATTATATGAGTATATAAACAGGTCATTACAGTTTGGTATCAGAGCCTAAGATACTAGGTTCTGTAGACTCTAGAATGCAGCAGTAATAATAATACCAAAGTATAGGATAACAGAATTTGAGGTCTGGTTTTGTAGTCTAGATGTAGGACTTTCGTGGTGGTTTGTGTGATTTTCCTGGGGTGACAATTTTAGGAAATTCATGGTAAACTATCGTCGGGTTAGGTATCTAGGTTGCAGGATTGAACCTTGAATTATGATCAGGAGAGATGAATTAATTAGGAGAATATATTATATGAGTTGGATGATATGTACAGAGAAGGGGTTCTAAGTTAAGTTATTTATTTTTCAGGATGGACCTTGGTGGCAGTAGTGCCCACGCTAGTGAGAATGAGGGTGCTGGACCCTCAGGCGCTGCGGGCGGTGGTGTAGATGTAGTTTTACGCAACGTGGCATAGTAAGTTATGGCTGAAATTACCAGGAGTTCGAGGGAACGGGGTGGTTCATCGGCAGGCCATGGTAGCTCGATTGAGAAATTCATTAAGATGAATCCTCTGGGATTTTCAGGGGGAACAAATCCCACAGTCGCTGAAAATTGGGTGCAGAAGATCGAGAAAATATTTGCAGTGCTATAGTTTTCAGAGGAGCAGAGGGTGCTATTTGCTACCTACAGACTAACTGGAGAGGCTGAAAGGTGGTGGATGGTGATGAAACTCTTAGAGCAGCAGAGGACGGTACCCGTGGAGATGACATGGAAGCGATTCAAGGAGATATTCTTCGACAGGTATTTTTCAGCTTCATCTAGGGAAGCAAAGATTGAGGAGTTCCTGAATTTGAAGCAAGGACAGAAGACCGTACAATAGTACGCGTTGAGGTTCATCGAATTATCTTGCTTCGTCCCGTACATTATACCGAATGAAGCAAAGAAGGTACAACAGTTTGAGAGAGGCCTGAGGAGAGAAATATATAAGCAGGTATCGATATTGAAGTTGCATGATTTTGCTGAGGTGATGGATAGAGCCACTATAGCAGAGATTGGAGAGCGATTAGAGGCTGAAGAGCAGAGGCAGAAGAAGAGATCCGCACCTTCCGGTTCCCAGCAGAGAGTCGGCTGTGGTTCGTGGAAGAGAGGTGGCTATTACAAAGATCAAAGGCAGAAGACCAAGAATCGGAGTTTTTAGGGTGTGCGGCCATCTCCAGCTTGCCCGTCTTACGGGAAGAGACACTTGGGGGAGTTTCATGCTAGGCGAGGTGTTTACTACAGGTGTGGGGATCTAGGACATATGATGAGGGACTGTCAAGCTCAAATTGATGCTGCTCCTGCTCCTAGACCTGCTCGAGGAGGCTACCAGGCACCACGTGGAGGCTAGGAGAGGAATATGGCTCCAACTAGGGTCTTTGCTCTGACGCCAGATGATACTGAGGCGGCCAGCGACATGGTGACAAGTACGATTAATATGTTTTCATTTAAATTTATTGCACTATTTAACTCAGGGGCTACGCACTCGTTTGTATCTTTTAGATGTGTTAAATTGTGTGGGGTTGAAACATAGTTACTAGATGTTGGATTGTTAGTGGCTACACCGACTGGGTCAGAAGTGAGGTGTAGTAGAATACTTTGCGGTTGACCAGTTGATATTCAGGGAAGAATTCTATCTATTGATTTGGCAGTGTTGGATATGCATGGGTTTGATATCATCTTCGGCATGGATTGGCTAGCAGCTAATTCTGCCATTATAGATTGTCGTGCAAGAGAAGTGATATTCAGACCTTCGGGGAAACTTGAATTTAGATTTATAGGGTCACAAGTGTAGTCACTACCTCAGATGATCTCTGCTGTATAGGAGAGAAAACTACTCCAGAGTGGTTGTCAGGGATTTGTGACCTTCGTGAAGGAAACAACAGGGAATGAAGTGAAGCTCACCAGTACGCTAGTAGTAAAGGAGTTTACTGATGTGTTTCCAGATGAATTTTAGGGTTTGCCACCTGATCATGAAGTAGATTTTCCTATTAATCTACTTCCAGGTATAGCGCCGATATTTAAAGCACCGTATCAAATGGGGTCTGCAAAGTTGGCATAATTAAAAGATTATTACAGGATTTACTTGATAAGGGCTTCATAAGTCTTAGTGTATCTCCGTGGGGAGCTCTAGTACAATTTATGAAAAAGAAAGACGAGTCTATGAGGATGTGTATATATTATAGGGAGATTAATAAAGTGACCATCAAGAACAAGTATCCTCGACCCCGTATCGATGACTTATTTTATCAGCTCTAGGGTACACAGGTATATTCTAAAATTGACCTCAGATTAGGCTACCATCAGGTAAAGGTGAGAGCAGAGGATGTATCGAAGACGACTTTTAGGACCAGGTATGGGCATTATGAATTACTTGTTATGCCATTTGGTCTGACGAATGCTCCTGCGATATTTATGGATTTGATGAATAGGATTTTTCATCCATTTTTAGATCAGTTTGTGGTTTTTTTTTTTTTTATTAATGATGTACTGGTCTATTCGAGGAGCTATGAGGAGCATGAGATACATTTGAGGCAAGTTTTGTAGATGCTCAGGGAGAAGAAGTTGTATGTAAAGTTTAGAAAATGTGACTTTTGGCTCAAGAAAGTTTTGTTTTTAGGACATGTTATCTCAGGAGATGGAATTTCTGTGGATCCCAGTAAAATTGAAGTGGTAGTGAATTAGGCTAGACCAAGGAACGTCTAGGATATCAGGAGTTTCTTGGGGTTAGCTGGATAGTATCGTCGTTTTGTTGAGGGATTCTCAACTCTATCAGGGCCTCTAACACAACTAACTAGGAAGAATGCCAGATTTGAATGGAATGATAGCTGTGAGCATAGTTTTTTGAGAATTGAAGCAGAGACTAGTCACAGTGCCGGTATTGATCATCCCATCTAGGGGTGAGGATTATATTATCTACAATGACAGGTCCTTGAAGGGATTTGGCTGTGTATTGATGCAGCATGGCAGGGTGGTGGCGTATGCTTCCAGACAATTGAAAGAATATAAGAAGAACTACCCTACCCATGATCTTGAATTGGCTACAGTGGTACACGCATTGAAGATTTGGAGGCACTACCTGTACAACGAGCAGTGTGAGATTTTCTCCGACCACAAGAGTTTAAAGTATTTCTTCACTCAGAAGTAATTGAATATGAGACAGAGAAGGTGGTTAGAGTTGATTAAAGATTTTGATTGTACCATCAGTTATCACCTAGGAAAAGTAAATGTGGTAGCTAATGTGGTTTTGCGAGACCAGCAATGCTAGCTATGGAGATTCAACATCCGATCATGATGGATATGGAGAGACTCAGCATAGAGTTGGTAGAGAGTGATCCTCCAGTATGTATTGTCAGTTTAGTGGTACAGCCTACTCTTCAGGAAAGAATTAAAGCTACTCAGAAGGAAGACCTAGAATTAGCATAGGTGATAGATAAAGTGTAGACTGGTCAAGGTGAGGAATTATGCATTTCAGATGACGGAGCTTTACGGTTCCTTTCTAGATTATGTGTTCCTACTGATGTTGACATTAGGAGGACTATTTTGGAGGAGGCTCACAGATCTTTGTATACAGTTCATCCAAGCAGTACGAAAATGTAGAGGGATCTGCGAGAATTTTATTGGTGGAGTGGTTTAAAGAGATAGATTGCTAAGTATGTAGCCTAGTGCTTAACGTGCTAGCAAGTAAAAGCTTAGCACCAGAGGCTGGTAGGTTAGTTGCAGCTGCTATTTATCCCAAAGTGGAAATGAGATCATATATCCATGGATTTTGTTACAGGGTTGCCGTTGACATCGCATAGCCAAAATGCGATTTGGGTGATAGTAGATTGGTTGACTAAGACCACCCATTTTCTCCCTATCAAGATCAAATATCCCCTTAACCGTTTGGCGGAGATTTACGTATAGGAGATAGTTCGTTCTCATGGGGTGCTAGTATCCATAGTGTCAGATCAAAACCCATGTTTCACATCACGTTTCTGGAGAAGTTTGCAGGAAGCTCTAGGGTCTCAACTATAGTTTAATATGACATTCCATCCTTAGTCAAATGGGTATATTGAGAGGATGATACAGATGCTAGAAGATATGATCCAAGCATGTGTTTTACATTTTAGGGGTAGTTGGACTCAGTTCATGCCACTGGTAGAGTTTGCGTATAATAACAGTTACCAGTCCAGTATTGGCATGGCACCATTTGAGGCTTTATACGGTAGGAGATGTCGATCTCCTTTATTTTGGGATGAGATAGGTGAGCGGCAAGTTGTGGGACTAGAATTGGTGCAGTAAGCATATGATAATGTTCGGCTAATCAAGGATAGAATCAGTGCAGCTCAGAGCTGACAGAAGAGTTATGCCGATAATCACCGCAGGAATTTAGAGTTCGATGTGGAAGATCATGTATTTTTTAAGATAACTCTATTAAAAGGGGTTATGAGGTTTGGTAGGAAGGGTAAACTTAGCCCTAGGTTTATCGATCCGTTTGAGATTTTAGAGAAAAAGGGGCTAGTGGCCTACAAGATAGCTTTGCCACCTACACTATCTAGTATTAACGACGTATTCCACGTATCTATGTTGAGAAAATATGTCCTAGATCCTTCTCATATTATCAGCTACGGTGAGTTAGAGCTCAGTGATTTGCTAGTTTATGAGGAGGTACCAGTGTAGATTCTGTATAGAAAGGAACATGAACTACGTAATAAGAAGATTCCTCTAGTAAAGGTTCTATAGAGGAATCATGCAATAGAAGAGGCTTCTTGGGAGCTTCAGGAGCTGATCAGAAAAAAATACCCGCAACTGTTCCAGGAAGTTCAAATGTAATTAGGAAATGTAGATAAATATGTAGTATTTCTTTTGCAAGTACATGTAATATTTTAGTTAGTAAGTGGTAATTTAGTTTTGGGGGAAAATTTTCTTTTGTATATGTAATCTCCCAAAAAATGAAATGTAACCACAATATTCCTCCACCATAAGTGAGGGTAAGTAATAAAATAAGTAGACCATTTTGTCTTCAAGGGATGATGAGTTATATGAATAGTAAATTTTGAGGACGAAATTTTATAAGGAGGGGAAAATGTAATGACCAGAGGAATAATGGTATTTAAATAATAAGAGAGAGGAAAATGGAAATAGTGACAGAAGAAGGCAGTCGACTTCATCGACGATGTTGCACTTTGGGGTGTAATCAAAAAAAATTTTCCAGTCCTCGTCGACGAACACAAGGGTTTCGTCGATGAGGGTTCTTCAGAATCTCATCGATGAGGTCCCATCTTGTCGACAAGAAGATACTGAGAGAGGATCTTTGGGAAGTCTAAAATTCTTTGATGAAGGTGCAGGCTCGTTGACGAACTTTCTACAGGACTCGTCGACGAGGTGATGTGACTCGTCGATGAATCCCGCAGTATAAATAGCCCGAACTTCATTTTTAAGCTTAATTTTTAACGCAGAACTCTCTCTCTCTCTCTCTCTCTCTCTCTCCTCCCTTCGGTCCCCCTCCCTTCTCTTGTCAATTTTGGCCTGAATTTCCGCTGGTTTAAGGATTTGAAGCCACCACGATGCTCCTTGAGAAGTTCTCTACATATCTGCTTGAGTGGATTGTCGGTGGAACTCCATTGAAATTCATCCCTGAGTTGAGGTAAGGTTTTTTATGCCGAATTTGGTCTTTTCATAGTTATAGGAAATGATATTCACGTGGAAATATTAAAGTTTAGTTCTGGGGATTGTTAAATTTAGGGTATTGAATGAGGGACCCTGCGGGTGCAGGACGAATGAAATTAAGGGGTTTCTTTTTATTACCAGGTAAGGGAATAAACTAAAGCAATTATTTTTCATACAATTTATTATTATTTTTTTGCAAATTAATTTCATGAAAACTTGTTTTATATTGGTATATTATGGTAAAAATGCATACTTGGGAAAATAATGCTATTATATAGAAAATGCGATTTTAGAATGAAATGTATGGATTTACTCAACTTTGTGTGGCATGAATATTATTTTCATGAAAAGTATTATGATATGGCAATTTTATGAATAAGCATGTTTTCAGGAATTATGACTATGATAATTTTGAAGTACATGATAAATGACTTATTTACTCAGAATGATATGTATGAGATTTTCGGCGCAAGGTCATGTATGTTATATGTTTTCGGCGTGAGGCCATATTTATGAAATGTTTGGTGCGAGGCCGTATTTATGAAATGTTCGGCGCGAGGCCGTATTTACGAAATGTTTGGCGCGAGACTATATTTATGAAAGTATAGAAATCCTATCAATCCATTTATTTTAAATGCTATATTATCATGTAATATATGTTATGAGAACCCGGATATTAGTTTAGTTCAGTTCAGGAGCACGGTATCGTAGCTATATAGATCAAATATCTATGATAAGATTGGTGCTAAAACCCCACGAGGGGGTGGGAGATGGATAGTCGATGTGGCTTTCAGTGTAGAGTTGTAGACGTCCACCTGGCAGTCTGGACCAGGGTATGGCGGACCCATCGTACTTACAGACATTTTTGACTCGGCAGTGGTTGGCTAGCCATTTTCAGGTCCCGCCTTCGAGCTGCACAACCCGTCATGGGGGGTAATACATGACATCAACTAGCTATTCATCCTAGGTATGTTTTCAGTATTATCAGCTATAACAGACATTTCATGATCAGTATGAATTATTAGAAAATATGAAAGTATATGATTATTCACTATGTTATGATGTATGTTTTTAGATATATGAAATGTACTAAATATATATATAACTGCATTTAATATTCATGTTACCACACAACTGTATTTAGTTTATTTTCCCTTATTGAAAAGTGTCTCACCCCCGAACATTAAATGATTTTCAGGAAACCTAGAAGGACCGGCGGGTCGTGGCCACCATTGAGTTTATTGAGTTACCCCGCTAGGAGGGTAAATGTTGTGCTAGGATACATAGTTTTTTTTGTAGGATCCTAGGAAATATTTTTTGCTGTTTTTGGGTAGTTTGGAGATCATATATAAATACAGAACGTGATGGATTATAATTAACTCTGGTATTATATATTCTATGGTTTTGAGAATGTGATTTATATTTACTGCTGCTTAGGTTTCCGCTGTGAATGACAGGTATCCCCGTTACCCATGGGTTCGGGTTGACTTTTTTTTTTTTTACTTATATTATATGAGTATATAAGCAAGTCGTTACATAAAGAATATGCTTGTAAAAAATGTGGGACTATGAAAGATTTAGCAACAAAGAATTTGAGAGAAAAATTTTGCTAATCAAATGCTAATCTTATTACTAATTAGGGCAAATAAAGGAGTATACATAGGCACTCCCAAAAATAGAACCGTTGGGGGCACTACCGGTATTTCTAAAAAAGATTAATGATGAATTAATTGCATTTAAGCACTTAAAAATTTGGCAAACAGAAAGGTTTGATCGACCGAATTAAAGGGTCGGTCGACTGTCTTGATAGGTTCGGTTGGCTGAGTGTTTGGCCGATCGGCTGAGCCCTTACATAGATTCAAAATTATTTAAGATTCGGGCTGCCAAGCATAATGCCTGTTAGCTGAGCCATGGATGATATTCCAAAACTTCGTAGGTTCGGTCGACTGAGCTGTTTTTAGCTAATTTGGTTGATCGACTAAAGGCAGTGAAATGTCCTTGGTTCAATGTTTGGCGACTGAGGAAGTTATGATCATTTCTGGTCGATCGACCAGGACCAAGTCAAACCATTAACTTCTAGTCTAGTCGGTCAATCGAGGCATTTATAATGCCACGAGATTGGTCGACCGAGCACCTTGAAAAATCAGGTTGTGCCCTAATTTTAACCTCAAAAGAGTATCCCTATTTATGTAAGTGTTGTCTTTTTAATTTGGGGACCTAAAGTCAGTCTAAGGTCATGTTCTTGAGCTTAACGTACACATCATGCATGTAATACATTGTTAAACCCCAATAGCTGAATTAACATGCATTTACAATACAAAATAAGTGCCCTCTACTCCTTCTCCTTATTTTCCTCAAGATATAAGACAGGAGTATGCGCGCTAAGATCCATCTTGGCTTCCATTTTTCTATCCTTTATGTGTGATCTGAAATATAGACTCGTTCACATGCCAAATGCACATATAAGTAACTTGTGCTTTTGTCAACATCAAAACAGAGATCTGAATCAAAAATTCAACTATCTCCCCTTTTTTGATTATGACAAATGCACTAGAGCAAAATGAGGTTTAGCCTAAGAAGGCTCCCCCTAAGAGTATGCATAACTTAAAAATAATCAATGCAGCTCAAGCATATTCAAAGAGAAGGCATTGCAAGTAATCATGCATTTAATTTTAACAATAAAGCTCAAATACGTGATGCATGCATCTCAAAAATTTTAACCCCTTTTAAAAACATTTACGCCTTATTTTTCATTTTGCTCACAAAACTTCTCCCCCCTTTTGGCATCAGCAAAAAGGGCTAAGTAAAAATTTGGTCATTTAAAACAAGCATAGCAAAGAAGAACTCCCCCTTTGAAAAATATTCCCCCTTTTTAACATTTAGGTGCCGAAAAATTTTCCTTCTTTTTCATATAACATTTGGGCATAATTTAAAACAACAAGGATATAGCATTTAAGTTCACAAACAAGAAACAATATATATCTTATGTAAAATCATTTTCTTGCCAAATAAAGTTATAAATATTTCTATGTATATATTTGTGTATGAATATATATCCCCCTTTGATATTTGCAAAAGGTACTAGGGGGTTGCTTGCTAAAAAAGAAACTTTAATTTAAAGCAAGCTAGCAACAATTTTTTGGTTGACCATTTAGGCATATTCATAGTATAACCAGAAAACCAAACTACCATATGAACCCAAAACATTAAACAATCCAAGTGCATGATCATATGGCACAATAACTTATTTTGGCAAATCGACATATTTTAAATTAAGATTTTCAATAAAAACAACATATTTCAGCACAAGCCACAATGAATTCAAAGGAAAATCTAAACTAAAAGGTTGGTGAGCATAACAAGATAAAAATTTAACTTTAGATGCTCCCCTTATAGATTTGAATCTAAGCTTAGGTGAATGAACTGCTTATACTAATCAGAGATTAATTTCACTGTGCTTAGAAGTATATGCCTTTTTCCAAAAGAGCAATCATACTAAATATGAATTAATACAATCTTTATCATCTGCCCAGTATAGCCTCCCTATAGACTATAGATGCATAAGAAAATGTATATTAAGGCATGATTTACTGTTCATAACTATGAGAACACCCCATATCTAATCATATAGCTTTAAGAGCTGGATATGATATTTGGGTTTTTTGAAGAGCCTCAATATTCAAAAAGTGAATTGATGCTTATGAGCTCTTTAAGCTCTTTCTATAGGGATGGAGTTGAGCTCCTCTAACTATTCGATGATAATGTTAGGATGAAATTTGATTATTCAATTGATTTTCACTCATCCTTTAAAAAATATTTTAACTTTCATTTTATCATAATCATCTTTGTTAATAGTTTTATTTAAGGAAAATTTTTCGAAATTTTGGCAGCATGCCGTCTATAAATTGGACATTTTCTCATAAAACATGTACCTAATAGATTCAAACAAGCAATACATGATTCAATTCAAGCAAGCAAGAACCTATATCCACTACCAGCATGTAATTCACATCACTGCATCCGCCACGCAGGAGGCATTCTAGACTATGCATGCAATTAGGTAGCAATCAACAATTCAAAAAATATGATCTATCCATCAAGGAGATTTAATCATTTAATGCATTATGGATATTAATTTGCAATACTGTTCATAAAGGCATATAAACATGTAGTATGATTATGAGAGCATTTAATATATGTAGTCATATAAAGAGATATGCTCCCCCCGAGATATGCGCTCCATTTATTTCCATCTTATGCCTTGATCTTTTTAATTTCTTGGCCAAATGCTTTAGGGTTTTCAATGATTTGAACTTGGCTTGGAATTAATAGGCTTAATGGACTAAAAAGTCACAATGAATATTCATTTAAAAGCACTTAGCCTATTTTTCTTTTCTTATGAATTTCAATACATGAGAGGCTAAAGATTGAATAACTTGCAATATTAATTACATGTGCATAGGTCACCTTAAAATAAATGCATTCATCAAGTTCAAGACTTAGGTAACTAATTTAGCCATTCAACACAATCAAAGGATATAGAGCTCTAAAGGATTTGATTTAAAATTTTGAGAGCTTATGAAGCGAGATATGATAAATACTCTTAACAATTAAATTATCATTAAATTCAGAAGAGTATTTAGAATGAGTGGATATTTTCCAAAATATTTTTGTGCTTAGTAATCATGTACAGGTTTGAGTAAAGAGTGTCTAGGAGTGTCTGAATTTTTGAATACAGCTATTTGGACAATGGAATGTATCCTTTAGATATAATTTCTATTTGGAGCAAGGATACAAACCAAGGAATAGACAAAATCTCTACCTGATGTGATCGTGGTATGGTAAAGATTTCGTATGGAAGAAAAGAACCAAAATTAGATGATTTTTATATTTTAAGTTCAAAGGAAATGTTTTGATTTAATCAATAAATCTTGAATCCCTTAGTGGTTGCCTCTAATCTTTATTATAGGCAGATGTATTATGAAAAGCACTCAATATATATTAGTCATTTATGATCAATAGTGCTTTCTAAGCCTAGAGTGATGACTAAAAATTTTATTAGGCATTTGAGGCTTTCAAGACGAGTTTAGGAGAAGATGTTTACATAGAAGGGTTCATTTCCTAAAGCTGAAACTTGTGCGATTGATAGAGTATGCTTAACTTTAGATATTCATATTTAAGCATGAGTTAAAAAATTAAGAATTATTTACCAAGCAAAGGTGCTTTGTCCATTTGGAAGTGGATGATTCTAAGATGTTCTTAGTATGCATAATAGAGGAAGTATAGTGAATACATATATCTAGGCATGCACCACTTCCCAAGCCTAAAGTCATCACTATCCCTTATAGCTTATCCTAAATACTAAGGAAGAATTGTGTGATCATGTAATTCCTATTTGAATGAATTCTTCCTTGAATTTCACGGGGTTTGCTTTCTTAACAACCCATACCATTTTTCTGTCTTTGATTCTCGATGGGTTAGAGCCAAGTGGATCTTTACCTCTCCAGACCTGTTTGGGTTTCACACCTTTCCTTTTAAATGGGCAATCAAATTTTATGTGCCCCTTCTTTTTGCACAAGGTGCATGTTGTGTGAGTATACAGACTGGAGGAGGTACTAGTATAATGTTTAGATTCTCTTACAAAGTACCCCATGTATAGGTTCTTCCTCTTCCTATTTTCAATTCCATTAAACCCTATACCTTCTTTTTCTAAGGTCATCTTTTGTGAACCTAAGAGCTTATCAAAATTTTCTTTGCCCCTAGTGAATGTAGTGGTAATCTTAGCTTAGTCCTCAATTTTTCCTTCCAAGGTCTTGAATTTTTAGATCTTTTAAACCCTTGCAAACACCTTGCTGTTTGATTTGATTCCTTTGGGGCTGACTGAAATCTTGCACACATACATAAACTAAACATAATATCTGGCCTACTTGCTGTTAAATAGAGTAGGCTTCCTATCATTCCTCGATAAAGCTTAGTATCAACTTGTTTCCCTTTTTCATCTTTGTCAAGACTAGTTGAAGTACTTATAGGAGTTCCTATGGGTTTACTTTCTTCCATATCAAACTTTTTTAACATGTCTTTAATGTATTTAGTTTGATTTATAAAGATTCCATTTTTTACTTGTTTGATTTGTAATCCAAGAAAGTAATTTAATTCTCCCATCATACTCATCTCAAACTCTTTTTGCATACATGTGGCAAATTCTTTACATAGATCTTTATTTGTAGCTCCAAATATAATATCATCCACATATATTTGAACTAATAACAAATCTTTGTTTTTAGTTTTAATGAATAAGGTACTATCAACTTTTCCTCTTGTAAATTCATTTTTAAGTAAGAATTTACTTAATCTCTCATACCAAGCTCTTGGAACTTGTTTCAAACCATAAAGAGCTTTTGTCAATTTGAATACATGGTTTGGATTTTTAGAATTTTCAAACCCTGGAGGTTGTTTGACATATACTTCTTCATTTATATATCCATTCAAAAATGCACTCTTCACATTCATTTGATATAGCTTAAAATCCTTATGGGCTGCATAGGCTAAAAGCATCCTAATGGCTTCCATCCTTGCCACAGGTGCAAAAGTTTCATCATAATCAATTCCTTCTTCTTGATTATATCCTTGTGCCACTAACCTAGCTTTATTTCTCACAACAACTCCGTTTTCATCCTTCTTATTTCTAAACACCCATTTAGTTCCTATAATTGATTTATCTTTGGGTTTTGGTATTAGTTCCCATACTTGACTTCTTTCGAATTGATTGAATTCCTCTTACATAGCTATAATCCAAGAGTCATCATTTAAGGCATCTTCAATATTTTTTGGTTCGTGTTAGGATAAGAAAGCATAATGATTGCAAATATTTTTTAGTGAGGCTCTAGTAGTTATTCCTTTTGATGTTTCACCAAGAATTTGTTCTTTTGGGTGATTTTTGTCATATTTCCACTCTTTAGGAAGTTTTAGTTTCTCTGAAAGGTTTTCATTTAATGCATCATTGTTCTTTTCTTCTTTTATTTCAAGATCATCTTCCTTTTGTGAAGTGACTTCTTTTTCATCATTCATATCTTTAATGTTATAATGATTTGATTCATCAAAAGTTATATGAATTGATTCCATAATTGTAGAAGTTCTTTTATTATAAATCCTATAAGCTTTACTATTTGTAGAATAACCCAAGAAAATACCTTTATCCGACTTTGCATCAAATTTTCCAAGGTCATCTTTAGTATTTAATATAAAACATTTCCAGCCGAATACATGAAAGTAGGATATATTTGGTTTTCTATCTTTCCAAAGTTCATATGGTGTTTTATCTATTTTTGATCACATTGATACCCTATTTACAATATAACATGCTGTATTTATAGCTTCTGCCCAAAAATATTTAGGTAAACTATTTTCATTGAGCAATGTTCTTGCCATTTCTTGCAAAGCCCTTTTTTTCCTTTCAACAACTCCATTTTGTTGTGGAGTTCTAGGTGCTAAAAAATTGTGAGTTATTCCATGTTCATTACAAAATTTATCAACTTCCTTATTTTTAATCTCTCTTCCTCGGTCACTTCTAAAACTTGTTACATTATAACCTTTCTCATTTTGTAGTTCTTGCATAAGATTATTAATTGATTGCAAGCTTCATCTTTGTTTGCTAAAAATATTACCCAAGTAAATCTTGAAAAATCATCTACTATTACAAAAGCATATTGTTTTCCACCTAAGTTTAAGGTTCTAGTTGGACCAAATGAGTCTAAGTGTAGGAGTTCTAGGGGTTTTTTGGTGGATATGAATTTTTTCTTTTTAAAACTTGTTTTTACTTGTTTTCCATTTTGACAATCATCACATATCTTGTCTTTTACCTACTTAATATTTGGTAATCCTTTTACAAGGATTTTCTTAGATAATTTAGATAGTAGGTCCATGCTAGCAAGTCCTAATTTCCTATGCCATAACCAACTTGCTTCATTCATGGCTGTTAAACAAGTTATGTTTTGATTTGTTATTTTCTCAAGATTTATACAGTAAACATTATTTATTCTATGAGCCATAAATAAGGTTTCTTTATTTTTGGGATTCTAGATGACACATTTTTCTTTCATGAACATTACTTCGAACCCTTTATCACTTAATTGACTGATACATAAAAGATTATGTTTTAGTCCTTCTACTAATAGCACATTATCTATAGTGAGTGAAGGTTCTTTACCAATTTTACCTATACGAACAATTTTACCTTTGGCATTGTCGCCAAAGATGACGTATCCCCCATCTTTTTGTTTTAAGGTGGTGAACTTGGTCTTGTCACCGGTCATATGTCTTGAGCATCCGCTATCCAAGTACCATTTGTCTGTTGTCGTTTTTGTCCTAAGGCAAACCTATAATGAGGGACACTATGTGTTAGTTTTTGGAACCCAAATTCTTTTGACTTTCATTGTTTTACTATTGGTTCCATTATTTGTTTTCCATTCTCCTTGGACTTTAACATATTTCTTCTTTAATGGGAATTAAACATTATATGACCTTTAGTCTTGCACATATAGCAAGTGGTGTGTTCATGTTTGTTATTTGATGAAGTGCTAGCATAGAACTTAGCTTCCTTAACAAAATATCCCATATATTGCTTTTTATTCTTTTTATTTGTTTTACCATTGTAGCCTATTCCTTCTTTGTTTCCATGAAGCCTTTGTTGTCCAATCATCTTTTCAAAGTTTTCTTTACCTTTAGTAAGGTTATAGATAATCTTTTCTTTATCCTCAACTATCTTTTTGAGTTCATTTATTTCTAAATCTTTCTTATTCAACCCATTTTTATGAGTTTTATCTAATTCTTGTTTTATTTCTTCTTTGAGCTTCTTAATATAAGTTTTCCTTTCTTCTTCAATAACTTTGAATGATTCTATTTGTTTTACTAGTTCTTGATTCTGATCTTTCAAAGTTATATTTCTTTTAGATACTTTTATAAATCTTTTATGTAGTGAAAATAATTCAGTTTGTAATTCCTTGTAAGAAGGCAAACTATCACATGACTCATCACATGACACATTTTGAGACTCTGTTGAAGAGTAATAAGAATTTACCTCTTCATCTTTTGCCATGAAGCATATATTTGCCATCTCTTGCTCACTTGATTCAGTTTCAGTTTCGCTGGAGCTTGAATCGTCCCAAGTAGCTTTCATTGCTTCCTTCTTTTTCTTCTTGTCCTTCTTGAACAATGGACACTCCGGTTTAATATGTCCTAGATTTTTGCAGTGATAACAAATTGGTAATTCATTCTTACCTTTATTTTCTTTCCTACTTGTATCTCCTTTTTCAGTTTTCTTTTTGTAGAATTTTCTAGGAAACCTTTTATTTCTTCTATTGAATTTTCCTAGTCTCTTAGTAATGAATGCCAATTCATCTTGATCTAGGTCACTTGTTTCGCTTTCTTCTTCACTAGAGCTATGGCTAGATGCCTTTAGAGCTATGGATTTTTTATACTTTGATTCGGGGTTTCTTTCTTTCAGTGTCATTTCATATGTAAGAAGTGAACCTATAAGTTCATTCAAAGACGTAGTCTTAAGGTTTCTACCTTCCGTGATAGCTGTGGCCTTTGGTTCCCAAATAGAGGGTAGACCTCTTAGAATTTTCCTAATCATTTCATATGTAGTATAGGTTTTTCCTAAGGCACTTAAGGAGTTTATTATGTGGCTAAATTTGGTGTACATTCTTGATATTGTTTCTTCAGAATTCATTTTGAAGGCTTCGTATTCACTTGTTAGCATATCTATCCTATTGTCTCTAACATCGACGGTTCCTTCATAAGTTACTTCTAACTTATCCCAAATTTCCTTAGCTGTTTTGCAAGCCACGACTCGATTAAACTCACTAGCATTTAATGCACAATATAACACATTTATAGCACTTGCATTTTTATGAAGCATTTTATAGTCTAAGTCTGTCATGTCTTTCTTTTCTTTTGGAATGTATTTTCCATCAACTAACTTAGTGGGAATAAGATTTTCATCCATAACAACTTCCCAAGCTTTCCAATCCATGTGTTGGAGATATATTTCCATTCTTTTTTTCCAAAAAGTGTAATTGTGTCCACAAAAGATTGGTGGACGGGTTGAGGATTGTCCTTCACCAAAGGGTGCTACTCAATGTTTGCCATTAGATCTTTTTATAGTTTCTTGTTAGGAATTTCTATAACGAGGCTCTGATACCAATTGAAATGAGGAATAGCTTCCCAAGAGGGGGGGTGGGTGAATTGGATTCTTTTTAAATTTTAATGATTTTTAAGCTATTGATTTTAATTACCCAGAAAACAAGATATATAAACGATAACTACACTTAAAAATATTGAAATTTAAATTCACAAGTCAATTAATGAAATCAACGTAATTCATTCACTCAACCAAAAATATTAGAGCTTTAGTTGATCTTTCTGTAAACTCTTAGTATGCACTTTACTTGATCAAGATTTCTACAAATTAACCAACGTACTCCCTTTTTGGGTTTTTGCAAATGATTAATCAAAACGTACTTTCTAAATATCAAGTACCTTTGTTTCTTTCTCGCTTAAGAATCTGCAACCTGCACATTTAAATCAACCACAATAGCAAGTAAATAATATAAAGTAAAGCAGAGAGAAATACACATGATTTTTATGAGGTTCGGCTTCAACACAACCTACGTCCTCGCCTTTGGCAAAACTCCAAAGGATTCCACTATATCAGTTCCGTTACCTAGTGGAACAATACCAATTTACAACCACTCCTTCTGTCAGGCTAGAGCCCACCTCTCCAAACAATAACCTCTTGTTTGGTCCAATGATTCAACAACTCTGAATCGTTTAAGAATGATGATAAAGAAATTTGTGTACAAAAGAGAACTTTCACAATAGAGTAGATTAGTACAATGATCAGCTCACTTATACTCCAAAGTAATTCAAATATAAGAAATTTGAAGCTCAACGCTTAGTATGAATTACCAAATGATTTTTCAAAGAAAATGAAAGATTCTGATTTTTTAAAGCTTTGCTTCAAAAAATATAAAACAATATCAGATCAGAAAGTTTAAGAATAAGAAAATTTTAGATCCTTTGAGAAATTTGAATATTTGAAAATCACTTGATCTAAAAACCTTTGAAAAATAGCTTGATCTAAAAACTTTGAAGGTTGCTTGATCTTAAACTTCGAAGATTGCTGGATCTGAAACTTTGAAGATTTCTGGATCTGAAACTTTTGAAAATTTCTGGATCTAAAACTTTTGAGAAGTGCTTAATTTCAAAAACCTTTCAATATTGCCTCTATGATCATTATTTTAAACCTTTGAAGCTTTTAACTATTTATAGATGTTTTTAGAAGCCATCCATTACTCCCAAAGATTCCTAAAATTCATTTCCAAATATTTTGAAATAAATATGTTTAAAAACATGGTTTAAAAAATCTTCCCTTCTTAAGCCCTTTTTATTTATTAAAAAAACTTTTTAGAGTATATATGTTTAAAAAAATGGTTTAAAAATCTTCCCTTCTTAAGCCCTTTTTATTTATTAAAAAAAATACTTTTTAGAGTATATATGTTTAAAAAAATATATTTTTGATTTTCTATGAGCTTCAAATTTCTTTATATTTGAGTTTAACCTTTGAGGTACTTACATTAAGAACATACTAAAATATAATTCTTTAATCTTCAATCTTGTTCTTCCATCATCTTTGTTTTTTTCAATCTTCTATTTGAGCTTTTCACCAATATAATTTTATTCCTCATGCTCTTTGTAATCCATAAGCTTTTCTTTGTATTCTTCAAGGATTCTTTGTAATCCATAAACTATACTAGTGTTCTTCAAGAATTCTTTGTAATCCATAAGCTTCTTTATGCACTTGGGCTTTGTCACTTTCCTGAAAAAATTTTACTTGAAACATATTAAACATATCATTGATTTGTTATCATCAAAATAAGAATTGTAAGCCTTATTAGGCCAACACCAAGAGAGGGGTGAATTGGAAATTTAAAAACTTTTGCCTAGGTTAAACCAGATAACAACATTATTTCACAACCTAGGGTCTTCTATGCAACCCAAATCACACTAGTAATTAATGGAGCAAAATATTTAAATAATTAAAGCAATCCTAGTATTTCCAATTATTCACAGAAATTGAAATATGAACAAATAAATATGGAAAATTAAATAGTGCAAGGAAAGAGAATGGCACAGGATATGTTATCGGGGTTTGGCCAATTATGCTTACACCTCTGCCTCTAGCTTGCAAGCCCAAGGATTCCACTAAAGCTCACTTGCGAGTGGAGCGACATTGGTTACAACCTCCTTTCCTTATTAGGTGAGAAAAACCCTAGGTCAGATTAACATGGCTGACCCAACCCTTTACAACCAATCCTTACGAGTTAGATCAACACCCCTTAGGGTCACGCCTGGAATACAATAGATAATCAAATGTGTACAAATAGATTTGATTCTTACATAAGCAGATATGTACTACAATCTAGCACAATGCACTCACAGATGGTAGGAAATTAAGCTCAATGCGAGAATTTCTTAACACAATATATCAACTCACAGTAGTATGTGTATCTATATATATAAGTGCGAGTGAGTGAGACCATTGATTCACGATAGTATATTTTAAATAGGAATAATCAAAGAACCTCTACAACCCTAAACAAATATCTCAACAATATATTTCCAGTCTCAAGCACAATGGATATTAGGGTTTAAGCTTGCAAAAGTATTTTTATCAAAAGCACAAAGTAAGCTTTTGAAACTTGCAATAAGGATGCAAGTTCACAAGCAAATGTAGATTTTTCCTAACCATTATTTATGAATGAAGGTACAATGGGAAAACTTTAGCTTACTCTCAAAAATCAGTACACAATCAAATGCAAGTATGGGAGAATTTAAGCTTATGAGTACTATAAGATTTTCTCACGAAAATGCACACTCAACCTAGCTTAGAAATGCAAACAATATGCAAGTGAAGAAGGTGAGGAAATATACTCTTTCTAAATATATAATCAAATATATATGAGAAAGAGTTTTAAACAATATGCTTGTAAAAAATGTGGGACTATGAAAGATTTAGCATCAAAGAATTTGAGAGAAAAATTTTGCTAATCAAATGCTAATCTTATTACTAATTAGGGTAAATGAACTCATATATAGGCACTCCCAAATATAGAATCATTGGGGACACGACCGATATATCTAAAAAAGATTAATGATGAATTAATTGCATTTAAGCCCTTAAAAATTCGACAAACATAAAGGTTTGGTCCACCGAATTAAAGGGTTGATCGACTATCTTGATAGGTTTGGTTGGCCGAGTATTTGGCCGGTCGGCTGAGCCCTTACATAGATTCAAAATTATTTAAGATTTGGGCTACCAAGCATAACGCCCTTTGGCTAAGCCATAGCCGATATTCCAAATCTTCGTAGGTTCGGTCAAACCGAACTGGTTTTAGCTAATTTGGTTGGTCGACTGAAGGCAGTGAAAGTTCCATGGTTCAATGTTTGGGTGACTGAGGAAGTCTTGATCATTTATGGTCGGTCGACCAACACCAAGTCAAACCAATCACTTCTGGTCTAGTTGGTCGATCGAGGCATTTATAATGCTCTCAAGTCGGTCAATTGAGCACCTTGAAAAGTCAAGCTATGCCCTAATTTTGACCTCAAAAGAGTATCCATGTTTATGTAAGTGTTGTCTTTTTAATTTGGGAACCTAAAGTCAGTCTAAGGTCATGTTCTTGAGCTTAACGTACACATCATGTGTGTAATGCATTATTACACCCCAATAGTTGAATTGACATGCATTTACAAAATAAAATAAGATTCTTCTACTCTTGGTCCTTATTTTCCTCAAGAAATAAGCCAGGAGTATGCACGTTAAGATTCGTCTTGGCTTCCATTTTTCTGTCCCTTATGTGTGATATGAAATATGGACCTTTTCACATGCTAAATGTACACATAAGTAACTTGTGCTTTTGTCAACATCAAAACATAGATCTGACTCAAAAATTCAACACATTATGTCCTGAACCTTACCGAGAATATGATTAGTTGTACTGAGATGATCTCTGTATAAACTTGCATAAGGAGCAACAAGCCATTTCTTGATCGAAGAGTTATCATCTTGCCTTGAGGATGAAGCCTTATGTCTAGTCATTTTTATTTGTGGCATTTTGATTTTAAGAGAAAAAAGCAAACGGTAAACCCTAGAAATTTGTGAGAGAAAGGTGTGGATTGATGTTCTTCAAGATTTAATTAGAGGATATTGAGTGTATAAGTACTTGGGTTCAAAGGAGAATGTGTGAGAAGAAGAGAGAAACTAGGGTCAGGGGCCTGAGGTTTAGAAAAATTAGGGTTTTGCGCACTTTAAGTAGTTAAATTGCCGTCAGTGAGTCAACTAAAATCGAGGTCAGTCGCCAAAAATTTAGCATATTTGAATTTTTACTCATTTAATAGCATATCAGTCAACTAATGTTCAAAGGGTCAGCCGCCTGACCTTGCTTAACTTAAAACACTAAGAAAGTCAGGATGGATTCAGTTGATCGAGACTTATAGTTCAGTCGCCTGACCTCACTTACTTTTGAATTTCTACTTTACTACTTATTTAATATTTTCTTTAAACAGCTTCTCTGCTATGTAACAACCCTAGTTCTCTTCTTATAGATATAAATCTATCTTCTAGAAGAGGTTTGGTAAAAATATCTACCCATTGGTCACTCGTATTCACAAATTCAAGTAAGATATCCACTTTTTGCACATGATCTCTTAAGAAGTGATGTCTTATGTCTATATGCTTGGTTCTTGAGTGTGATATAGGATTTTTGAAGATTTTTATAGTGCTGGTATTATTTCACTTTATAGGTATTGCTGAATACTCTAAATTAAAATATTTTAATTGTTGCTTCATATAGAGTGTTTGTGCACAACAACTACTTTTTATCACATATTTGGCTTTAGCAGTAGACAGGGCTACGAAATTTTGTTTCTTAGAAAACCAAGACACAAGAGATTGTCCTAGAAAGTGACAAGTGCCACATGTACTTTTTCTATCTATTTTACATCTAGCATAATTAGTGTCTGAATAGCTGATCATCTCAAAGTCGGTGTCCTTAGGATACCATAGACCTAAGTCAATAGTACTTATCATGTATCTTAAGATTCTTTTTACGACTATTTGGTGAGATTCTTTAGGGGCTGACTGAAATCGAGCACACATGCATACACTAAACATAATGTCCGGTTTACTAGCTATCAAATATAATAGACTTCCAATCATACATCAATAATACTTCATATCTATTGGTTTTCCTTTTTCATCCATATCAAGACTTATGGATGTACTCATTGGGGTTCCTATAGGTTTGCTACCATCCATATCAAACTTTTTAAGCATATCCTTTATATAATTTAATTGATTTATGAAGGTTCCATTTTTAGCTTGCTTAATTTGACATTCTAAGAAGTAATTCAATTATCCCATCATACTCATTTCAAATTCATCTTGCATACATTTTGAAAACTCCTTACATAGATCTTCGTTTGTAGCCCAAAATATGATATCATCTACATATATTTGAATGATAAGGATATCTTCATTTTTATATTCAATGAACAATGTGTTGTCTACCCCTCCTCTTGAAAATCCATTTTCCAATATGTGAATTACGGTGTTGCCCAAAAGGGGGGTGAATTAGGTATGTTAGAATTGGTGTATTCCCAAGAGGGGGGGTGAATTGGAATTTAAAATTTATCGCCTAGGTTAAACCAGATAAACAGCAGTATGTATACAACCTAGGGTCAGTCTATGCAATTTCCAAATGCGTAGATTAAAATAATAAGGAAATTAAGGCATACGCATCATTCACCCATAACATACATGTGTGGTAAATATAAAATACGGAAATGTAAATGAACACACGAAATGTTATCGGGGTTCGGCCAACTGTGCCTACATCCCCGCCTCAAGCTCGCAAGCTAGAGGATTCCACTAATAGCTCACTTAAGGGTGGAGCGACACCGTTTACAACCAGGTCAAATTATCACAGGGCTGACCTCAACCTTAACCAGGTCAATTAGCGGGGCTGACCTCAACCTACACGCCTTAACAGGACGACGCACCTAGCTTTCCTAACCGGGTCTAAGCCAATCCGGGACTATTCCAGGGCTAGTCTCCCTCTTCAGGCCCATGCCTGGAAATACAACCAAAGTGTATTACAATCAAATGGTACAGTGATTGTGCTTTCGTGTAAAGCAGATATGTACCCAGATGCACGCAATAACATACATCACAATATGATTCAATATGTAAGCTCAATGTGGTCTAAGATGTCAACTCTCAAATAGATTTACTATCGTTGTAATGAGTGCGTGAGAGTGCAAACCTAAATGATCTTTGTATCACAGGATATTCAATCTAAGTGCTCAAACAAAGATATTATCCAAACTTCATATATTTCAATCAACAAGTTTTCTCAATATATATATATGTATATGAAGCTCTAGCAATGTATAAGTTTTGTTTGCAAAAAGAGTTTAATCTTTGTATTCAACTATAGATATAAATCAATGAATATTGCAACAAAGATTTTCCTCACACAAACAAATATCTCTTTAAAGATTTATCAAGACAAAGCACACTGGATATTTGAAAGTATTTTGAAAATGTTTTGCAACCAAAAAACAAATACAATCTTCTTAAGATATTGCAATGAAGGTGCAAATCTTAGAAGATCTATCAAAGTCTTCTTAGGATAGACTTATTAACAAAGTCTCCTAAGAATACTTAGGTTTAGCTCTCAATGAAAATAAATCAATCAAATATGAATGAGAGAGCAAACCTATTAAATATAAACACTCAATCGACTTACAGAGGATTTAAGAGATCGAAGAAGGTAAGCATGATTGAATGGGGATTGGATATGAGTATTATAGGATTTGGGATTTTCAGAGAATTTCTCTTAATCAATATTTTTAATCCCATGCTAATTATCCCAAATGAGGGGGTATTTATAGACAACCCTTGAAATATAACCGTTGGGGACCTATTGGGAATAATTAGGAAAGTTTAATGACCTTTCAAATATTTTAACCCTATTTGAAAAATATTAACTGTGGTAAAAAATCAGGGCAACCCGAGAAGTCCGATCGACCAGAAATGGTTCGATCGACCAGGACTCAAGTGGTACGGTCGACCAGAGGTATTTTGAACTGAGTGGTCGGTCGACCGAGGCAAGGCGATTTTCTAAATTTCTGAGGTTCGGTCAACCGGGCCTTTTTGAACTGCATGGTTCGGTTGACCAGACCAATGGGTATTCTCCTGAGGACCCTCCGGTCGACCAAGTAGTTGGAGTACAAAGTTGGTCGGTCGACCGAGAGGTCAAAATGTTGACTCCCAGGTGGTTCGGTCGACCGGTGTCAAATGAACTGTAAGGGCTCGGTCGACTAGGACCTAGGTCAACGGTTGACCCAGGGATGGTTCGGTCGACTAGGCCAAAAATGAACTGATTTGGACGGTCGACTGAAAGTGCACCAAGTGTGCATTTCGGTCTCGTCTTAATACAATAAAGCTCTATTTAAGTGTCTAGCAAATATATGTGAAAGTGTGAGTGTCTTAGAGGCACTTAGGGTCCAATTTGAAGACACCAAAAAAGTCCGATGTCGATCGACCGAAGGGTACACCCTAAGGTCTTTCTATAGTCCTTTTTCATTCATGATTTGGTTTGAGCTTACGTAGTAAATCATACATGTGATGTGTGTGAGCTTATTACAAACCCAATACCTATTTACTATTACAGAGCAATATAAATATATTACAATGAATATGATTTGGTCTTCAAGCTTTTCTTGCTTTGTGCACATCTTGATCTTATCACCCTTAGTTCCTGCACAAAACCTCAAACGCTCATTAGATACAATGAGTATTTGTCATAATCAAAACCGAGCATGACCAATAAGGTCAACAAGGTATTTTTAAAAGATTACGACCTTTAAGATCTAATTTCAAAAAACCTTCAATTACAAAATTTCAACTTACCTAACGACGAGGCTAAAGTTTCACAGTTAATCAATCTAATATGTGTCTTTGTCAAGCATACACTTTTATCCAATTACTCACAGATGTAACAAGTGTTCAACGCATACACAATGCACAAGTAATTTAAATAAAATACAGAAATTAAAAACAAGTTAAGGATAAGAGAGATGCAAACACGAATTTATAAGATTCAGCCAACTCGGTCTATGTCCTCACCTTGAGCAACCCACTCAAAGATTCCACTAAATCCTTGCTCCTTTAACCAGGATGGAGCTTCCCTTACAATATGCTACTTACAAGAGGTACAACTTACTCCTACTCCGCTGCTTACAAGAGATACAACTTTCTCCTCAAATCTGGTTCACAGCCCGAACCATGATTACAATATAGAATTACAATTCTACAAAACTCAATATTACTTCTAACCAAGCTAGTGAGTACAATAGAAAATCCTAACACATATTCATCTGATAAAACTTGAAGCTCAGTACGTATGTAACGATGTAATCGTTATATGAATGATATGTTTCAAAAAATTACCATTTAATCAATATGTCCCAAACATTGATTTTTTAAAAATAAGAACTTTGGAGATCTTAGGGTTTAATTTCAAAAGACTTTATGCAAGAACCAAAACTAAGATCCTTTAAAATAATATTAAATAGTGCTCAGATATATGTTCTTGCTATCCAATAATTTGTAAAATTAAATCTTTGACTAAAATTAGTGACTTTGAATAATGCAAAGATTTAAACAAAACTTTTCACAAGATATTTCTTATGAATATATATTTAGAATCTTTAGACTTTTCAATCAAGTAGATTTCGCAATAACAAAATATCGAGTCTTTGAATGAAAATAAGAACTTGAAGATCAGCAAATATTCAATATTTAGAAAATCTTTTCACAAATAAGTTTTTATGTAACAACACAAGGATTTTTCTTCTCAATAAGAATAATAGATGCATGAGTATAAGATATGAAAAATCTTCAAGATATCTATATATTGAAAACACAAACCAATCCCTTGTTTAACAAACCTCAATCACCAAAGCTTGTTTTCAAGATGTGTAAATGAAATTCCTTTGAAAAGCTTAGATAATTTGCCTAAAGAGTATGAAATCAGTAGAATATTGGCAAAGTCTTGGTATAGAGGCACACGTAGCACAAGATGTGTGAATATCTCACTAAAACTCTTGCTTATTATGTTTTTAGGGTTTTCGGAGTGTTTTTTAGAGTGAGTTTCCTTGTTGCCCAAGATACTTGGAATATGCCCCAAATGTCTAAAACATTTAAATTTGAAAAACTCATTTTTGAAAGTTTCCCGTTGAAGTTTAAAATTTAAGATCTCCGCAGGGTTAGTCAACTGAGCTATCAGGTTCAGTCTTCTTATGTTCCTTAAAGCACTGAAAATTATAGTCTGGACACAGGGTCAAACAACTGAACTGTACATTCAGTCTTCTAAAGTCCCAGCTCAGATGACTGAACTGAAGGTTCAGTTTTATGAGGGTGTTCTGCCTGTTCTGTGTTTCAACAAATAAATCTTTAGTTGACTGAACTAATTCTTTAGTATTTTGAAGAAATACTTCAGACGTCTGAAGTAAAACTTTAGTCGTCTGAGCGTGCATCTTCAAACTTCTAAGGGTACACCTCAGTCATCTTGGCAGACCAACTTTAGAATTTTTATTTTGAAATCCTTTTTGCTCTCTTGCTTTGATGTCTTATAAAACATTTTCCGAGTTTTGAAATAAGGTCTCTAAGTCCATTTTTAACCCTAGAATATTTTCATGAGATGCATGTGTCCTAAGGCCAGTTTAGGGTATATTTTGAGCTTCTAGCTATATCGTATAAAATATGCAAATACAATTAATTCTAAATACCCATTCCCATGACGATCTTGAACTCTATGCTTGCATCTTCATTGTTCTACTCTTTTAGTTCCATGGATTTGCTAGGTTGTATATACTTTAATCCTCGTGGCTTATATGACTTCCTTACCTTCCGTGCATGCTAAATAATGTTCATGCTCACAATCTCAATGCACAAATCAAATACCAAGTGATTTGTTATTATTAAAATAGGATTGGACTCATAGAGTCAACAATCTTCCCTTTTTTGATGATGACAACCACTAGAGCAAAATGCATAAATTTCAAAATATATATTTAAGTTCAGCTCAATATGCACATTAAGTGTATGCACATTAATCCTCTCCCCTTAAAAATCCTCTCTCCCTAAACACAAGGAGTATATCATTTTGCTCATTAATCCTTTCCCCCTTTTGGCATCAGCAAAAAGGCTAAGTTAAGTGTACAAACAAAAATTCTTACCTTTAAAAAAAATGACTCCCCCTTTTTGAAAAAAAAAAATTATTTTAGCTCAGAAAAAGTCTCCCCATTTTTGAAAAAAAAAAAAAAAATTTCGCCTATTTTTTTTTTCATTTAAGCTCACACACATTGTAGACAATGCAATTTTAAAAAATATCTCTCCCCCTTCAGATCTCAAAAAAAAAAAAAAAAAATTGCTCTAGTACGTACATATCCCTCACCTGTTGAAAAAAATTGTGCTCTAAAATTTTTTAAAATTTTTTTATTTTTTCTTTAAGTACATTCCAAAAAGGAATTATAATCAAAAAGATTAACCATATAGATCCTAATTATATCAATGCATTTTAAAATAAGATCATGTGGTTAACTCAAGGGACTTGTAGCAAATCAATATATTTTTCATTTAGAGTATTCAATAAGATCATCATAATTGAGTGCATGCCACAGAATGTTCATTGCACATTTAAGTAAAAGAAATATTGGTAAGCAAAATAAGATAGGAAATAATTTTCAAATGCTCCCCCTATGAATTTGAATACTTGCATAGATGGAATGAAATGCTTATGCTTATCAAGGATTAATTTCACTACTAGTTCAAAGCCATATAAGCAATCATTGTAAAATATTTTAGACCAACTATAGCGATACTATGATGCACATGAGTTCTTTATGCTCTTTGTCTAGGAATGGAGCTCAGCACCCCTAAATATTTTCAAGCTTGCAACAAATTTAGTTCAGTATAGTTTTAAAAATTTCATGTGGTTAACAAGTTGCATCAAATATGCACAAAAGAATGTACACATGCCATTCATGATTTGATACTAGATTTAAATACAAAATATGATACTAAATGTGATTATGCTTATTTTTTAGAGCCATAGTATTTCAAAGTTAATTTGCTCCCCCTTAGTTATGCACTTATCATCATCTTATGTCTTTTTATTTTAATCATTATTCACCAGTTTATCCGAGTGTTCTAAGATTTTTAATGATTTATACTTGGCTTTACCTGCTATAGCTTCGAGGACAAAAAAATTATAAATAATTCTTCTTTAGGGTCATAAGCCTATATTACTTCTTTTCTTATGGATCTCGACGCATAGGTTTTCTATTCATTAGAATTATCATATAGTTTGAACCTATTGCAAATAACTTAGCCATTTGACATATTCAAAACCTTATAATAGATTTGACTTGAAGTTTGAGAGCTTGTGAAGTCAGATTTGATAAATACTCTTAACAATTATGAAAAACAAGGTGTAGTCCCAAGAGGGAGGATGAATTGGGTTTTAAAATTTTCTTTTAATTCCTTTTAAGAATCCTTACACTTATTTTTAACCAATTCTTAACTTCTTGTTGATTTTTCAGATTTTCAGCAAAAGCTTATTTCTCAATCACAATTTGAAAGTAAACAACCAAACCAAAATTAACACATACAGCACTTTGGCGATGTAAGAACTTAAAATGATTTGTTTCTTTATATAAGCCCTGTATATATGAAATTTGTACTTGCTGATATAAAGTCCTGTATTGATGGTTTTGCTTCTTCAATATGATGTGCAATATAACATCCAATCAACACAATATCCACACTCTTCCCAATATTCAAAACTTAACTAAACTCTCAGTTAATTTATCTTTGGAATGTTAACCAAGTAATGTACTCTCGTATGGTTTCTGCAAGATATGGTATAACCAACGTACTCCCTTTCAGTTTTTGCAACCCAAATCAAAATTAGACTTCAAGTTTACTGGATTTCTAAATTACGTAGTTTGTATGATTTAGATATTCAAAACATCCATGCAATTGTATATGTACTAAAAATAAAGAGTAAGGGAAAGAGAGAGTGAGACTGAGATTTTTATAAGATTTGGCTTATACCCAGCCTACGTCCTCGCCTTTGGCAAACCACCAAAGGATTCACTAAACTTGTTCCTTTAACGGTCGAAACAAACCTTTACAACACTCCTTGGTTAAGGCTAGAGCCCACCTTCTCCAAACAATTTCCCCTCATTCAGTCACTCCTTAACTAGGTTAGAGCCCACCTCTCTAAGAAATATCCCTTTGCTTAGCCAACAATCCAAACAACCCTTGGAATTTTCAATCTACAAGATACAAATCAAATATTTGTGTGCAAAGAATTTTCTCATAAAAGATCTAATTAGTACAACAATTCAGAACTATAATATACTTTAAAGTAAATAACAATATCGAAATTAAATTGAAGCTCAAGGAAGTATATCACTAGTTAATTCTTTCAATGATTGAAATATTTAGAATTTGTAACACAAAATTGGTGAGTAAAATTAGCAAGAACTCAATAAGCTTCGTGCAAGTTCAGAGCAAGAGAGAGCCTTGAGAATTTTAGAGCAATTGAGAGAGATTTTGAATTTTTGCAGAATTTGAATTCTTGGTGCATTGATTCAATGATCTTTGAGGCTTTTTTATAGACTTGAAAAGGTATGTAACTTGATCCCCAAGTGACTTGGAGTATTCTCCAAGTTTTCACAAAATTTGAGCCCCAAGCAACCTCATTTAAAAAATTTATCCATTATGAAAATTTTAAAACTGCCGTGTGATAGCTGACTATCTATTTTTGGCAGTCGTCTGTCCAGTTAAACCAAAGGGATAGCAAGGTGGTAGTCAGCTGTCCAGTTCTTGACAGTCGTTTGTCAGGCTGTTAACTTCGAGCACCCTTTAGTCGTTTGATCATAACAATTTTTGTGTAACTTCAAATTTGATGAGCTTGGTTTCAAAAGAACTCTAAGAAAAAATCCTACAACTTTTATGTTGAACACATTTTAAAATAATGAGCTTTGGATAGAGAAAAATGCACCTCAATGCGGATGTAGAAAAGTTGACAGCATTTGGAAAATCCTCTTTTTGGTGCTTTTCATTCCAAAAATGATTCTAACCTTTTTGAAACAATTTTTGACCTTATAAAAATATTTTCCAATTATGTTCAAAAGTATCTAGGTCCAATAAATTTACCTAAGACTTTCATGCATCCATATTGAAATTCTTTGAAGTACTTACATGAAATTTCCTAGACTCTTTCGAATTTTCAATTCTTGAATCCCTTGAGGCCTTTATACTTGTTTCATATTTCTTTGAGCTTTCATCAAGTTCTCTTTAATCCTCATGCTCTCATGATCTTAGAGCTTTATCTTTAAATCCATTTTTGAATCCATGCTTTAAACTTCATATTGATCAGCTTTCATGAATTTTTTAACCTTGTATTTATCATTAAGTCCTAAAAATACATCACTTAAACAAAGCATGTTAAGTTATACTTGTTTGTTAGCATCAAAACAGTATATTAAGGGATATTAAGCCTTGTAAAGCCAACAATCTCCCCCTTTTTGATGATGGCAAACAAGAAGAAAAAATTGGAGTGAGCCCTAAAAAGACTCCCCTTTTCAATAAGCATCATCTTAACAATGTTTGCAAGAACAATATCAATTTCAAAAACTCTTTTGCAATCATGCTCATCACTTCATTCAAGTTCAAGTTTATCAATCAATATCAAGTACTTCTCCTCATTTTAATATATATTATGTTCATGCTCAGTTTTTGCATTACCCTGCTTAATTTTTTCTTAACACTTCTCCCCCTTTTGACATCGATCAAAAAGGAAAAAAAATGATTAAATTCAAATAAAATAATATTCTAAGCATATCATCAAACATGCATATCAAACATATGTACACACTCAATTTATAGTTTTTCAATATAGCATGTGTAGTGTGTTTTAACAATCATATCTTTACTAACAGCTTTTTCCTTCTTTGAAATTACTTAAGATATCAACAGTTGATTTTATGATGCCAATTTAAAATTTCATTCATGATACCAATTGGAAAATTTATTAATTTATGATACCAATTGATTAATAGGGAAACAATCATAATATGAGCAATACATCATAACACTCCCCCTGAATTCAATATATTCAGTTTTGTTACCAATTTTGCTTTTATCATCCCATGTTTCAAAGCATTTATTCACATCATGTATCAAATATCAACATCATGCCAATATCATTAATGTCATACCATGCTTGTAGATATAATCATATTTATCATGCTCAAAATACAAATTTAACTTTCGGATTGTGATACAAAGTGAGCTTTTAAATTTTGATATAAAAAATATTCATGAATACCAAAGTATTCTATAGATACCAAAGTCATCATCACATCATGCATAGCTCATGGATACCAATATAACTATTATATCTTTCATAACTCAGAGATATCAAAAGCGCAGTAAGTTTATCCATGTAATTCATCAATAGCATGCATGGTCAATAATTAATCTCATATCAAAATTTATGTTTATGCTCAATAATCTCATGCTCAAATTTTCAATATAGTAATCCATAAATTTTTAATATAAGTCAAGTTAAGTCATACACATGTAGCATATAGCATCTCATATAGGCATGTAAGCATGTAGCATATAGGCTTTCATTCTCAAATATCTTTTTCTAAATATTTTTCTTAAGTTAAGCCTTGTAAAAATTATCCTATGATGTTTACCAACAATGCCATTTTGAATTTGTGAAAATAAGCTCTTCAAATTCATTTTTAAGTTTTTCTACTAGTTTGTTTGTTGATCATGAATTAAGTAATTTTCTCAATTTTTAAAGGGGAATGACTTAATCCATGAAGTTTTTTATTTATGAACTAGTCTTTCATCTTGGTACCCATACTTTCTTGGGTCCGGTTGATTTAATAAAGGATGTTTCTTTAATTCTCCAAACTTGTTTTGTTTTCACACCCTTTCTCTTGAATGGACATTCAGACTTGATATGCCCCTTTTTCTTACATTGATAGCATATTGTGTTAGTGTAGATATTAGAGGATGTGCTAGCATAAACTTTGGATTCTTTTGAAAAATAACCCATATAAAGATTCTTTTTCTTTATATTTTTAATCCCATTAAATCCGATGCCTTCTTTATTTAAGGTCATCTTTTGTGAGCCTATTATCCTGACAAAGTTTGCTTTTCCTTTTGTAAAGTTATAAATGATTTTTTCTTTATCTTCAATCTAATTTTTGAGATCTTTTATCTCTATCTCTTTTTTGTTGTCAATCTTCTTTAGTGATTTTTCTAATTCTAGAGATAATTTTCTTATCTTATCCTCTAATTCAAAAATATATATATCTTTCTTATATTCTATAGAGGATAGGGATCGAAGGTCTTTTATCATTTTTTTCATTCTTGCTTTCTAATTCTTTGATTTTCAAGTCTTTTTCTTTTTCGGCAAGATTTTTGGCTTCTAACTCCTTTTTCATAGCGTCATTCTTACTTTCTATTTTCTTGATTCTTGAATCCTTTTCTCTTTCAGCGGTTCTAAGAGATTCTAATTCTTTAATTATTCCTTCATTCTTGTTTTTCAATGAAGTATTTTGTTTGGTTACTTTGATTAGCATCTTATGGACTTTGAATAAATCATTTTGTAATTCATCATAAGATGACATACACTCATCATTGGATTCATTTGATGAATCACTACAAATATTATTTAAGGATTTGGATGAGGATCTTTCCTCATCATCCCAAGCCATAAAGCAAGTATAAGCAACCTCATGGTCACTTGATTCATATTCCGAACTACTTGAACTATCCCAAGTAGTGGCTTTCATGGCCTTTTTGTCTTTCTTCTTAGAACCTTTCTAAAGTAGTGGACATTTTGGTTTTATATGTCCAACTTTATTGCCATTGTAACACGTAGGAGTTTTATTCTTTGATTTATTGCTAACTTCTTCTTCTTCTTTATCTGATTCAGATTTGGATTTTCTTCTATTGAATTTGTTTCTCCTTCTTAGTATCCTTGCTAGATATGAAGGCTACTTCATCCTCATCCACTTTTTCTTCACTACTTGAGTTGTCTTTTAAGGCTTTGAAGGCTATTGATTCTTGGGTTTTGGTTTTTCCATTCTTTTCTTTCATTGTGTCATTTCATATGTAAGGAGAGAACCGATAAGTTCATCTAAGGAAGTTTTTTTCAAATTTCTTCCTTTGGTTATGAAAGTGGCTTTTGGTTCCCATACGATTGGTAGCCCTCTAAGAATTTTCCTTATCATTTCATAAGTAGTGTAAGTTTTTCCAAGTGCATTTAGGGAATTTATTATGTGAGTGAACCTAATGAACATATTAGTTATGGATTCATCCTGGTTCATCTTAAAAGCTTCATATTCACTTGTAAGAATATCAATCCTATTATCCTTAACATCTATAGTGCCTTTGTAAGTGACTTCTAGCTTGTCCTATATTTCCTTAGCTGATTTGCAAGTCATTACTCTATTAAATTCATTGGCATCTAAAGCACAATATAGAGCATTCATAGCACTAGAGTTTATTTGCAACATTTTATAATCTCTTTCAGCTATGTCTTTCTTTTCCTTAGGTATTTGTTTTCCATCTACTAATGAGGTAGGAATTAGATCACCATCTATGACAACCTCCCAAGCTTTCCAATCCATGGTTTGAAGGTATATTTGCATTCTCTTTTTCCAAAATGCATAGTTGTGTCCAAAAAAGATTGGAGGCCTAGTTGAAGATTGTCCCTCTCCAAAGGGAGCTACGCCTAAGTTAGCCATTAGGATCTTTTTATAACTACTTGTTAGGATTTGTTATAACCCCTCTCTGATACCTATTGAAAAGCAAGGTGTAGTCCCAAGAGGGAGGGTGAATTGGGTTTTAAAATTTTCTTTTAATTCCTTTTAAGAATCCTGAAACTTCTTTTTAACCAATTCTTAACTTCTTGTTGATTTTTCAGACTATTAGTAAAAGCTTATTTCTCAATCATAATTTGAAAGTAAACAACCAAACCAAAATTAACACATACAGCACTTTGGCAATGTAAGAACTTAAAATGGTTTGTTTGTTTATATAAGCCCTGTGTATATGAAATTTGTACTTGCTGATATAAAGCCCTGTATTGATGGTTTTGCTTCTTCAATATGATGTGCAATATAACATCCAATCAACACAATATGCACACTGATCCTAATATTCAGAACTCAACTAAACTCTCAGTTAATTTATCTTTGGGATGTTAACCAAGTAACGTACTCTCGTATGGTTTCTGTAAGATATGGTATAACCAACGTACTCCCTTTCAGTTTTCGCAACTCAAATCAAAATAAGACTTCAAGTTTACTTGATTTCTAAATTACGTAGTTTGTAAGATTTAGATATTCAAAACATCCACGCAATTGTATATGTACTGAAGGATTTTTCTGAGGTTTGCCTTATACCCAGCCTACGTCCTTGCCTTTGGCAAACAACAAAATGATTCACTAAACCTGTTCCTTTAACAGGAAAAAGAAACCTTTACAACACTCCTTGGTTAAGGCTAGAGCTCACCTTCTCCAAATGATGTCCCCTCGCTCGGTCACTTCTTAACTAGGCTAGAGCTTGCCTCTCTAAGAAATATCCCCTTGGTTAGCCAATAATCCAAACAACCCTTGGAATCATCAATCTACAAGATACAAATCAAATATTTGTGTACAAATAATTTGCTCTTAAAAGAGTTGATTAGTACAACAATTCAGAACTATAATATACTTCAAGTAAATAATAATATGGAAATTAACTTGAAGCTCAAGGAAGTATATCACCAGTTAATTCTTTCAATGATTGAAATATTTAGAATTTGTAGCACAAAATTGGTGAGTAAAATTGGCAAGAACTCAATAAGCTTTGTGCAAGTTGAGAGCAAGAGAGAGCCTTGAGAATTTTAGAGCAATTGAGAGAGATTTTGAATTTTTGCAGAATTTGAATTCTTTGTGCATTGATTCAATGATCTTTGAGACTTATTTATAGACTTGAAAAGGTATGTAATTTGATCCCCAAGTTACTTGTAGTATTCTCGATGTTTTCACAAAATTTGACCCCCAAGCAACCTCATTTAAAAAATTTATCCGTTATAAAAGTTTTAAATCTGCCGTGTGACAGTTGACTGTCCATTTTTGGTAGTCATCTATCTAGTTAAACCAAAGGAAAATAAAGGTGGCAATCGGTTGTCCAAATACGGATAGATGCCTCCAAGTGCATTGGCAGTCGACTGTCCAGTTCTTGACAGTTATCTATCAGGCTATCAACTTCGAGCACCCTTCAGTCTTTTGATCATAACATTTTCTATGTAACTCCAAATTTGACGATATTGGTGGTAAAAGAAAGCAGACATAAAATCCTATAACTTTTATGTTGAACACATTTTAAAATAATGCATTTTTGATAGAGAAAAATGCACCTCAATAGGGATGTAGAAAAATTGACAACATTTGGAAAATCCTCTTTTTGGTGCTTTTTATTCCAAAAATGATTCTAACCTTTTTGAAACAATTTTTGACCTTATAAAAATATTTTCCAAGCATGTTTAAAGGTATCTAGGTCCAATAAATTTACCTAAGAGTTCGATGCATCCATATTGAAATTCTTTGAAGTACTTGCATGAAATTTCTTAGACTCTTTCGAATTTTCAATTCTTGAATTCCTTGAGGCCTTATACTTGTTTCATCTTTCTTTGAGCTTTTCTTAAGTTCTCTTCAATCCTCATGCTCTCATGATCTTCAAGATTTATCTTTAAATCCATTTTTGAATTCATACTTTAAGCTTCATATTGATCATCCTTCTTTGAAATATAAGCTTTCATGAATTCTTTAACCTTGCATTTATCATTAAGTCCTGAAAATACATCACTTAAACAAAGCATGTTAAGTTCTACTTGTTTGTTAGCATCAAAATAGTATATTAAGGGATATTAAGCCCTGTAAAGCAAACAAATTAAATTATCATTAAGTTCATAAAAACATTCATTATGCGTGTTCAGTATTCAAAATATTTCGTGGAAGTGAATATATCAAACTACTTAGACAAAAAGCAATTTGGGAGAATATTAATTTTTTAATACTGCTCTTTGGGTATTTCTAATTATCCAACCATTGGACGGTACCTTATAAGTATGTCTTCAATTTTAAGCAAGGGTATGAGCCTAAGATAGATGAATCTTTTACGGATATGATCGTGGTATGGTAAAGATTTCTTGTGTAGGAAATACCTTTAGCATAAATCCAAATTAGGAAATTTTATATTTTAAGCACAAAGGGAATATTTATTGAACTATCTTGATAAATTATTTGGATCCCTTATAGAATTCCACTAATTTGATCATAACAGGATATCTTTTAATAAGCACTAGATATAATTTATGATTTATGTTACTCATTTTGGAAGTACAAGGTTCCTGATGATTTATCTAGTTAAACTTTCAACCTTTTACTTTGAACAAATCAACATTAGCAAGCTTTAACCCATATTTTTATATTTTATCCAATTATTATGATATATACATATATATATATATATATGTATTAAGTTCAGATTGGATATTACTTAAAAGAAGTCATATTGGTTTGATTTTCCAACATTCTTAGTATTTAAAATTTTGTATAGTAAATGCATGTACTAATTTTTGACTGTTTAGACACAAACCATTTCTAAGCTTTTAGTCATCTCCTACCTTATAACTAGTCCTAAGAACAGAAAGGACTTAAATGATCATGTAATTCCAATTGCAGCCTTCATTGATTATCCATGTCATTTTCTTGTCTTTCTCTTGGACACCTCTAAATGGACACTTATATCGGGTATGCCCTTTCATTTTACGAAATAAGCAAGTTTTGTATATTCGTGAGAAAGTATGCTTATTTCTTCTATTCTTACTTAATGAGGCATGGCTATGGGATTTTTTAGATAGATCTGAACCCTTTTTGGAAATATAATTTCTTTTAACTTCTAAGGGTTATTTGAACTATTTTCACATGTAATCCTAGAAATCGTTTTAGGATGTTCATCAATTATTCTATCTAAACAAGTGATCTTCAAAATCGTCATGATTTTCTTCTTTTCTAGAATAGCATGATAATCTTTTAATTCCTCTAATTGTTTAGCTATCATTTCATTTTAATTTTTCAAACACATTTTCTTCTTAGATATCCTAGCTAGAAGCTTATGCTTTTTAACTAAGGCTTTTTCTAGATCTCCATGCGAAGACATGCTTTCATTTTACAATTCAACACATGATTCAACTTAAAATTTATTACAATAAACATCACATGAATCATTGCACACATTATTAATAGAATTATCAACAGATGATTCCACACATGATTCAATACAAGAATTGTCATAATTTCCATCATTTGAATTATTTCATGCATCGATAGCAATATTGTCACAAGAGACACTACGTGATTCATTATCAAAATTATCAATAGATGATTTAACATATGATTCATTACATAATATAACGCAGGATTCATCACATGATTTTTCATAAGATTTATCGCAAGGTTTATTGCAAGAGTCATCACATGAATCAATAAATGAATCATTAATTGCAATAGGCTGAGATACATATACCTCCTCCTTCACTAACTCAGTTTGTTTACAATTTGCCACCTCCTGATCATTTGAACTTGACATTTCTAGAATGGTGGTTTCTTTCTCTTGGGTTTCTCCATACTTCCTATCAAGTTCTTCCCAAATATCTCTCGCACATGTACATGCCATAATTTCATGAAAAACATTAGAATCTAAAGCACAATATAACATATCCATGGCATTTGAATTTGCATGCATATCATTTTCAGTTTTTGGCATACTAATTCCTTTAACTATTGTTTGTTGGGCCTTTCAGTCCATTGATTTTATAAAAACACTCATTTTTAGTTTCCAAATAAAAAAATTTTCACCGCAAAATATTGGAGGACTAAGATAAGATCGTACCTCACCGAATGCAGATACACCAACATAAGTCATCGTGATCTTTTTACAAAAACGTTTAAGTCTATGTAATGAGACTCTGATACCAAATGTGAATTATGGTGTTATCCTAATTGGGGGGGTGAATTGGGTATTTGTAAAAGATTATGACCGTTAATATCTAATTTTGAAAAACATTCAATTACAAACTTTCAAGTTACCTAACAACGAGGTTATTGTTTCACAATTAATCAATCTAATATATGTCTTTGTCAAACATACACTTTTACCCAATTACTCACAAATGTAACAAGAGTTCAACACATACACAATGCACAAGTAATTTAAATACAATGCAAAAATTAAAAAGGAGTTAACGGTAAGAGAGATGCAAACACGATTTTACGAGGTTCAGCCAACTTAGCCTACATCCTCACCTTGAGCAACCCACTCAAGGATTCCACTAAATCTCTGCTTCTTTAACCGGGATGGAGCTTCCCTTACAATCTGCTACTTACAAAAGGTACAACTTACTCCTACTCCGCTACTTACAAGAGATACAACTTTCTCCTCAAATCTAGTTCACAACCTGAATCATGATTACAATATAGAATTACAATTCTGCAAAACTCAATATTACTTCTAACCAAGCTAGTGAGTACAATGGAAAATCCTAACACATATTCATATGATAAAACTTGAAGTTCAATATCTATATAATGATGTAATCATTATATTAATGATATACTTCAAAAAATTACCCTTTAATCAATATCTCCCAAACATTGATTTTTTAAAAATAAGAACTTTGGAGATCTTAGGGTTTAATTTCAAAAGACTTTATGCAAGAACCAAAAATAAGATCCTTTAAAATAATATTAAATAGTGCTCAGATATATGTTCTTGCTATCCAATAATTTGTAAGATTAAATCTTTGACTAAAATAAGTGACTTTGAATAATGCAAAGATTTAAACAAAACTTTTCACAAGATATTTCTCATGAATATATATTTAGAATCTTTAGACTTTTCAATCAAGTAGATTTTGCAATACCAATATATCAAGTCTTTGAATGAAAATAGGAACTTGAAAATCAGTAAATATTCAATGTTTAGAAATTCCTTTAACAAATAAATTTTTATGTAACAACACAAGGATTTTTCTTCTCAATAAGAATAATAGATGCAAGAGTATGATATATGAAAAATCTTCAAGATATCTATATATTGAAAACACAAACCAATCCCTTGTTTAACATACCTCAAACACCAAAGCTTGCTTTCAAGATGTGTAAATGAGATTCCTTTGAAAAGCTTAGATGATTTGCCCAAAGAGTATGAAATCAGTAGAATATTGGAAAAGTCTTGGTATGGAGGTACACGTAGCACAAGATGTGTGAATATCTCACTAAAACTCTTGCTTATTGTGTTTTTAGGGTTTTGTGAGTGTTTTTTAGACTGAGTTTCCTTGTTGTCCTAGATACTTGGAATATCCCCCAAATTTTTATTACATTTAAATTTGAAAAACTCATTTTTGGAAGTTTCCCATTGAAGTTCAAAATTTAAGATCTCCGCAGGGTTAGTCAACCAAGCTATCAGGTTCAATCTTCTTATGTTCCTTAAAGCACTGAAAATTATAGTCTAGACACAGGGTCAAACAACTGAACTATAGGTTTAGTCTTCTGAAGTCCCAGCTCAGACGACTGAACTTTAGGTTCAGTCTTCTGAGGGTGTTCTTCCTATTCTATGTTTCAACAAATAAATCTTCAGTAGAATGAATTAATTCTTCGGTCTTCTGAAGATATACTTCAGACGTCTGAAGTAAAACTTTAGTCATCTGAGTGTGCATCTTCAGACTTGTGAGGGTACACCTCAGTCGTCTAAGCAGACCAACTTTAGAATTTTCATTTCGACATCCTTTTTGCTCTCATGCTTTGATGTCTTATAAAACATTTTCTAGGTTTTGAAATAAGGTCTCTAAGTCCATGTTTAACCCTAGAAGATTTTCATGAGATGCATGTGTCCTAAGGTCAATCTAGGGTATATTTTGAGCTTCTAGCTATATCATATAAAATATGCAAACACAATTAATTATAAATACCCATTCCCATGACAATCTTGAACTTGACGCTTACATCTTCATTCTTCTACTCTTTTAGTTCCATGAATTTTCCAGGTTGTATATGCTTTAATCTTCGTGGCTTCCATGACTTCCTCACCTTCCGTGCATGCTAAATAATGTTCATACTCAAAATATCAATGCACAGATCAAATACCAAGATTTGTCATTATCAAAATAGGATTGGATTTATAGATTCAACACAGTAGAAAACCACTTAACCTCTCATACCAAGCTCTAGGAGCTTGCTTTAATCCATATAATGCTTTTGTTAATATAAACACATGGTCAGGGTAATGAATATCCTCAAAACCAAGAGGTTGTGCCACACAGACTTCTTCATTTATAAATCCATTATAGAATGCACTCTTCACATCCATTTGACAAAGTTTAAATTCTTTGTGAGATGTATAGGCTAGTAACATTCTTATGGCTTCTATTCTAACTACGGGAGCAAAGGTCTCATCATAGTCTATTCCTTTTTCTTGATTATATCCTTGAACTAAAAGTCTGGATTTGTTTCGTACCACTATACCATTTTCATCCTTTTTGTTTCTAAATACCCATTTGGTTCCAATTATTGAATGATCATCAGGTCTATGAACTAATTTTCATATTTTATTTCTTTCAAATTGATTTAATTTTTCTTACATAGCTATTATCCAAGAGTCATCACTTAAGGTTTCTTCTATATACTTGGGTTCTTCTTGAGATAGAAATGCGAAATGATTACATAGATTTTTCAATAAGGATCTAGTGGACACACCACGTGAAGGTTCACCAATGATTTGGTCTTTTGGATGATTTCTTAAAAATTTCCATTCTTTAGGTAATTCAGAATTTTCTATAGGTTCATCATTTGAGATTCATTCATTGCTCTCATCTTTGACTTCTTTAATTTCCAAATCTTCTAGCTTTTGTATTGTTTCAGCTTCTTCACTATCAATTGTTTTAGTAAAAAGGATTTGCTTCATCAACGGATACATGTATTGATTATATGATTGTGAGTGTTCTTTTGTTGCAGATTTTGAATGCTTTACTATTTAATGCATATCCTAGGAAGTGTTGACTCTATGAGTCCAATCCTATTTTGATAATGACAAATCACTTGGTATTTGATTTGTGTATTGAGATTGTGAACATGAACAATATTTTGCATGCACGGAAGGCTAGAAAGTCATGGAAGCCATGAAGATTAAAGTATATACATCTTGGCACAATCCATGAAACTAAAAGAGTTGAAGAATGGATGCAAGAGGCAAGTTCAAGATCGTCATGGGAATGGGTATTTAGAACTGATTGCATTTACATATTTCATATGATTTAATTTGAAGCTTAAAATATACCCTAGACTGAACTTAGGACTCATGCATCTCATAAAAATCTTTAGGGGATATTTATGGACTTAGAGACCTTTTTTTAAAACACTAGAAAATATTTTATAAAAGAGAAAGGAAAGAGAACAAAAAAGATTTTTGAAACTAAAATATAAAAAACCAGAAAGTGTATTGTTCAGAAGACTGAAGTCCTTGCCCAGAAGTCTGAAGTGTCAACTTCAGAAGACTGAAGTCTACGCTCAGTCGTCTGAAGTTTCAACTTTAGAAGACTAAAGTTTAAGCTCAGTCGTTTGAAGAATTTCTTCAGAAGACCAAAGATTAAGTTCATTCATCTGAAGATTTATTGGAGAAACACAGAAACAGGCAGAAGCAAATCAAAGACTGAACCTTGACTTTAGTCATCTGAACCCGCAACTTCAGAAGTCTGAACCCCAACTTCAGACGTCTGACCCTGTGTCCAGTTCAATTTTTTGAAGCTTTAAGGAACTTCAGTCGTCTGAGCCCTAATCCTAAGTCGTCTGAACCTGCAGGAAGATTAAAAATTTAATCTTTAGCGAGAGAACACGAGAGTTATTTTTTAATCAAGTTGATCCAACGGTTTGGATTTATCCTAAGGCCTAGGTTACCTATATAATCAACCTCTAAACCCTAGTGCCATAACTTTTGGCATAAGATTGAATATATTGAACGTTTAGCACAACTTGAGAGAGCATTGTACACACTACTAAATTCTTGCTTGGGATTTCAAAGCTTATACGTCAAATCTGATCAAAGGCTACATTGATCTTCAAAAGGGCATTCTAGAGTTGTTATGCATTCAACTTGGTATTGAGGTTTGGAAAATCGATTTGTTTATTACTACTTATTCTCAAAGAGTTTTTCATCTCAAAATCTATCATTGAATATTATTTGAGAGATTGATCTTGAGTGTACTTATACACATATAGATTGTTTTGAAAAGATCACCACTCGAGATAAGTTTTGCCAATGGTTAAATATTTTTTATTCAAGTGTGTATTCATTTAAAGCCTCAATATTTTCAAAATTACAAAACCACTTGATTAAATATCCTTAGAGCACATAACTATAGATATATATATATATATATATATATATATCATTGAGGGATATTTTCTGGAAAATATTATATTAGGTTTTTGATCTTTAGAACACATATCATATATACATATACACATACAAAGATCTTATTGTGTTTTTTGGATATTTGGAATAAAGCTTATTGATCTAGACTTTTTGGAGAAAAACTGAATTACATTATTGTATTGAGCTCATTTGGTTGGATTCAATATTTGATGTAGAATAGTCATATTCTTTTAAACCAAAGATTATTTAAAAGTCTAACTTCTCCAACGCACGCACTTATATAATTATTTTGGGAGATATGATCAAAGGAAAATTTTTTGAAGCATATCATTCATATAACGATTACATCATTACATACATACTAAACTTCAAGTTTCATCATATGGATATGTGTTAGTTTTTCCATTGTACTCACTAGCTTTGTTAGAAGCAACATTAAGTTGTTTTGCAGATTTGAAACTCTATATTGTAATCATGGTTTGGGTTGTGAACCGGGTGAGGAGGAAGTTGTGCCTCATGTAAGCAGTAGATGTAAGGGAAGCTCCCTCCTGATTAAAGGAGCAAGGATTTAGTGGAATCCTTGAGTGGGTTGCTCAAGGCAAGGACGTAGGCTGGGTTGGCTAAACCTCGTAAAAATTGTGTATGCCTTCTCTCCTCCCTTACTCTTTTTAATTTTTGCAACGCATTTCAATACCTATCTCGCATATGTGTATGTTAAATAACCCCACACACACTTGATAATTAATTGGGTAAAATAAAATTTATTGAGATAATAATTTGAATCAATTTCAAACCCTTGCAATTAATTTGTTAAATATAGAAATTGGTATTAAGTGGTAAATAATTTTAAAGAAGTTAAATAAACCAAATTCACTCGCCCCTTGGGATTACACCTGAATTAACATTTTGTATTAGAGTAGGTTTACATAGACTTAGTTGGTCATTTTGTAAAAAGATCACATGGCACACATCAGTGTAACTCTATTCAGTGAGGGACATTCGTCCACTAGACCACCTATTTTCTGCGATGTAAATTACACCTAGTAGAAAAGAAGGATGAGTATATATCTTTTAAATGTGGATTGGAAAGTGTGGAAAATTGTTTCCAAGGGAAATCATGTCCCTATGAAAGTATTTGATAAGGTTAATGTACCCAAAACTGAGGATGAGTATATTAAAGAGGACTGGAAATCTGTGCAAATAAATTTTACTGCAATGAAACCGTTATTCTGTGCACTAGATGTAAATGAGTTTAATAGGGTGATGGCTTGTAACACTGCTAAAGAGATTTGGGAAAAATTAGAAGTTACATATGAAGGTACTAAGGAAGTAAAAGATAGTAGGATAGACATGCTCACTAGTGAGTATGAAGCATTTAAAATGACTGCTGATGAATCTATTCAATCCATGTACACTAGATTCACACACATCACGAATTCTTTAAATGCTCTTGGTAAATCTTACCCTACTTATGAGTTGATCAGGAACATACTCAGGGGACTACCACTAGTTTGGGAAGCTAAAGCTACTGCAATAGCAGAAAGGAGAAATCTCAACGAGATGTCTATTGATGAACTAATTGGATCGCTCATCACATATGAGCTTTGCTATAAATGAGAGGAAGAATGAGCAAATTAAAGCAAAGAAAGCTATATCACTTAAGCCATTATCTCACTGCTCTAATAAGGGAAGTGATTCAGAATCGGAGGAAAACATGGCACTCATCACTAAGAAATTTGGAGAGTTCATGAGAAAGAACAAGAAATACACCAGAAAATTCAAGGGCTCAAAAATAGAAAATGGAGAACCAAGCAGAAGGAAGCAAAAGGATGATCCTCCCATGTGCTATAACTGTAGAGAATTTGGATACATCAAGTCGTATTGTCCCCAGCTGAAGAAAGTGTCTAAGAAAAAGACGAAGAATGCTCTAAAGGTGAGCTGAGACACTCACAGTACTAGCAATTCAGAATTTGAATCCAGTGATGACGAGATTTCGAATCTATGTCTAATGGCTCACGATGACCATGAGGTACAATCCTTTTGTTCTGCTTCATCTAACTATTCAAGTGATTCAGAAAATGAAAATAGCATGCTCTCTTATGATGAATTGCATCAGGAATATCAGTATACCCTTAAAATGCTTGAAAAAAATGAATAAGAAAATTTATGTTTTGAAATAATTTTCAAAGTTAGTTGAAAGTCAAAATGAATCCCATGAATCTCTCATGAAATACAAGGATTCGAAAATTGAGGAGTTAGAAAAGAATTTGAAAGACTAATCAAAGATTATTTGTAAATTTATAGAAGGTCAAAATAATTTTAAAAAACTCCTAGGAGCTCAAATAAATTCCTTTGAGAAGGAAGGTCTTGGTTTTAATAGGAAGGAGAATCTAAAACAAAGACATCTCTACATGTGATATTTTGTAAGAGAGTCAAACTCGTATGTTCCAACTAAAGACTATCATAGAAATATTACATGTTTTAAATGTAAAAGTTTGGATCACATAAAATTTGACTATCCTTTCAAAAATAAAGATGTCAAAATTAAGAAAGTATGGAAACTCAAAGGAGAATCTAGTACTAACCCCTATGGACCCAAGAAAATCTGGGTACCCAAAGTAGTTATCTGATTATGTCCTACAGATGTGCTTGAGATTGTCCTCCTCAAAGGATAAATGGTATACGGATAGTGGATGCTCGCGACATACGACAGGAGATAAAGCTAAATTCGCATCTATCATATCCAAAGATGAAGGATTCGTTACATTTGGGGATAACTCAAAAGGAAAAACCATTGGAGTTGGTAAGGTTGGTAAGGAACCTTCACTTGTCATTGATAATGTGTTGTTAGTTGATGGATTGAAACATAACTTATTAAGTATAAGTCAACTATATGATAAAGCTTATAAAGTCTTGTTTGAACATGACAAATGTACTGTAGAGAACAAATCTGAAAACAAAATATTATTTACTGTTGATTGTCATGAAAATGTATACACCACTAGCCTTGGCAACCTTGCTTCTTAACATGTTACTTCTTTTCTCTGCTATAAATGAGACTAGTTGGATTGGGCATAGGAGACTAGGACATGCAAACATGGATTTAATATCTAAACTTGTTAAGGAAGAATTAGTTAAGGGATTGACTAAGACTAAATTCGTAAAAGATAAAATCTGTGATGCATGTCAACTAGGAAAACAAGCAAGAACGAGCTTTAAGAAGAAGAAAGTAATCTCTACTACTAGGCCACTTCAAATGCTTCACTTAGATTTATTTAGTCCAAACCCAACTCAGAGTTTAGGAGGAAAATCATACGCATTCGGCATAGTTGATGATTATTCAAGATATACATGGGTACTATTTTTAGGTCACAAAGATTAAGCGAGTGAAAATTCATAAATCTATGTAAGAAAATTCAAAATGAAAAGGGTTATGCTGTCGCTAAAATCCAAAGTGATAGGGGTAGAGAATTTAAAAATCAAAGCATGGAAGACTACTGCAATTCAGTAGGAATAGCTCATAATTTTTCGGCTCCTAGAACACCACAGCAAAATGGTGTAGTTGAAAGGAGGAATAGGCCTATATAAGAAATGGCCAGAACTATGCTTAACAAACATAAACTACCTAAGTACTTCTAGGTTGAGGCAGTAAATACTGCATGCTATGTTCTAAATAGAGTTTTGATTAGTTCATCTCTAAATAAGACTCCTTACGAATTATGGAATGGCCATAGACCAAACATATCATATTTTCATGCATTTGGCTATAAATGTTTTGTGCTTAGAGACAATGAACATTTAGGAAAGTTTGATGTGAAATCAGATGAAGGTATCTTCCTAGGGTATGTTTAGATAGTAAGTCCTATAGAGTATATAGTAAATGAACATTAACTGTTATAGAATCCATTCATATGGTATTCGATGAGTCAAATCCCTTCTCTAAAAGGACTGATGAAGATGAAATTGAGATAAATAAGGAATTTGAAACACTGTCCATTAAAAATGATTCAGAAAAGAGAAATGAAGTTAAGGAAACATCTTTTGAAACTAATCAAATGGAAAATGAGGTTAATGAACTACCTAGAGAATGGAAGTACATAAAGAGTCATCACATTGATCAAATAATAAGTGAACCATTACATGAAGTAGCCACACGATCCTCACTTAGGAATATGATTAGTCATTTTGCCTTTCTATCTCAAGAAGAACCTAGGAATTTGAGTGAAGCAATTAATGATGAATCGTGGGTGATGTCCATGTAAGAAGAGTTAAACCAGTTTGATAGAAGCAAAGTGTGGACATTAGTTCCTAGACCTGAGGATAAGACAATTATTGGAAAAAAATGGATATATAAGAATAAGAAAGATGAACATGGGATAGTTGTTAGAAATAAGGCAAAACTAGTAGCTTAGAAATATAACTAGGAAAAAGGAATAGATTTTGAAGAAACCTTTGCACCCATAGCTATGCTGCTTTTAAGGATTTCAAGATATATCAAATGGATGTCAAAAGCGCATTTTTAAATGGCTACATAAGTGAAGAGGTATATGTAGAACACCACCCAGGCTTTGAAAACCAAAAGAATCTAAATCATATTTATAGACTAACAAAAGCCTTGTACGATTTAAAGCAAGCTCCTATAGCTTCGTTTGAGAGACTAAGCAGCTTTCCACTAGACAATGGATTTATCAAAGGGAGGATAGACACAGCACTTTTCATAAAGTCTAAGAAAGATGACATGCTCCTAGTTCAAGTATATGTAGATGATATCATATTTGGAGCTACAAATAAAGACTTGTGCAATGAGTTTGCAAACACTATGCAAAATGAATTTGAGATGAGCATGATGGGTGAACTAAATTTCTTCCTAGGACTTTAGATCAAACAAGTGAAACAAGGAATTTTTGTAAATCAATCGAAGTACATTAGAGATATGCTCAAAAAGTTTAATATGGAAGATGGAAAAATACTAGGGACACCTATGAGCTCTTCATCGAAATTAGACAAAGATGAACAAGGTATACCAGTAGATGTCAAGCTCTAATGTGGAATGATCGATAGCTTACTATATCTGACTTGAAATTAGGAATAGCTTCCCAAGAGGGGGGGTGAATTGGATTCTAAAAATTTCTTTTGATTCCTTTTAAAATACCTTAAACTTCTTTTATTTCTTTTAACTAATTCTTGACTTGTTTTTTTAATTCCTTAATCAATCAAGAACTTAGTTCTTTTATCCAATCAATTAAACACAATCTTCAAACCAAACAATCAATTTATTTCCTAAGTACAAGTTAAACAACAAACAACCAAACCAAGATATAAAGTATTCAGCACTTTGGTAATATAAGATCTTAAGTTTGTTTGTTTGTTTATATAAGCCCTATATAAATAAATCCAATCACTCTTTCCAAATATTTAGAATTCAAATAAACTCTTGGTTAAGGCTATAGCCTGCCTTCTCCAAACGATATTCCCTCATTCGGTCACTCCTTACATAGGCTAGAGTCCGCCTCTCTAAGCAATATCCCTTGCTTAGCCAACGATCTAAACACCTTGGAACGTCAATAAATTGCAAGAAACACAAGATAAAATCTGCATACAAGTATACTCTCTCAAAGAGCAAGTTAGTACAATTTCAGCACTACATACTTCAATGTAAAATATCAATAGGAAATAGAATGAAACTTAAGTGTAGAATTCACCAATATCCTTCTTAGAAGAGAATTAGTAGTAGGAATTCAAAGGAAGAAGGATCAGCACTTCAGAGTTCTTAGCAAAAGAATTTTTCAATGAATGAGCAAGAGAACTTAGGAAGAACAAGAGTACTTTCAGCTTCTCAAAACAGATTTTTCAATGCTTGGGTTTATTTTGTTTTGCAAAACCATGTATTTATAGGCTTTCAAACTTGCAAAAGTTTCCTTAAAGAATTTCCTTATTTATTATAATATTTAAGGTTCAAACGGTTATAATTTAAAACATTAGAATTTTAAAAATTTGCCCGTTGAACAATGTTTAAATGTCTGATAGCAGTGACCCCATTTCAGTGTTTTGACCATAACGTTTTCTTTATAACTCCAAATTAGGTGTTCTTGGTGTCAAAAGAAAAATAAGAGAAAATCCTAAAACTTTTATGTTTACCACTCTTTAAAATAATGAAATTTTGATAGAGAAAAAATTCATCTCAATGCGGCTGTATAAAAACTAACAGCATTTGGGAAAAACTCTTTTTGGTGGTCTTTATTCCAAAAACGATTCTAACCTTTTTTAAATAATTTTTGACCTTATAAAAATATTATTTAGGTATTTTAAAAAGTATCTAGGTCTAATAAGTTAACGTAAGAGCTTCAAAATATTTCAAACGATATTTTAAACATTAAAGCACTTACATGAGACTTCTAAAATATTAACATTCTAAGTTCTTGAGTCTTCATGCTTTATCCTCGGATTGAATCCATCTTTTCTTCAAGCTTCCATATTCTTTCTACTTTCTTACTTTGCCTTTCTTTGGATCTGTCGTGACGTCCCGAGAGCGCGTGTGCCCCGGGCAGCGAAGTAAAAATCAATTTAATATTTTCATGGAAAAACATGGAGTGTCGGAGTCGCCACTAACCTTTAGTGCGGTTAGAACACATGATTACTACCCCGTTAGGGGTAGAATCGGTCTACATTACCAGAGTTGGGGTCGGGAGTTCGGTTACGCGAGGGGAAGGTACGAGCACCCCCTACGCGCCCGTTCTTACGAACGGTACCTAATTAATTGGAAATTATCCCTAAGTTAATCTAATAAGTCTTTAAATTACTCCATTTTATAAATTTATAAATACATGTGAAAAATAAATAAATAAAATAAAGATAATATATACATATATATTCCCTCAGAGCTTAGGGTACGTGATGCCCGAAGGCTCATACCCCCGCAATAAAATCATAGGGAATATAATTAAGAAAATACACTCCCAAAATTTTGAAATTATATATAAAATTTTTATAGGAAAATACTAGTATGGGAGGTTTTAATATTAATAAGATATAAATTAAGAAATTAAATTACCATAATACATGTAATAATAATAGGGATATATATATGCTACATATACTATATAGTACTAAATTGCTTATAGTTCCTAATAACTTATCCAAATAATAAACCAACCTAATAGATAGTAATAATACACAAATCATCATAATAATAATAAGGTAACTCAGATCATAATAATACTAAACTTAGAATAATAATAATAATGATACTATATTATACATAATAATAATAACGATAATACTAATAGTGACAATAATACATTACCATATAATAAGATATTAACATCCTATAAATACAATAATAACAACTTGAAAATAATCAAAACCTTAAAGTTAATATTTAATGTATACACACATGGAAACAATTAATCCCTATGGAAACAATTTGAACCCTAAAATAAATGTACAAAATGCAATAATAAATATGGAAGCAACTAACGTAATTATGGAAACAAATCTACCCTAAAACTAATAGGCAAAAGGAAAAATAATAAATATGGAAATAACTGAAATTATGGAATCAAATCGACCTAAAAATTAACAAGTTAATAAACAATAATATATATTTAAAACAATTAATGAAATTAAGGCAACAAATCAACCCTAAATAATATATAATAATAATATAACTGTCCTAATATACAATATTAATACGACAATAATGATAACCCAAAATATACAATATCAATATGACAATGATGAAAACCATAAAATAACTATATAATAAGATCACCTAAATATTACACGATAGCTATAACAATAATAAACAATAATATCACTTGAATACATAATAGACCATAACATTACGTAAATATATATGTACATGAACTTAACATTCAATAGTAAAACATATATTTATATCTATATATACTTGTGCAAAAATTAACCAATATTACAATAGCTCCCAATAAGCTAAAATAACCTTGGATATTATCATTTAAACAAATGTTACAACATTAGAAATACTACAATGCGTATTAAAACACAACGATATCAACAAGGAAAATATTGCATGGATGTTTAAATGTTAAAACACATATTACAAGAATAAAATCCAACAATAATAATATTATTTAATATGTACAATAAATTTATACGTAAATAAAACCCTTAAGTATACCACCTGCAAAAACACATAGATACTAAACATACAATAAACCTAAAAAAAATAAATACCATAAGACAAAAAACAAACATATATTGATGATAAAATATATACCCAATAAATAAAGGAAACACATAGAATATAATATTACATATAAATATAACATAAAAAATGCATATATACAAAATAATAGCCCAGAATAAAAAAAAAAAACAATAATAAGTCTAAATATATATATATACACAATAAATACAAACTGGTACCTTACCCAAAATGCAGGAGGTATGGCCGGATACCTTGGGGGTTGCGTTCGGAGGAATCCGGAAGGGGAGGTCACCAGAGTGCTGGGCTACTGTGGTGCTGGCTCGCGGCTTTCCTGGCTGGTTGTGAAGGTTGATGGTGGCGGCGAGGGCGACGGCGGTGGGAGCGAGCGACGGCGTGGCGACTGGTGGTTGCTGTTCCGAGGGGCGCTGCAGAAGGTCTCGGGTCTTCTGGTGGAGGCTGGCTGGAAGCTCTGCGTCTAGCCGTGGAGTTGCAGCAGTGATTGGAGGAGGGAATCGGCTAGTCTGTCGTGAAGGATGGCCGCGAACAGCATGGGCGACGACGACGGACATGGGCGTGACAGCGGCGAGATGGCGAGAGCAACGGTGACGAACTGGAGATAGCCAGGTGCGTGAGCGACGGTGGGACTGCCCTGAGTGGTGTCGTGGCCATGAGAGGTGGGATGGTTGCCGGAGAGCTGCTGGGTAGCCATGAGGCGGCTGGGTGACGGCAACGGCAACGTAGGTTGCTACGATGGCGGAAAGACAAGGCTGGTCTGTGAGGGGCTAGGAGAGACGAGCACGAGGTGATGTGCTGCTGTGCGTGCCCGTGGGGGAGCAGGAGAGTGGAAAGATGGTTTAGAGGAAGAAGATGAAGCTGTGCGCCCCCGGCCTCTCCGGCTGTTTTTTCTTTTGTGCAGCGCCGCCCCCCCCCCCTCCCCCCTTTTTTGAAGAGAAGAAAAGGCTTTTTATGAGAAAAAATTAGAAACCCTAAATCTCCCCTTTCCTTGTTGGTTTATGGTATTTTTTTCTTTTGGAAATAATATATATGAAAATAATTATTAATATGGTAATAATAATAATAATAATACTAAGGTAAAAATAATGATAATAATAAAATAATAATAATAATAATAGTAATAACAAAGATAAATAAATAAATAAAATAATGATAATAATAGTAATAATAAAGGTAAAAATACTAATATTAAAAATAATGTCAATAATAATGAAAATAATAAATAATAATAATAATAATAATAAACAATATAAATAGAAATAAAAATAAAAGTAATAATAATGCTAATGAAAAATAATAATAATAATAATAATAAAGAAAATAATAATAATAATAAGATTAGTCAAAATTAATAATAATAATAATAATAATAATAAGAATAAATAAAATAATAATAATAATAATAATAATAATAATAATAATAAAATAACAATAATAATAATAATAGTAATACATATATTGGGCCTGGGTAAAAATGGGGTGTCTACAGCTGCCCCTCTTTGTAGGATTCGTTACTTCAAAGTAAAAGTAAGATCTCTCCTACGTTATTTGTGGCAACAAACCTGCAAAGATAAAAGAGGCTGATTTTGGACCAGGCCCATTGTAACGGAAGAGACCAAAATGATTTGTGAAAACCGATTTGCATGTATGCTTGAGAGCACATGAGAATGACTTGCGTCGAGTGTAGGAACCTGAGCTATAGTTCACGAAAGGTGACTTGCACCGGGTGTAGGAACCCGAGCTATAGTTCACGAGGGGTGACTTACATCGGGTGTAGGAATCCGAGCTATAGTTCACGAGGGGTGACTTGCACCGGGTGTAGGAATCCGAGCTATAGTGCACGAAGGGTGACTTGCACCGGGTGTAGGAACCCGAGCTATAGTTCACGAGGGGTGACTTGCACCGGGTGTAGGAACCCGAGCTATAGTTCACAAAGGTGGCTTGCACCGGGTGTAGGAACCCGAGCTATAGTTCACGAGTGGTGACTTGCATCGGGTGTAGGAACCCGAGCTATAGTTCACGGACGGTGACTTGAACCAGGTGTAGGAACCCGAGCTATAGTGCACGGAAGGTGACTTGCACCGGGTGTAGGAACCCGAGCTATAGTTCACGGAAGGGTGACTTGCACCGGGTGTAGGAACCCGAGCTATAGTGCACGGAAGGTGACTTGCATTGGGTGTAGGAACCCAAGCTATAGTTCACGGAGGATGACTTGCACCGGGTGTAGGAAACCGAGTTATCGTTCATGAGGGGTGACTTGCATCGGGTGTAGGAACCCGAGCTATAGTGCACGGAAGGTGACTTGCACCGGGTGTAGGAACCCGAGCTATAGTTCACGGAGGATGACTTGCACCGGGTGTAGGAACCCGAGCTATAGTTCATGAGGGGTGACTTGCATCGGGTGTAGGAACCCGAGCTATAGTTCACGGAAGGGTGACTTGCACCGGGTGTAGGAACCCGAGCTATAGTTCACGGAAGGGTGACTTGCACCGGGTATAGGAACCCGAGCTATAGTTCACGAAGGATGACTTGCACCAGGTGTAGGAACCCGTGCTATAGTATGAGGATAATGTGCATCAAGCGTAGGATCTTGAGGACTTCTCAGATGTAGGATTCCGAGAGTATAATGATTGCTCAAGTGTAGGATCTCGAGGCCTTCTTAGATGTAAGACTCTAAAAGTCTATTGATTGCTCGAGTGTAGGATCTCGAGGACTTCTTAGATGTAGGATTCTAAGAGTCTGTTGATTGCTCGAGTGTAGGATCTCGAGGACTTCTCAGATGTAGGATTCCGAGAGTATAATGATTGCTCAAGTGTAGGATCTCGAGGCCTTCTTAGATGTAGGACTCTAAAAGTCTATTAATTGCTCGAGTGTAGTATCTCGAGGACTTCTCAGATGTAGGATTCTGAGAGTCTGATTGCTCGAGTGTAGGATCTCGAGGACTTCTCAGATGTAGGATTCTGAGAGTCTGCTGATTGCTCAAGTGTAGGATCTCGAGGACTTCTCAGATGTAGGATTCGAAGAGTTTTCTGATTGCTCGAGTGTAGGATCTCGAGGACTTCTCAAATGTAGGATTCTGATAATTTAATTGCTCGAGTGTAGGATCTCGAGGACTTCTCAGATGTAGGATTCTGAGAGTCTGATTGCTCGAGTGTACGATCTCGAGGACTTCTCAGATGTAGGATTCTGAGAGTCTGTTGATTGCTCGAGTGTAGGATCTCGAGGACTTCTCAGATGTAGGATTCTAAGAGTCTGTTGATTGCTCGAGTGTAGGATCTCGAGGACTTCTCAGATGTAGGACTCTGAGAGTCTGATTGCTCGAGTGTAGGATCTCGAGGACTTCTCAGATGTAGGATTCTGAGAGTCTGCTGATTGCTCGAGTGTAGGATCTCGAGGGCTTTTCAGATGTAGGATTCTGAGAGTCTCCTAATTGCTCGAGTGTAGGATCTCGAGGACTTCTCAGATGTATGATTCCGAGAGTCTGTTGATTGCTTGAGTGTAGGATCTTGAGGACTTCTCAGATTTAGGATTCTAAGAGTCTGCTAATTGCTCGAGTGTAGGATCTCGAGGACTTCTCAGATGTAGGGTTCCGAGAGTTTGTTGATTGCTCGAGTGTAGGATCTCGAGGATTTCTCAGATGTAGGATTCCGAGAGTTTGCTAATTGCTCGAGTGTAGGATCTCGAGAACTTCTCAGATGTAGGATTCTAAGAGTCTGATGACTATTTGATGGGAATTTTGGACCGATGGTTAATGATGACTCGGGTGTAGAATCCCAGTTCGCAAGGTGAATTTTTGAATTGATGATGAATACTTGGGTAGATGAATTGTCAATTTGATGATGAATGCTCAGGTATAGGATCTTGAGAGCAAAACGGAGTTTCGAATTGAAGATGAATGCTCAGGTATAGGATACCAAGAGCGATGAAATTTTGATGATGAATGCTCGAGTATAGGATCCCGAGAGCCAGATGAATTTTTGAATTAATGATGAATACTCAGGTATAGGATACCGAGAGCCAAATGAAATTTTGAATTGATGATGAATGCTCAGGTATAGGATACCAAGAGCCGGATGAAATTTTGAATTGATGATGAATACTCGGGTATAGGATCCCAAGAGTCATGCGACCGAATTTGGTCCTGAAGGCAGATGCCCCAGCTTCAAAATGAATGCTAAAATTTGGACTAGGGTCGATTGCCCCAGTTTGGAAGTGAAAGACTTGAATAAGACCTAGGCCAGTTGCCCCAGTCTCAGGGTAGATGGATCGATTGGTATCTAGGCCAGTTGCCCCAACCCCTTTTTCTTCTTCTTCCCTTTTTTTTTTATAGATGAAACATGGATTGCTTAGACAAGGATGACAAGACAAGTGTGAATGAATGATGCTATGTGGGGATGCATGCATGCAAGGTGTTTGATATGACACCAGAACATGGGGATATGTAGGCATGTTGCATGATATAATATGTATGCACTTTTCTGTATAATGCATGAAATGCATGGCGATGCATGAACTTTCTTTTTCCAATGTGCCTATAATCAACCGATCAATCTCCAATCTTGACTATGTTGCCTCTGACCTAGATCCCTCGAGACTTGCCCCAACTGAATGGATTCATAACTGATCTTAGCCCAATAGAGGTGGTCAACTTGGCTCAAATGAAACTCCATCACAGAATCTAACCAGTTAAATGGATTTATAACTGCTCTTGGCCCTGTTTTCCTATTCATCCAATATGATAAGAAGGTGCTTGAATAGGTCCCACTAAAACTCAAATCGAAACTTGCCCCAGATGAGTTTATCTGCCACTGATCTTGGCCTGATTGTTAGATTCTTTTTGAATAAGCAGATCTCTAAAGCCTGATATGACATTTGTCCTAGTTAAATTGACTGATTCTATGTGCATTGTATTTCCTCAATGGGGACCTCCTCTATAAGAAGCACACTAGTGGTTCTGAAAACTCTTTTATTATCCATCCCCTTTTTTTTTTTTTTGCAATGAGGAATGATTATGCAATTATCACATCAACTTGTGAAATCAAAAGGTCAACCACCCAAAAATAGATGTTTTACCATGTTCCAATGCTCTTACAAGAAAAATTCATACCAGTATTCAAAAGCCGTATGGTATTGATGTTAATTTACCAAACTGAATGGCTGATCTTTTCTTCGACTATTCCAGCTTTATCGATGGCCATCTCTCTTCTTTTGTTTCATCCTGCTGTGAAACCATTAGACATTTCTCATATTTAAACGTTGCCTTTAGTTTAGTCAAGTTCAACTCATGTTTTGATCTCAAGATGGTCTTTAAGACTCGGGACGAAACATAGGCTGAGGGATACAGGTTTTCAGAATAAAAGGGAAACTAAGGCTCAAAAATACCCCCCCCCCCAAATAATGTGTTACGCCCCCAGTTCGAGTTGAGACGTTTTGCAAGATGTTGACCGAACTTGTTATTTAACAAGCTGCCTACGTACCTTTTCAGGATCAGGTCATTACGTAGTTCAGACTCGTCATTGAGTCTGACAAATCATTTGAGACAACAGTGTATACCAATCTGGTCAGGTCTTCATTTGGACCGTAATGTAGGCTGGGGGGTTATAGGTTAAAGAAGAAAAAGGTTAAATAAGGCTCAAAATTGTCAATTTTATCAAGGGTAATTTGGTCAAAGATCACATATGTAATATGTCCTTATTTCTTTCTTTCCTTTTTTTTTTTTTCTTTCTCTTCCCTGCATATTCTTTTTTATTGCACTTTTGCTCTTCCTTTTGTGAAGGACTTTTTAGCATTTTATTTGGACATCCTTTGGGACTGATTTCTCTTAAACTACTCCAGTGTGGGGTGTGATCCTTTGACGGGTTAATCAATAAATGAATTTTTCAAGCTCAAAAGGGCTTGCAAGAGATTTCTTCTTTGAGTTTCTTTTCGGTAGCAGAAAAATGGCCTGCCATCATTTCGATAGCCCATTGTTGTCTCATATGACTTGCCAAACGTTAGGAGACCCAACCCAGGTTTACTTTTTGGTGAACTGACTTTTAAGAAAAGACTAGTTTAACATTCAGGCTCAACTTGGTCGACAATTGATAAATCAATATTTGGTTTTTTTTAGGGATAACTGGTCGGCCAAAGATGGCCATCTATCATTTGATCAAAACATGAATAGTGAATTGACTTGAAATTCTTGGCACAGCATATATGTTTTACTGAATTCCTTCGAGATTCTTTATTTCTTCACAACATCTGTCTTCATAGGGTGAGGAAAATTGTTTTATCTTCTTCTGATTCCATCTCCTATGTTTGGTTTTCAAAATTAACATCACTTTTTGGCTTATGAATATTGGTATTATTATTTTCCTTATCTTTACACGAAACATCAGCAAACAAATTTTTGGTTAACTGAACTCAAGACACAAGTGATATGAGAAAATGCATAATTCAATTTATTGATGAAAGGGAAATTGTCCGAGACAATAGTGTCGACAGACTGCCAGAAGATAGGGAATGACATCATCACATGAAACAAACTAGATAATCAAAAACTTGCCCTTTGTGTACTTTTGCTCCCTTTGGGCTCCTTATGAGAACTCTAGGATCCATAACTTGACATATTCTTTTTTCTGACCTCGGCTCCCAGTCCTTCGTACAACATATTAACCATTTCTTTCCCCGTGATTGGGTAGGGGATCACTCTGGATTCTTGGCTGCTTATCATCGAAGACCAACTAACCGGCATCCCTCAACGACTGTACCTTGTGTTTAAATGTCCAACAGCGGTCAACGGTGTGACCTGGAGAATTGGAGTGATACGCGCACTTAGCATCCGGGTCATACCATTGTGGTAGGGGGTGTCGTACGGCTACTCCAGGAATTGTTGAAATGAGCCTTCTTTCGAACAATTGGGGGAACAATTCCGAATAGGACATAGGAATTGGTTCCACCTTATTAGGACCATATCTCTGTGTCTGAACATTTTTCTGTGTGAGCGTAGGCCCATAGGGAACAAATTGAGACCCTGTGCCCGTATGCGCTATCTGGTTAACAAGATTTCTTCTATACCCTTGGTTATGACCTCTTTGGTATTCTCGCCCTTGAATCATATGAGTTTCATCATCCTTCTTCCTATTTGTCCATTTCTTGTCTGAACCGGTTTCTCCGTCACTACTTCTGGTTTTTCTGACTTTGATGGCCGTCTCAATCCTCTCTCCGGTAGATACAATATCCATGAAGTCATGGGGGGTTGCCCCTAAGAGATGCCCAAAGTAGGGATCTTTCAATGTATTCACGAATAGGGAGATAGCCTCCCTATCGTCCACCGGAGGGCTCACTTGGACGGACATGTCCCTCCATCTATATGCATATTCTCTGAATGTTTCATTAGGTTTCATTTGCATGCTTTGCAGGGTCATACGATCAGGTGCCATTTCTATCACATGGCGGTACTGAGCTATAAATGAATTTGCCAAATCTTTCCAAGTACGGATTCGAGCTCGATCCTGCTGAATGTACCATCTGATAGCCGCTCCAATCAAGCTATCTTGAAAGCAATGCATCATCAACCTCTCGTTATCGGTGTGTGCAGCCATTTTCTGGCAATAAAGGCGCAAATGGGTTCGAGGACAGTGGGTTCCATCAAATTTTTCGAAATCCGACATCTTGAATTTTGGTGGCAGAGCGACCTTTGGCACCAGGCAAAGGTCATTAGGATCAACGGAGTCAAATGTATTATACCCTTCAATTGCTTTCAAGCACTCCTCCAATACGTCACAACGACGTTCAGACTCAAATCTATTTATCCCCATATCAGGAGTTGCTAAGGGGGAAGTCCCTGCCACTGGAAACCCCTGTGCTGGCACAGTTGGGATAAATGGAGGCATATTTGGCATTGGATCCCCCATGACGCCCGGTGGTGGAGCTGATGTTTGTCCATGATTTAGGGTGAACCCTGGAGGATGAGTAGGGTCTATATCTGTTTTGGAATCATTTTGTATCGCTTTTCCTTTGTTCATCAACAATTCCATAATTTTGCTCATTTTTTCAATCAATTCTTCCTGTCCTTGTTCCATGCCCAGGACCCTGTTTTCTAGCTGTTCGCTCATTTCTCTTGCCTTTCTTCGGGTATTGTACTGATATGTAGTGGTTTCAATTATTGCTTTTTTCTACTCAAACGACTTCTTTTCCTTGAGAGAGCTGTAGACCAAAACTTCCTTTTTAGAACTGAATGTATGATTATGTAAGGCATGAATGTGTGAGTATTTAATGCATGACCATGGGATGCGATAAACGTTTGTGCATGGATGTAACTAATGCAATTACTCACACAAATAGAGATATGAACATGCATGTGACCTATCGTGCATGGGTATGTGTGAAATTATGCATTAATGCATGGGTGCAATGAATGTTTGTGCATGGATGTAACTAGTACAATTACACATACAAATAGAGATATGACCATGCATGTGACCTATCGTGCATGATTATGTGTGAAATTATGCATGAATGCATGGATGCAATGTAACCTAACTAACTACTTTGTCAGTACTTTAGGAAAAGTCCTACTAATGAGAGATTTTAAGATCAAAACAATCATTGATGGGTCACAATTTCAATTCAATTCTTCCCTCAATCATTCTTTTCCTTGATGACGGTCCATGTACCTCAGATTCTATGAAGGGTCAAATTATGATCTGAGGTTAGGGTTGACCCAGGTTAGTCAACTCACTGGATTTGTTCAATATGGGCTTGTGGATTTTAGTCTGCACTTGGGCCTCAAGTATATTAAAATATGGGCTTCAGTATATTTCATGATGGGATCAGGCCCTAGTTTTAAAAGGGCTTGGGCTTGGATTGCTTAGAAAAATGTTGGCCCATATTTTTAAACAATAGGGCCGAAGCCCACTTTTGAAATCTGGGTTTTAACCTTTTTGAAAATCAGGCTTGGGCCGAGTTTTTACTTAGGAAAAGGTCGGGCCTGGGTTTTTTTTTAAAGAATTGGGCCCAAGTTATTTGAAAAGGGTTGGGCCGGATTTTTAGGTAATAGGACCTAAGCCCATTTTTGAAATTTGGGTTTAACCCCCTTTTTTTTTTTTTTTTTTGAAAATCAGGCCTGGGCCGAGTTTTTTCTTAGGAAAATGTTGGGCCTATACTTGTTATTTCTCAAAAAATTGGGCCCGAGTTATTTGAAATAGTTGGGCCAAGTGCTTCATTTTGAAAGGATGGGCCTTTGTCTCACTACTGGGCTTTTTCTGAATACTGGCTAAGTAGTATGTATGTCTAAATGTATGTCAAATGCATGATATAATACAAAGTATTCCACAACATATATACAACACACTATTCATGGAGAAGGATGTGGCTCCTGTCCCAACCTAGGGTAGGTACGTATATATAGGGTTCTTCATGGCTCTATCCTAGTTAGGGCAGACTATAGACAAGTATGTGTGGGTAGGCTCTAATCCCTATTGACAAAAAGGTCCCCAATTTGAAATTTCATCCTCCCCCATAGGGGTCCGGACAAAACTCGCATTGAGCGGGGTGGTTCGCGGGTCCCATCAAGCTTAAGCTACGAAGGGACAAACGCTATTACACCCCTATCTAATCTTAGTAGGTAAAGCTCGGGTATAGAGCGTGAGAGTGTGTGAATTTAAATTTATCCTAATCCAGCTATCCCCACATTTATTCACATGCTATAAACAATATGGAAACAAGATATCTACTATCTACAAATAAGGAAACACAATATATGCAATTAATATGTTTATTCAAAAAAAAATAATTTGGAAACAAAATATTGTTAGTTAATATGCTTAAAAAATTATGGAAGCAAAATATTTACGATTAATATTCAAAATATCTACTTATTCAAAATATCTTACAATTAATATGCTCTATTCAGAATATTTGGAAACAAAATATCTACCATTAATATTCACAAAATTAGGAAACAAAATATTTTTAATTAAGTAAGGTTATTTGTAAATTATGGAAGCAAAATATTTACAATTAATCAAGGTTATTTATGAATTACTATATTTACAAAATAAGGAGTAATTAAAAGATTTATTAAATTTAAACTGGGGATAATTTTCAATTAATTAATGGCTCGACTCTCTAAGTCCCCAGTGGAGTCGCCAAGCTGTCGCGACGTCCTGAGAGCGCGTGTGCCCCGGGCAGCGAAGTAAAAATCAATTTAATATTTTCATGGAAAAACATGGAGTGTCGGAGTCGCCACTAACCTTTAGTGCGGTTAGAACACATGATTACTACCCCGTTAGGGGTAGAATCGGTCTACATTACCAGAGTTGGGGTCGGGAGTTCGGTTACGCGAGGGGAAGGTACGAGCACCCCCTACGCGCCCGTTCTTACGAACGGTACCTAATTAATTGGAAATTATCCCTAAGTTAATCTAATAAGTCTTTAAATTACTCCATTTTATAAATTTATAAATACATGTGAAAAATAAATAAATAAAATAAAGATAATATATACATATATATTCCCTCAGAGCTTAGGGTACGTGATGCCCGAAGGCTCATACCCCCGCAATAAAATCATAGGGAATATAATTAAGAAAATACACTCCCAAAATTTTGAAATTATATATAAAATTTTTATAGGAAAATACTAGTATGGGAGGTTTTAATATTAATAAGATATAAATTAAGAAATTAAATTACCATAATACATGTAATAATAATAGGTATATATATATGCTACATATACTATATAGTACTAAATTGCTTATAGCACCTAATAACTTATCCAAATAATAAACCAACCTAATAGATAGTAATAATACACAAATCATTATAATAATAATAAGGTAACTCAGATCATAATAATACTAAACTTAGAATAATAATAATAATGATACTATATTATACATAATAATAAAAACGATAATACTAATAGTGACAATAATACATTACCATATAATAAGATATTAACATCCTATAAATACAATAATAACAACTTGAAAATAATCAAAACCTTAAAGTTAATATTCAATGTATACACACATGGAAACAATTAATCCCTATGGAAACAATTTGAACCCTAAAATAAATGTACAAAATGCAATAATAAATATGGAAGCAACTAACGTAATTATGGAAACAAATCTACCCTAAAACTAATAGGCAAAAGGCAAAATAATAAATATGGAAATAACTAAAATTATGGAATCAAATCGACCTAAAAATTAACAAGTTAATAAAAAATAATATATATTAAAACAATTAATGAAATTAAGGCAACAAATCAACCCTAAATAATATATAATAATAATATAACTGTCCTAATATACAATATTAATACGATAATAATGATAACCCAAAATATACAATATCAATATGACAATGATGAAAACCATAAAATAACTATATAATAAGATCACCTAAATATTACACGATAGCTATAACAATAATAAACAATAATATCACTTGAATACATAATAGACCATAACATTACGTAAATATATATGTACATGAACTTAACATTCAATAGTAAAACATATATTTATATCTATATATACTTGTGCAAAAATAAACCAATATTACAATAGCTCCCAATAAGCTAAAATAACCTTGGATATTATCATTTAAACAAATGTTACAACATTAGAAATACTACAATGCGTATTAAAACACAACGATATCAACAAGGAAAATATTGCATGGATGTTTAAATGTTAAAGCACATATTACAAGAATAAAATCCAACAATAATAATATTATTTAATATGTACAATAAATTTATACGTAAATAAAACCCTTAAGTATACCACCTGCAAAAACACATAGATACTAAACATACAATAAACCTAAAAAAATAAATACCATAAGACAAAAAACAAACATATATTGATGATAAAATATGTACCTAATAAATAAAGGAAACACATAGAATATAATATTACATATAAATATAACATAAAAAATGCATATATACAAAATAATAGCCCAGAATAAAAAAAAAAACAATAATAAGTCTAAATATATATATATATATACAATAAATACAAACTGGTACCTTACCCAAAATGCAGGAGGTATGGCTGGATACCTTGGGGGTTGCGTTCGGAGGAATCCGGAAGGGGAGGTCACCGGAGTGCTGGGCTACTGTGGCGCTGGCTCGCGGATTTCCTAGCTGGTCGTGAAGGTTGATGGTGGCGGCGAGGGCGACGGCGGTGGGAGCGAGCGACGGCGTGGCGACTGGTGGTTGCTGTTCCGAGGGGCGCTGCAGAAGGTCTCGGGTCTTCTGGTGGTGGCTGGCTGGAAGCTCTGCGTCTAGCCGTGGAGTTGCAGCAATGATTGGAGGAGGGAATCGGCTAGTCTGTCGTGAAGGATGGCCGCGAACAGCGTGGGCGACGACGACGGACATGGGCGTGACAGCGGCGAGATGGCGTGAGCAACGGCGACGAACTGGAGATAGCCAGGTGCGTGAGCGACGGTGGGACTGCCCTGAGTGGTGTCGTGGCCATGAGAGGTGGGATGGTTGCCGGAGAGCTGTTGGGTGGCCATGAGGCGGCTGGGTGACGGCAACGGCAACGTAGGTTGCTACGATGGCGGAAAGACAAGGCTGGTCTGTGAGGGGCTAGTAGAGACGAGCACGAGGTGATGTGCTGCTATGCGTGCCCGTGGGGGAGCAGGAGAGTGGAAAGATGGTTTAGAGGAAGAAGATGAAGCTGTGCGCCCCCGGCCTCTCCGGCTATTTTTTCTTTTGTGCAGCGCCGCCCCCGCCCCCCCCCCCCCCCCCCCCCCCCCCCCCCGCCCCCTTTTTGAAGAGAAGAAAAGGCTTTTTATGAGAAAAATTTAGAAACCCTAAATCTCCCCTTTCCTTGTTGGTTTATGGTATTTTTTTCTTTTGGAAATAATATATATGAAAATAATTATTAATATGGTAATAATAATAATAATAATAATACTAAGGTAAAAATAATGATAATAATAAAATAATAATAATAATAATAATAGTAATAACAAAGATAAATAAATAAATAAAATAATGATAATAATAGTAATAATAAAGGTAAAAATACTAATATTAAAAATAATGTCAATAATAATGAAAATAATAAGTAATAATAATAATAATAATAATAAACAATATAAATAGAAATAAAAATAAAAGTAATAATAATGCTAATGAAAAATAATAATAATAATAATAATAAAGAAAATAATAATAATAATAATAAGATTAGTCAAAATTAATAATAATAATAATAATAATAAGAATAAATAAAATAATAATAATAATAATAATAATAATAAAATAACAATAATAATAATAATAGTAATACATATATTGGGCCTGGGTAAAAATGGGGTGTCTACAGGATCTTTTGACTTTAATATGCCTTGGCTTTCAACAACTTATTCATGTCCTCATGTTCTTCAACAAGTAATTCATGTCTTGGCTTATTTAAGCTTCATTTGATCCTTGTGAGTACTTTGACCTTGCTTCCATCATATTTGATCCTTGTGGGCACTTTAACCTTACTTTCACATATATGAACCCTGAAATATCATTACTCACACAAATACATTAAATTTCACTTGTTTGTTAGCATCAAAACAAGATAACAAGATTTTAAGCCTTGTAAGGCCAACATGACTGCTAGCAGACTTGACATAACGTTCAGCATATATTTGTGTGCAAGATTTTAGGCTGCATCAAAAGAGTCACATTTGTTAGCTGTTAAACGAATACATAGATACCTAATAGGAATCGTGGAACTTGGGTTATGGTATCTTAAGTATACAACTTTTGAGATTATTAGCTATTGAGAAGCAAAATTCAGTAGCTTTTTCCACAGTTGAGGCAGAATACTTAACGGCAGGAAGTTGTTGTGCTTAAACAATATACATGAAGCAACAACTAACGGACTTTGGATTAAGCTAAGAAAAAATTCCTATAAGATGCGATAATACGAGTGCAATAAACATCTCAAAGAATCCTATATTACATTCACGGACTAAACATATAGAAATAAGACATCATTTTCTTTTTGATCATGTGCAAAAAGGGGATGTGACACTTGAGTTTGTATGTACAAATGAACAATGGGCAGACATATTCACGAAACCACTTGTGAAAGATAGGTTTATCCAAATTAGGCTTGAATTAGGCCTGATGCATAGTCGATAAGTTGCCTAGGATTATATTAGATGACATACTTCAGAGGGAGCAACATCACTTAATATTCACAATTAGTTAAAAATTTCAAATTCATGTCATGATGAGAGCATATTAACTTACACATGTTAGTCCTCACATAATCTTTGAACTTTAGTGACTATTTTTTCTTATCCATGTCTAGGAAATTCGCCACACTGTGTATGTTCACATCGCAATTTAAGTCAACAACACAGCTTTCTGCATTAACAAGAGGGAGAAGTAAAGTGAATTTACACAGGGAGACGTATTTCATAGTATAATTTTTAAAATATAACAGTTGAATAATTTTTAAAAATTTAAGATTTAAAGGGGGAGAAAAATATAAGGTTATGTCCGCTCATGTTTTGTTATACACCTTCTTGTTGATGTCAAAAGGGGGAGAAGAATATCATGTTATAGCAAAAATAGTTAGTAAAACTAATTGTGTATAAGTATATTTCATATTACTGCATATTTTGTTTGTGCATTAATTGAGGGGAAGCCTTATTATGCGTAACCCGTTCTATATTTTTACTCGTGTATTTGTTATCATCAAAAAGGGGGAGATTGTTGACTCTATGAGTCCAATCCTGTTTTGATAATGACAAATCACTTGATATTTGATCTATGCATTGAGATTGTGAACAGGAACAATATTTAGCATGCACAGAAGGCTAGAAAGTTATAGAAGACATGAAGATTAAAGTATATACATTTTGGCACAATCCATGGAACTAAAAGAGTTAAAAAATGAAGATAAAAGTGGCAAGTTCAAGATCATCATGGGAATGGGTATTTAGAACTGAATGTATTTACATATTTCATATGATTTAATTCAAAGCTCAAAATATACCCTAAACTGAACTTAGGACTCATGCATCTCATGAAAATATTTAGGGGATATTTATGGACTTAGAGACCTTTTCTAAAACCCCAAAAAATATTTTATAAAAGAGCAAAACAGATTTTTGAAACTAAAATGAAAAAAACGAGAAAGTGTACTGTTCAAAAGACCAAAGTCCTTGCCCAGAAGTTTGAAGTGTCAACTTCTAAAGAATCAAGTCTACGCTCAGTCGTCTAAAGTTTCAACTTCAGAAGACTGAATTTTAAGCTTAGTCGTTTGAAGAATTTCTTCCGAAGACCGAAGATTAACTTCAGTCATCTAAAGATTGATTGGAGAAACAAAGAAATAGGTAGAAGCACATCAGAAGACTGAACCTTGACTTCAGTCAACTGAACCCGGAACTTTAGAAGTCTAAACCCCAACTTCAGACGTCTGACCCTGTGTCCAATTCAATTTTTTGAAACTTTAAAGAACTTCTGTCATCTGAGCCCTAATCCTCAATCATCTGAACCTGCAAGAAGATGAAAAATTTAATCTTTAGTGAGAGAACGCACGAGTTATTTTTTAATCAAGTTGATCCAACAGTTTGAATTTATCCTAAGGTCAAGTTTACCTATATAATCAACCTCTAAACCCTAGTGCCCTAATTTTTGGTATAAGATTGAATATATTGAACATTTAGCCCAACTTGGAAGAGCATTGTACGCATTTCCAAATTCTTGCTTGGGATTTCAAAGCTTATACGTCAAATCTAAGCTAAGGCTACATTAATCTTCAATAAGGCATTCTAGAATTGTTGTGCATTCAACTTGGTATTGAGGTTTGGTAAATAGATTTTTTTGTTACTACTTATTCTCAAAGAGTTTTTCATCTCAAAATCTATCATTGAATATTATTTGAGAGATTGATCTTGAGTGTACTTATATACATATAGATTGTTTTGAAAAGATCACTACTCGAGATAAGTTTTGCCAATAGTTAAATGTTTATATTCAAGTGTGTATTTATTTAAAACTTGATATTTTTAATATTACAAAACCACTTGATTAAATATCCTTAGAGCTCATAACTATATATATATATATATATATATATATATATATCATTGAGGGATATTTTTTGGAAAATATTATATTAGCCTTTTTATCTTTGGAACACATATCATATATACATATAAACATATACATATACAAAGATCTTATTGTGTTTTTTGGATATTTGGAATAAAACTTATTGATTTAGACTTTTTGGAGAAAAATTGAAATACATATTTGTGTTGAGCTCATTTGGTTGGATTTAATATTTGAAGCAGAATAGTCATATTCTTTTAAACCAAAGATTATTTAAAAGTCTAACTTCTCCAAAGCACTTACTTATATAATTGCTTTGAGATATTTGATCAAAGGAAATTTTTTGAAGCATATCATTCATAAAACGATTACATCATTACATACATACTGAGCTTCAAGTTTCATCATATGGACATGTGTTCAGTTTTCCATTGTACTCACTAGCTTTTTTAGAAGCAACATTGAGTTATTTTTTAGATTTTAAACTCTATATTGTAATCACGGTTCGGGTTGTGAATCGGGTGAGGAGGAAGTTGTGCCTCTTGTAAGCAGCAGATGTAAGAGAAGCTCCATCCCAGTTAAAGGAGCAGGGATTTAGTGGAATCCTTGAGTGGGTTGCTCAAGGTGAGGACGTAGGTCGGGTTGGCTAAACCTCGTAAAAATTGTGTTATCCTTCTCTCCTCCCTTGCTCTTTTTAATTTCCGCAACGCATATCATTACCTATCTCACATGTGTGTATGTTGAATAATCCCACACGCACTTGATAATTAATTGGGTAAAATTGAATTTATTGAGATAATAATTTGAATCAATTTCAAATCCCTACAATTAATTTGTTAAATATATAAATAAGGATTAAGTGGTAAATAATCTTAAAGAAGTTAAATAAACCCAATTCACCCCCCCTCTTGGGATTACACCAGAATTAACAGGAAGATTCCTCCATATGATTTTGTATCAAATTTTCCTAAGTCTTCTTTATCGATAAATATAAAACACTTACATCCAAATACATGAAAATAAGATATGTTAGGTTTTCTTCCTTTCCATAGTTCATAGGGGGTCTTATCTAGGCTTGATCTTATGGAAACTCTATTTATCACATAACATGCGGTATTTATCACTTCAGCCAAAAATTACTTAGGTAATTCGTGCTCATTAAGCATGGTCCTGGCCATTTCTTGAAGAGATCTATTCTTCCTTTCAACAACTCCATTTTGTTGTGGAGTTCGAGGTGCTGAAAAATTGTGATTTATTCCATGTTAATTACAAAATTTATCAACTTCTTTATTTTTTAATTCTCTTCCTTGATTACTTCTGATATTTAGAGCTCCATACCCTTTTTCATTTTGGAGTCTCTTGCACAAGTTAATTAACATCTTGCAAGCTTCATCTTTGGAGGCTAAGAAAAGTACCTAGGTAAACTAGGAGTAGTCATCAACAATGACGAAAGCATATTTCTTTTCTCCTAGACTTCGTGTTCTAGTAAGGCCAAATAAATCTAAGTGGATAAGTTCTAAGGGCCTACTAGTAAAGATGTGTTTCTTCTTTTTAGAACTAGTCTTAGTTTGCTTTCCAAGCAGGCAAGCATCACAAATTTTGTCTTTTATGAACTTTGTGCTAGGTAGACCTTTGACTAATTTTTTTATAGTTAATTTAGATAACAAGTCCATACTAGCGTGTCCTATTCTTCTATGTTATATCCAACTAGCTTCATTCATGGCTATTAAGCATGTGATTTCTTGAGATTTTAGATTTTCAAAGTTTATACAATACACATTATCAATCCTATTAGCAGTGAAAAAAACATCATGTTTTTCTCTATTTTCAACTATGCGTTTGTCCTATTTAAAGATTATGTCAAGGCCTTTGTCTCTTAATTGACTTATACTAAGTAGATTATATTTTAGCCCATCTACTAGTAAAACATCATCAATGGTTAAGGAAGGTTCTTTACCTATTTTCCCAATATCGATAATTTTACCTTTGGCATTGTCACTGAAGGTGAGATATCCACCATCTTTTTGCATTAGTGTGGTGAATTGTGATTTGTTTCCAGTCATGTGCCTTGAACACCCATTGTCCAAGTACCATTTGTCTTTTGATGGAGTGATCCTAAAGCATACCTACAAGAAGGGTTCAAGGTGTTACCTTTTTGTACCCAAACCTTCTTAAGTCTTTTTATTTCAGATTTATTTTCAGTTTTGGCTCTCCGTACTTTATTGATTTTAACATTTTTCCTTTTACATGGACATTCAAACTTTATATGTCCCTTTTTCTTACACAAGAAGCAAGTCGTATATTCATAAGCATTTGTGGAAGATGTGCTAGCATAATATTTTGATTCTTTTACAAAGTATCTCATATAGAGATTCTTTTTGTTCTTGTTTTCAATTCCATTGTATCCAATTCTTTCTTTATCTAATGACATTCTTTGTTTTCCAACCAGCTTTTCAAAATTTTCTTTTCATTTCGTGAAATTGTAGATGATTTTGTCTTTATCCTCAATTTTACTTTTAAGTTTACTCAATTCTAAGTCCTTCTTACTTTCACCATTTACTTGCAACTTTACTAGGTTTTAAGACATCGTTATTTATATTATCCATGAGACCATCAATGTGTGAGTCCTTTTCTTTTTCAGCTAATTTTGAAGCTTCAAGTTGATTTTTGAATATTTCATTTTGTTCTTTCAAAGCTAAGTTTCTTTTGGTTACTCTTATGAACCTTTTATGCAAAGTAAATAGTTCAAGCTAAATTTCTCTATATGATTCATCACTAGATTCTTCAGATGAACTAGTATAGGAATTAACCTCAGTATCTTTAGCCATGAAGCAGAGGTTTGCCACTTCTCGATCACTTGATTTGGTTTCTGATTCTCTTGATCTTGTGTTATCCCACGTAGTAGCTTTCATTGCCTTCTTTTTCTTCTTCTTGTCTTTCTTGAGCTGTGGACAATTAGGTTTTATATGCCCAACCTTTTTGCAGTCATAACATTTAGGAGGTTCATTCCTAATTTCCTTTTTGCTTGTTTCTCCTTTATCAGATTTTGAGCCTCTGAATTTTTGAGTAAATTTCTTATTTTTCTTGAAGAATTTTCCAAGTCTCCTAGTAATTAATGCTATATCATCATCGTCTAATTGATTTGCTTCTTCTTCTTCTTCACTAGAGCTTTCTTTAATAGCTTAAGAGCTATTGATTTCTTAGGTTTGTTCCTTTCTAAATTTCATTCATTTATGGTCATCTCATATGTAAGAAGTGATCCAATCAATTCATCAAGAGAAGTATTTTTCAAGTTTCTTCCTTCCGTAATTGCTGTGGCCTTAAGTTCCCAAATTGGTGGAAGTCCTTTAAGGATTTTCCAGATGATCTCATAAGTTGAGTATTTTTTTTCCTAAGGCATTGAGGGAGTTTATAATATGAGTGAGTCCAGTGTACATACTAGTAATCATCCCATCAAGGTTCATCCTAAATGCTTCATATTCCCTAGTGAGAAAATCGATTCTACTATCTCTTACATCAATCGTTCCTTCATAAGTTACTTCAAGTTTATCCCAAATTTCTTTGCCTGATTTGCATGTCATGACCCTATTGAATTCATTTACATCAAGGGCATAATATAGTGCATTCATTGCACTAGTGTTTATTTGTAGCATCTTTAAATCATTATCAGTCATCTCTTCTTCTTCTTTTGTTATATCTTTATTGTCTACGATTTTGCTAGGGACAAGGTCACCATGAGTGACAATTTTCCAAGCTTTCCAATCCATGGTTTGCAAGTATATCCTCATTCTTTGTTTCCGTAAGGTGTAGTTAACAGCGCAGAAGAAGGGTAGTCTAGAGAAGGATTGACCCTCAGAAAAAGGAGATACACCTAGACGTGCCACAAAGATCTTTGTGTAGCTTCTAGTTTAAGATTTACTACAACCCCACTTTGATACCAATTGAAAATTAAGGTGTGCTCCCAAGAGGGGGGGTGAATTGGGTTTTTAAAACTTCTTTAGAAAAATATAACCCTTTTTAAATCTTAAGTTGATTTTAATTGCACTTTTACAATCAAAAACTCAACTCTTTATCAACCACCTAATTATTGTAATGTAAAGATGATGTTACGAATTCAATTTTCAATACTAACAATTTCAGATTTGATTTCCTTTTTAACAATGAATAAGAATAACTTCTATGAATAGTTTCAAATTACCAACCTAAAGTATCTTTTAAAATAGTTGAGATAATTAGTTGTATATTTAACAATTTCAACTTTTAAGATTTCAATATAATTCAATCATAAAACCCTTGTTTTAAATCAGTGTTCAATAATATTCCAACTTCTAGAAAATATTAAAACATCCACACAGTTAATATATTTGCAAAAATTTAAAAATATTTAGGAAGAGGAAAGAGACACTGGATTTTTACAAGGTTCGGTCAGTAGCCTACGTCCTTGCCTCAAGCAACTGCTGTGAGGATTTTTCTTACCAACTTCTTTACAGGCCAAGTTACAACCTCTCTTCTTCTCAGGTGGAGATCCCTCTCTAATAAGAATACCCGTTCTTGTTAGCCAATGATTCAACAACCCTGAATCGTTAAAACAAAATAACAAGAAAAGCAAACTTTGTTGTCATACAATGAACACTCTCAGTTAGAGTAGAAATGTACAAGTTAAAAGCATAGTATACTTTAGCAAATAAACAATATAAAGAGATGAAGCTTAAAATAAATATCACCGGGTTTCTTTAGATAAGAAAAATCTCAGTTAGAAGAGCTAAGAACTGTGAACTTTTATCAGCAAAATCATTACAGGTACTTCAGCAAAAGTATTAGCAAGATAACTTTGGAGAGTAAAAAGAATTTAGCTTGATTGCTACTTGTAGGTGTAATTAATCTTTACGTTTCACATGTATTTATAGATAGAAATACTTAATTTTTGTATTCCCCAAGTTACTTGGAATGTTTCCCATGTTTTCACAAAATTTTGGGACCAAGTCAATTTTTGAAACTTTCCCTTGCTGTTTTAAATTTAAATAACTGAAAGTCAGTCGACTGTGATTTACTGGGTCAGTCACCTGATCCTTTATATTTCAGGAAAATATCTAACTTAGAATGGGGTCAGTCGCTTGAGCCTATGGGGTTAGTCGTCTGATGCTATTTTGTTTGCTCAATTTGTTCAGCATAAGAATTGTCAGTCAGCTGAGCGAACATGGTCAGTCGCTTGAAGTTACAACTTTCCAAAAACTTTGAATTTCAATACTTTGATCCTTTAATTTTGGAAATACTTAAATGAAACTTTAGTTAAAAAAAATTTTTCTAGGATTTTCAAAAACTAGTCTATAAGTCAATAAAGATTCCTAAGAGCTTCAAACACTTATATTGAAAATATACGAAGTACTTGCTTGAGACTTTTAAGCAACTATGACACTTGTATTCACTATGTCTTCATGTATAGCTTTTATTCTTCATGTTTAGCTTGACTTTAAGCTTTAACAGTGTTTAGCTTCATAAGATCTATCTTGTAACATTAAATTCGAGCTTTTAACAGACTTTGTCAAGCACTTTGATATTGGTCACTTGAGTCACTTGATCTTGATACTTGAGTTACCTGAAACATCATAAATTAACCAAATATGTTAAGTTCCCTTGATTTGTTATCATTATAATAAGATTATTAAGCCTTGTTAGGCCAACAACACTTGAATCATTGCATGCAACATCAACAGTATTATCATTAGATTTAGCTGATGATTCAACATATGATGTATAACAGCAATTAGCACAAGAATAATCAATAAAGGCAGAGTTAGAATCATAAACCTCTTCATTTACTAACGCTACTTTTCCATGATTCGCCACTACTTGATCATTTAAGCTTGGTGCTTCTGGAGTGGCAGTTTTATTTTCCTTGGTCTCTCCATATCTCCTACCCAGCTCCTCCCATAAATCCCTCACAGACTTACATGCCATAATCTCAAGAAGGATATTAGAACTTAAAGCACAGTATAACATATCCGTGGCACATGAATTCGTATGCACAAATCTAATATCATTTTCGTTTGTTTGCATACAAGTTCCTCCAACAATCACCTGCCAAGCCCTCCAATCCATTGATTTTATAAATACGCTCATTCTAATTTTTTAGGTGGTGTAATTAACACCACAAAATATAGGAGGCCTAGAGGGTGACCATCCCTCACTGAATGGGGATACATCAACAAGAGTCATTACGATCTTTAGCATAAGCGATTATGCCTTTTACAATAAGGCTTTGATACCAATTGATGTAATTGGTGTAATCTCAAGAGGGGGTTGAATTGGAGATTTTAAAATTTCTTCCTAGGTTGAATCCAAATCACAGAAAATATTGCACAACCTAGGGTCTTTCTATGCAAACAAAAATACCACAAATATCAAACTGAGCATATAATCAAAACAAGTATAGCAGGCTTAGTATTTTCCAAATAAACATGTATGCAAATATTTATAGCACGTTAAACATTCAAAACAATTTAAGAGCTAGCATACACATACTAAATGTAAAGAGATAAGGGAAAGAGAAATCGACACAAGAATTGTTATCAGGATTTGGCCAATAATGCCTACGTCCCCACCTTAAGCTCACAAGTAAGAGGATTCTACTAGATGCTCACTTAACGGGTGGAGCATCACCAATTACAATACCCTCTCCTTACTAGGCAAGGGAATACCCCAGGTCACATTACAGGGTTGACCCCAACCTAACCACGCCTTACAACACAGTACACCTAGTTCTCCTAACCAGGTCTAAACCAGTCCGGGACTTTCTTAACAGGGTCTAAGTCTATTCGATGCATGTTATAGGCCAGTGCAATCCTCTTCTAACCACGCGTCGGGAATACAAAAATAATAACAATTTTTCAAACAAAGAGAGTGCCTCTATAACAAGCTAATGATGCACACCAATACACTCACAAATGATAAGAGTTTAAGCTTAATTGAGATTTTGGTTTACAATATGTCAACTCTCAAAAATGTGTGTGTGTGTGTGTGTGTGTGTGTGTGTGTGTGTGTTTGAGAGAGTAAGATCTTTGATTCAATATAAAATATGCACTAAGTGCATTATCAAAGGATCTTTAATACCCTAAGCAAGTATCTCAAAGGATATTCTTTTGATATGAAGTAAAGGAGATATTACGGTTTCCATGCTTGCCAAAAATATTTGTAAAAGCAAAACAATATGCAAGATTTCGAATCTTGCAATAAGGATGCCAAGATTGAGAAGCAAAGAAGAGTTTTTCCTAAAAAAATATTTATGAATAAAATATAATGGGAAAATCTTTAAGCTAACTCTCTAAAATCAATATTCAAAAAATGCAAGTATGAGAGAGTATTAAGCTATAGAGTATAATGTATGATACTCACAATAATACACACTCAATCATATCTTCAAGTTGCAATCAATATGCAAATGAAGTGGGCGAGTGATAAGCTCTCTTTCTAAATGAATAGGCAAGTAATAATATGAAAGAGAGTAAATTCTAAGCTTGTATGTGAGTAAAAATAGCAAGAATAGCACAAAACTTTCAAAGAGAGTTTTGGCTAATCAATTGCAAATATCCTTGCTAATCAAGGAAAATAACAAAGTATATATAAGTTTCCCCAAAAATATTACTGTTAGGCACATGGCTGGTATTTTTGAAAAGTCTAATTAAAAAATTAACTATGATTAATGTAGTAAAAATTTGAGAACTCGAGAGGTTCGGTCGCCCAGTGCTAGGGCTGGTTGGCCATCCTCTCACATGAAATTCAATTTTCAAAGTGGGGTTCGGTCGACCGAAGATAGTATCGATTGGCTGGCCAGGGCGATTTGCCAAACCTTCGTAGGTTTGGTCGCCTGAGGGTAATGGCCGGTTTGTCGAGAGACCAAGTTTGGTCAGCTGGCCAAATTTAAAACGTGAAGGTTGGTTTGCTGATGCTTTAGAAAACAGCCCAATTTATGAGTTTGGGCGATTGAGGTTCATAAAAGTAAAAAGGATGGTCAGCTAAGAAATTTTAAAAAAACAATTAAATATTGAGCTTGGTCGGTCAAGGCATTTTGAACATGCAATGTCTGTCGAGCGGGGCACTTTAAAAATGAAGATTTTTGTCCTGCATTGCCCTATAACTTTTTCAACCCTGTGTGAGTAAGCTTTTAGGGTATTGGTTCCTATGGTCAATCTATGGCCTTTGAGCATAAAGTCCTATCATGCATGGAGTGCATCATTACATACCATTTAATATAACAAACCCAAAAATTTAATTGCAATTACAAATGAGAAACTTGGTCTTCATTTCTTTTGCTCTTCAAGTGCCATCCTGTGAAGTGAGCTTTTAGTTCCTTATGGCATCCACTATATCCTTACCATCCGTGTGTGTTACGAATAATTATGTTCAAAAACTTAGAGCACAAGTAAGATACAAAGTGATTTGTCATTATCAAAACAAGATATGACTCATAGAGTCAACAAATAGGTTAGTGGCAACTCCATTTAAATTTCAATATCTATTATCCCTCTCTATTCTAGACTTTTTCTTCAGGACATTGCGACAACACGCATTCTATAAGTAGGCGGTTGGAATGATGATCCCAAACCTTCATTCAAATCCACATTAGTCAAATTATCCCCTCTAAATACCGCAGTTTTGTATTGCTCATCCATGCCATACGCAACCATTTCATAATGAGGTGTCGGTTGGGTGTCCTTTTCAACTTTCACAACTCATTTTCCAGGCGTCAACTTCTACCTATCCACAATGACACCAACTTACGCATTTGATGTTTGAGGAATGGTGTCCACATAAAACTCCATGGTCTAAATATTTGGGCATGAGTTGTGTGCATCCAACGCAATGCATAGACTGTAATCATCTTTGTTGACCTTATAGATCATATCCCATTTTGATTATGACAAATATCTTTGTATCTTACCTATACCCTAAGTTTGTGTGTAGGACCATTCTTAGCACGAAATGGCAAAGATTCAGATAAGGCCATAAAGAACTCAATGCTCACATCATATAGTGGCGTTTGGAGAAGCAAAGGAAATGAAGACCAAATATTTTCATTTGTATTTGTTGTTTAATTCATTTGGGTTTGTAATATGGTCTATAACAATTAATGCATCGCATGCATGATAGGGTTAATAGGCTCAATAACCATATGTTGACTTTAGGTCCCCATAAACACTTCATGGAAAAACCATTATAACTTAAAAGTTATACATTTATTAACAGGGTGAATTCTAATAAGAATCGGCACCTAAATTGAACTTTGAAAGGGCTTTGACCAACCAAACATAGCGCGTTAAAAACGCCTCAGTCGATTAAACAAATAAAAAGTCAATACTTTGACTTGGCTCGGGTGACCGGTCTAGAATTGAACGTACTGTCCACGGTCGACCGAACCTGAATGCTGACACTTTTTACTAGCCTCAGCCACCTGAACTTATATTTCAAAATCTCCCTAGGCAACTAAATTATGAGTTTTGATAAACCGAACAACTCACTAGGCGACCAAAAGCACGAATGATTAGGAAATTGCCTTGGCTTCAGCGAACCGGTTCTCCCCACTATCACCCAAACCCAAAAACAGCTTTGTGTCTATTCAGGCGACCAGCCCTAAGGACCGGCCAATCAAAATTCTCGGGTTGCCAAAAAATAACTACGGTAATTACTGTTAAAACTCAATTAAACATTTTCAAAAATACCAAATGAGTCCCCAACGGTTATATTTTTGTCAAAAGCTATATATACCCTTTCATTTGGAAAAATTAGCAATAGATTAAGACTTTGATTAGCAAAAAATTCTTTGAAATTTCTTGAGTCATTTTTCCCATACAAGCTTAAAAACTCCACTCTTACACATTCCTCTTGCAAAATTCCTTTGGTGAGAGTACCTTGAGATCATCCATACTGTTATTATAAGCTTACACTCTCATATTGTTTGATAGAGATTGATTTTTATTGAGAGTAAGTTTGACTTTTCCCTTGTGATTTTATTTATAAGTCTTCTTTTGGAAAATTCTCTAGGGCCTGTGAGTCTTGCATTCTTGTTGCAAGATTCTAGGGCTTGTTTTGTGCTATTGTGGAAAACATTTTTAACAAGCTAAATCCAAATATCTCTCATACTTATTCGAAAAATTATTTTTTAAGAATTTTCTTGTGCTCTTGAGATCTTTGAGTTTGCAACTTGTGATTGATACATAGATACATATCTTGACTCAAAGATTTAATCATAACACACTCTCACATATTACTAGATATATTTACATTATCGTGAGAGTTGTTATATTAAAATTTATTGAGCTTATAAATCCTATCATATTGAAGTGCATTGATTGTTTTGGTACATACTTTCTTATTGGAGAAGCATTAATATTGTACACAAAATTTGTATTGCTTATCTGTTGTACTCCAAGCATGGCCTGAGGGGGTGTTGATCTTGCCCGTAAGGATTTTTCATAAAGGTTGGGGTCAGCCCTATTAATCTGACCTAGGGCTTCCCTTACCCAATAAGGAAAAGGTGTTGTATTCGGTGTTGCTCCACCTACAAGGGAGCTTTAGTGGAATCCTCGGGCTTGCGAGCTAGAGGCAGGGACGTAGGTACATTTTTCGAACCTCGATAACACATCTGGTGTCATCTTTACTTTATCTGCTCTACTCCATTATGCTTGCTTGTTTAATTTATTTGGTGTAAATTAATTTCAGTTACATTTATCGGTTTATTTTATATATGCTCTAGATTGACTCTAGGTTTGTGAAATACTGTTACTGGATAGTTGACTTAGGCCAAAAAATTTCAAATATCCAATTCACCCCCCCCCCCCTTTTGGGTTTACACTAAAGTCAACAATTGGTTTCAGAGCCTAGTTGCTTAGACTTAATCATTTTTCTACAGAAAGATGATAATGGCTAATGTTAGTGTAACCCCTTTTGCTAAGGGACACTAGTCCACATGTCCTCCTTTTTTCAGTGGTGTGAACTACACTTTATGGAAACAAAGGATGCGCATTTACCTTCAAAACATTGATTGGAAGGTGTAGAGAGTGGTCTCTAAAGGAAATTATATCCCATGAAAATTGTAGAGGAGGTTAGAGTACCTAAGAGTGAGGATGAATACACTGATGATGACATAAAAGCAATAAATATATAATGTAACTGCTATGAATAATTTATACTGTGCACTTGATGCAAATGAATTCAACAGACTTATGGCATGCACAACAACTACAGAAATATGGGATAAATGAGAGATTGCTTATGAGGGCTCTAGAGATGTTAAGGATAGTAGAATTTATATGTTAACTAGTGACATTCAGAATGAACACTAGTGAATCCATACAGAGCATGTACACTCATTTCACTCACATCACTAAATCATTACATGCTTTAGGCAAAACATGTCCCATATATGAAATGATTAGGGAAATTTTTAGGGGATTGCCACCTGTTTAGGAAGCAAAGGCTATAGTTATAGCTGAGGGTAAAGACTTAAAGGCAATGACTCTAGATGAACTAATAGGGTCACTCATCACATACGAGATGGCTATTAATGAGAGATTGAATGAACAAAATAAAGTAAATAAGGTAAGTGCTTTAAAGATATCTGCTAACACCTCTAGTGAATGTAGCGAACCAGAATCAGGAGAAGATATGGCTATGCTTTCCAAAAATTCAGTAAGTTCTTTAGAAAGAATGGTAGACCATATAGAAGGTTCTAGGGCTCAGTATTTGAAAAGGGAGATTCAAGCAAAAGAAAAGAAAAATCAAATGCTCTCACATGCTACAACTGTAAAAAAAAGTCAAGCATATCAAACCAGACTGGCCACTATTGAAAAAGGAATCAAAGAAAAAAAAAAGAGCAATGAAAGCCAGCACATCGTGAGACAAACACAATAGCAGTGATTCAGACACAAACTCTAGTGACTCTAAGGTTTCTAACTTGTGCTTGATGGCACACAATGATGAGGTACTATCATTTTGTTCTTTATCTTCTTACTATTCTAATGATGATTCTGATTCTAATAGCATGCCTACATATAAAGAACTGCAGTATTAATATATTCGTGTCTCAAAATTTCTAAATAAGATGACCAAGGAAAATGATGCTTTGAAAAACAAATGTGAAAATTGGTCAAAACTTTTTGAAATTGGAAAGAAGTCTTATGCCGCATCTCTTAAAGAAAAGGATTTGAAAATTGAAGGATAGCTCCAAAATTATCTATAAATTTACAAAGGGCCAAAACAATTTTGAAAAACTTCTTGGGGCCCACAGAAATTCACTTGGTAAAGAAGGTCTTGACTTTAATGGAATTGAAAACATAAGACGAAATTATCTTTATTTGGGACATTTTACTCATAAATCAAAAACCCACATTCTACCTAAAGAATCCTTTAGGAAAATGACATGTTTTAAATGTAAATAGAATGGTCATATTCAATTTGACTATCCATTTAGAAAAAAAAAAATGTGAAAATTAAGAAAGTATGGAGAGTTAAAGGTGAACCAAGCACTAATCCATTTGGACCCAACAAAATTTGGGGACCAACATTAGTTACTTAAATATTTTTGCAGGTGTGCTTAAGGTGGTCCTCATCTAAGGACAAGTGGTATATGGATAGCAGTTGTTCATGACATATGACTGGTGACAAGGCCAAGTTAGCGTCCATTGCTCCCAAGGAAGGAGGGTTCATGACCTTCAAGGACAACGCAAAGGGTAGAATCATCAGAGTAGGTAAGGTTCATAAGGAACCTTCCCTTGTTATTGATAATGTCTTATTAGTTAATGGTTTAAAACACAACCTACAAAGTATAAGTCAATTGTGTGCTAAAGGTTATAGAGTGTCCTTTGAAAATGACAAATGCATTGTTGAAAATAAATCTAATAACAAAATTCTTTTTACTGCCGATCGTCACGAAAATATTTACACCACTAGTTTTGATAACTTAGCTTCACAGCATGTAACATGTTTTTCTACTATAAATGAAGAAAATTGGTTGTGGCATAGGCGTCTACGGCATGCTAGCATGGATCTACTATCAAAACATGTGAAAAAGGATCTTGTTAAAGGCTTACCAAAAACACCTTTTGTGAAAAATAAAATTTGTGATGCATGTCAAATGGATAAGTAAACGAGATCTAGTTTTAAGTCAAAGAAAATCATATCTACTACTAGGGCACTTCAAATGCTGCACTTAGACTTATTCGGTCCTAATCAAGTTCATAGTCTATGATAAAAATTATATGCATTTGTAATTGTAGATGACTATTCTAGGTTCACATGGGTACTATTTCTTACACATAAAGATGAATCATGTGAACAATTTACTAGACTTTGTAGAAGAATCCAAAATGAAAACGGGTAAAAAATAACACACATTAGAAGTGATAAGGGATCAAAATTTAAAAATGAAGGCATAGAGAACTACAATGATCTAAAGGGTATATTTCATAATTTCTATGCACCTAGGACCCCACAACAAAATGGTGTTGTTGAAAGAAAGAATAGGTCCTTCCAAGACATGGGTATAACAATGCTTAATGAACATAAATTACCCAAATATTTCTCGGCTGAAGTAGTGAGCACTGCTTGCTACGTAATGAACAAAGTCTTAATTAGATCCTCTCTTAATAAAACTTCCTATGAATTATGGAATGGCCATAGACCAAACATCTCTTATTTTCATGTCTTTGGTTGTAAATGCTTTGTGCTTAGGGATAACGAGCACCTAGGAAAGTTTGACTCGAAATTTGATGAAGGAATTTTTCTAGGTTATTCACTTAACAGCAGGGCTTGCAGGGTATTTAATAAAATAACATTGACTGTTATTGAGTCCATCCATGTAGTCTTTGATGAGTCTAATCCTTTTTTTAAAAGAGCTGACGAAGATGATATTGAAATTAGAATAGGATTAGAGGAGCTCTCCATAGAAAATAATGTAGATAAGAATTTAGGGATTATTTATAAATCAATTGAAGATAACAAAGTTGAAAATGAGGTTCAGGAACTACCTAGAGACTAAAATTTTATTAGGGACCATCCTTTAGAACAAATCATAGGTGAACCCTTATGTAGTGTTGCCACACATTCTTCCTTAAGAAACCTGGTTAGTCATTTTGCATTCTTATCTCAAGAAGAACCTAAAAATATTAAAGAAACCATAGAGGATGAATCATGGGTACTATCTACGCAAGAAGAGTTAAATCAATTTGAAAGAAGTAAAGTCTGGACCCTAGTTCCTAGACCTAACAATCACACTATTATTAGAACCAAATGGGTTTATAGAAACAAAAATGATGAAAATGGAGTAGTGACTATAAACAAAGCTAGATTAGTAGCCCAGGGGTATAATCACGATGAAGGAATAGACTTTAAGGAAACATATGCTCTCGTGGTTAGGATGGAAGCCATTCGCATGTTACTTGCATATGTCACTTTTAAGGATTTTAAATTATATTAAATGGATGCTAAAAGCACCTTTTTAAATGGCTATATCAATAAGGAAGTCTATGTAGAACAACCACCAGGATTTGAAACCATATATATCCTAATCATATATATATCGTTTGTCTAAAGCCTTGTATGGATTGAAACAAACTCCTAGAGCTTGGTATGAGTGGCTTAGTGGTTTTCTTATAGAAAATGGATATACCAGAGGAAAAATTGACAATACACTCTTCATTAAATCTAGAAATGATCACATACTCTTTGTCAAATAAATGTTGATGATATTATCTTTGGAGCTACAAATAATGAATTGTGCAATGAGTTTAACAAATGCATGCAAAACGAATTTGAAATGAGCATGATGGGTAAACTAAGCTTCTTCCTAGGACTCCAAATTAAACAAGCCAAACATGGGACTTTCATATGCCAATCAAAATGGGTTAGGGATTTGCTCAAGAAATTTAATATGGAAGATGGTAAAATTCTAGGAACTCCTATGAGCTCTTCCACTAAACTTGACAAAGATGAGTAAGGTATTCTTGTTGATATCAAACTCTATCGTGGGATGATTGGTAGTCTCTTGTATCTTATAGCTAGCAGGCCTAATATTATGTTTAGTGTTTGTATGTGTGCTAGATTTCAGGCTGCACCTAAGGAGTCTCAATTGTTAGCAGTTAATAGGATAACTAGGTACCTTGTTGGGACTATTGAATTAGGATTGTGGTACCCTAAGCATACTTCATTTAAGATTGTTAGTTACACGAATGTTGACTTTACTGGTAGTGAAGTATATTGAAAGAGCACTAGCGACACTTGTCATTACTTAGGACAATCTATGGTTTCTTGGTTCTCCAAGAAATAAAACTCAGTTGCCTTATCCACGGCCGAAATTGAATTTATTGCGGCTGGAAGTTGTTATGCTCAAACGCTTTATATGAAGCAACAAGTTGTGGATTTTAGTTTGCACTATGACATGGTTCTCATCAAATGTGATAACACTAGTGCAATCAATATCTTAAAGAATCCCATCTTACATTCACAAACCAAACACATTGAAATTAGACATCATTTTATTCGTGATCATGTGCAAAAGGGGGATGTGGCACTTGAGTTCGTGTGTACTAATGAACAGTGGGCTTACATATTAACAAAACCTCTTCAAGAGGATATATTTATACAAATTTGATGTAAATTAGGTCTAATTGTAACGACTTGCCTATTTTTCCGTAAATATATTTTTTCTTTTCCACATAATAACATACATAATAATCCTGCTAATCTGTCATAGTCGTGCTCAACCTGGATCCGTGGGTACCAAGGATATATCTATCATATAACTCTGACACCTAAGCAACAGGAAACATAAAATTACAAACATGCCATAAACACCAGAAACCATACTAGAGTTTTACTAAATCTGTCATATACATATGCATACATCCCAATAATACCAAAAAGTATCCTAGGGTCATAATCCAAAAATCCATTTGACCCTAACTCACCCACTTACCCTACAGACAGGGTAGCTCAATCCACTTCTACTGCTGCTGAGCTCTATCTGCCCTCCTACCTAGATTTCTTGAAATGTTTATAATTCTAAGGTGAGACACCTCTCAGTAAGGGAGATAAACTAATATCAGCATGTGGCAACATGAGTATTTTTCGTGATATAGATATAAATAGTACATAATTCATAATTGGTATAAACAGTTGTATCATATCTGAGTAAAACATGATTCAACATAACATAGTTTAACGTACTAAATTTCTATACAGAAAAATCATCTTATATAACCATATCGTACTTGAATTATTACCCAGGATAGATAGTTAGTTAGCTATTGTCATGTCTTACCCCCCACATAACAGGGTTGTGCAGCCCGAAGGCGGGACCTAGTAATGGCTGGCCAACCATGCTAAATCAAACATAGGTGTGTAAGTACTATGGGCCTGTTCCACCTATGCCAGACTACTAGGGGAACTACAACACTCCCATAAAACTACATCGACTGCCATCTCCCACTCTCTAGATAAGATGTGTGGTAGCACTAACATATTCATAATTGTGAACATATAGCTACGGTACCATGCTTCATAAAACTAAACTAAGTTATCTGGGTTTTGATAACATATAATACATTCCATATTAAAACATCATTATTTCGTATTTCAGAGTAATATTTGACATAAACATATTTCATGATTTCTTACATATCATACATAATCACGACATCAATGCCAGCATAATTCATAACGTAAAAATCACGCTATTTATGTCGACATATTCCATAACGTAATAAACATACATTCTTGCACTATTTAAAATAATATTTAAAAACATAGTTCATGTACTGTTTTGAGGGTTTTCCTAAAAATTTCTATAACATACTTATCTGGGAAAACTCATAATATTTTAGTATAACAAAATTTTCATGGTAATATTATACTCATGCCACACAAATGTACATAGCCTTATAGACTCATAATTTATTTGAAATCAAATTTCCATATAAAATGTGTTAAAATCATTTCCATGTTCAACAGCAGTATTCCTAAACATAGTTCTATATCATACATATTTTCCTGAACATAAATGTTGTTTAATTCATAATTGAAAGTAGAATATGATTCCCAAGAGGGGCGGTGAATTGGATTATTTAAAAATTTTACGCTATTTTTAAAACTTTTGCTTGTTTTAGTGCAACAACAAGAACGTAAGTAAATCAATCAAACCAAAACACACTACAAATTCCAATCAACCACAATATTGAAATCAATTATTAAAAATAACAAGAACTCGATGCTTTCAGCCTTTGGTAATAGCCCTGTGATTATATGCAAGCCCTGTTTTGTTTTTGTTTTGTAATGCGCTCTCTTAATCAAGAGTTCAACAAATTAACCAACGTACTCCCTTGAGGGTTTCTGCAAAAGGTTAATTGAAACGTACTTTCTAGAATTAAGAGTCTTCTCTAAATTTTTACTTAAGCCCTGCAATCAATCAATTTGCATCCAACAAATACAAGTAAAATACAGAAAGTAAAGAGTAAGGAGGAGAGAAGAACACTAAGATTTTACGAGGTTCGTCTTATCCCAAGCCTACGTCCTCGACTTTTTCAAACCACCAAAGAATTCCATTAGCTTAGTTCCTTTTCCGAGCAGAACAACACCTTTTACAACCACTCCTTCAAGTACGCTAGAGCCCGCCTCTCCAAACGATAATCCCTCGTTCGGTAAACAATCCAACAAGCCTGGAATCGTCCAATAACTACAAGAGAAACAACAAGTAGATGTGTACAAAGAGTGGTCTCACACAAAGCTGATTAGTACAATTCAAATCTATATACTTTAGAATTTAAATATCAAATTTGAAATATAATTCGAAGCTCAAGATTAGAATTCACCAAGTCCCTTTTTCTCCAGTTGAGAAATCAGTATGTAGAACTCAGGGATTGATGATCAACACTTTCAAAATATCAGAACTTTCAGATTGCAAGAGATTGAGCAAGCAGTGACTTTGAATGCAAGAGAGCTTAGAGTAGATTTTTCAATTCTTGGTATGATTCAATTTATAAAACCACATATTTATTGGCCAATAAAGTTAGTTTCGTGCTACCCAAGATTACTTGGAGTGTTTCCCAAGTTTTAAGAAAAATTGGAGCACAAGAAACCAATCTAAAGCATTTAAAATATTTAAAAATTTGACCGTTAACAGTGTTCAGATGACTGAACTATTGGGTTCAGTCTTCTGAAGTTCTTTAAAGCTTGGAAAATTTTGAACTGGACACAGGGTCAGACGTCTGAAGTTGGGGTTCAGACTTCTGAAGTTGAGGGTTCAGATGACTAAAGGCAGGGCTCAGTCTTCTGATAAGGTTCTGCCTGTTTTTGTGTTTCTTGAATAAATTTTCAGATGACTAAACTTATTCTTTAGTCTTGTAAAGTAATTCTTCAGATGACTAAGCTTAAACTTCAGTCTTCTGAAGTTGACTCTTCAGCCTTCTGGGCTGAGACTTTCGGTCTTTTGAACAGTACAATTTTTTTTGTTTTTTTATTTTATTTTTCAAAACCATTTTTGCTCTCTTTCTTTGCTCTTGTATAAAACATTTTTGTGGGTTTTAAAATAGGTTTCTAAGTCCATGTATTTCTCTTAAAGAGCTTCAAATGATATTTCAACAGATATTCAACTTTGAAGTACTTACATTGCTCATCTTAAAACCTTATACACTAAGCTTAAAATCTTCCATGGCATGGTCACTTTGAAATCCCTTGGACTTTAGCTCAAGATGGTTTTAGATTCCTCATGCATCGATCAATTTGGTGTTGCTTTGAGCTTCTCTTGGATCACTTGTTGGTGAATGTGGCTTGATGGTCCATAATGATCCTTATATTATTGTCAAACCTGAAACATCATTATTCAACCATTCCAAGTTAGATTATCCTTTGTTTGCTATCACCAACTGATTGAAAAGTCCGGTTTGTCCAACAATTTACCCCTTTTTGATGATGACAAGCAAGGAGCAAAGATGAGAGTTCTTTTAAAAAAGGCACCCCCTTACAATAAGCATCCTTTTAACATTTGATAAGAGTAATGATAAAAATTTCAAGTAAACAAATAGTATATTATCCAACATGTAGTTGTTGGCCTAACAAGGCTTACAATTCTTATTTTGATGATAATAAATCATGATGTGTTTAATATGGTTTAAGTGAATGTTTTTCAGGAAAAAGGAAAATCTTAAAGGTAGTGACAAAGCTCAAAAAGATGGAAAAGTTTGTGAATAAAAAAAGATCTTAAAGAGCATAAGGATTAAAGATAACTTGATGAAAGCTCAAAGAAAAGATCAGAAACTCCAAGATGATAGAAGAACAAGGACTTACTTGAAGATTAAAGGAATAAAGTTTTGAGGATGTATGTATGTAAGTACTTCAAGTTAATTTCAAGTATAAACTGAATTGAAGCTCTCATAAAATCAAAAGAAACTTAGAAATATATTTTTAGAAAAACCCTAAAATATGTTTTTCAAATCAAAGAAAAGAAGGGTTTTAAAAAGAAAAGTCTTTTTAAAAAATAGAAGGGTCAGGCGACTGACTTCATGTGGCAGGCGACTGCCCAAATTAAATGAAGAATTTTCAAAGAGGCAGTAGAGTGCCAGGCGACTACCTAAACATAGCTAGGCACTTGGGTGGTCATGCCAAGCGATTGCTCGGGTTCTGGCAGGCGACTACCAATGTTTTGTGTTTTAAGTTTCTTCAATGACAGGTGACTACCAAGTCGTGGCAAGCGACTGCCACTCGAATGTTGGTTTAAAAATTTCCAACGGGAAGATTTTTTAAATGAATTTTTTGGGCACTACTATTTTGAAAAATTTGGGGATTACTTCAAGGAAACTTTGGGGGTAAGGAATTACTTTTAAAACAACTATATATAGCCCCAAACTTCAAAGATTTTAAATACCAAGAAATTTTCCAGCAATCAAAGTTCTCAAAAAGCTTTCAAACTCTCTTATGTTCATTCATCTTCAACAACTGAGTTACTGCTGGTACAAACTTTGAAGTAAAGCCTTCAAAGTCTGAATCTTTCAATTCTTGAAATATATTTGGTGATCTAAATTCAGTATTGAGCTTCAATCCTTTTATATTTGATTTACTTTGAAGTATACTTGTGCTAAATGTTGTACTAACCTACTCTGCTGTGAGAGTATTTTCTTGTACACAAACTTTTCTCTATCTTGGTTCTTGTTTATAGACGATTCAAGGTTGTAGAATCGTTAGACCGAATGAGGGAATATCGTTTGGAGAGGTAGGCTCTAGCCTAAAGGAAGGAGTGATTGTAATCGGTATTATTCCACCCGTCAACGGAATTGAATTAGTGAATCCTTTGGTGGTTTTCCAAAGGCAATGACGTAGCCTGGGTATAAGACGAACCTCGTAAAACCTTGTGTCTCTCTTTTCTTCCTTACTCTTTATTTTTCAGTAATACTTACAACCTGTGTGTATGCTTTAAATTGTAAATTCTGAGTGTATGGTTGTTAAATAGACCGGAGGATAATTTGTTTTGGCTTGATCAGTATTGATTGCGGAAACCGAACGGGACTACATTGGAGAAGGCCAATCCTCAACTCGTCCACCAATCTTTTGTGGACACAACTACACCTTTTGGAAAAAGAGAATGCAAATCTACCTCCAACACATGGATTGGAAAGCATGGGAAGTAGTTATGGATGGAGACCTTATTCCCACCAAGATAGTAGATGGAAAAAAAATTCCAAAAGAGAAAAAGGATATGATCGATTCGGATTATAATATGTTTCAAATAAACTCAAGTGCTATAAATACTTTGTATTGTGCTTTAGACGCTAACGAATTTAATAGGGTCATGGCTTGTAAAACGGATAAAGAAATATGGGACAAATTAGAAGTTACATATGAAGGAACTATTGATGTTAGAGACAATAGGATAGACATGTTAACAAGTGAATATGAAGCATTCAAGATGAATTCAGATGAATCCATATCAAGTATGTACACAAGATTCACCCATATAATCAATTCCTTAAGTGCCTTAGGAAAAACTTATACCACCTACGAAATAATTATGAAAATTTTGAGAGGCCTTCCCTTCATATGGGAACCTAAGGCTACAGCAATTATCGAAGGAAGAAACCTTAAGACCACCTCCTTAGATGAACTCATAGGTTCACTCCTTACCTATGAAATGGCTTTAAAAGAAAGAAATCCTGAACCAAAGCATAAGAAATCTATTGCACTAAAAGCATCAAGCCACAGCTCAAGTGAAGAAGAAAGTGAAACAAGTGACTAAGATCAAGATGAATTAGCATTCATCACTAAGAGACTGAAAGTTTTACAGAAAGAATAAAAGATTTCCTAGAAGTTCAAAAAAAGGAAAATTGAAAAAAGAGAATCAAGTAGAAAAGAAAATAAAAGTAAAAGTGAATCTCCTATATGCCATCACTGTAAGAAACCAGGACATATCAAACCGGACTGCCCATTGCTCAAGAAAGACAAGAAGAAAAAGAAAGAAGCTATGAAGGCTACCTGGGATGACTCAAGCTCCAACGAAACAGAAAACGAATCAAGTGGACAAGAGATGGCAAACGTATGCTTCATGGCGAATGATGAAGAGGTAAATTCCTACTACTCTTCAACGGAATCTTGCAATGAATCTTGTGATGAGTCATGTAATAGTATGCCCCTTATACAAAGAATTACAAGTTGAATTATTTTCCTTACATAAAAGATTCATAAAAGTTTCCAAAAGAAATATAACCTTGAAGGATCAAAATAAAGAACTATTGAAGCAACTTGAATCATTCAAAACCATTGAAAAAGAAAAAAGATTCTTGTATTGAGAAGTTAGAGGAGGAAGTAAGTAAAGTAACTCAAGAATTAAGCAAAACTAATAAAGAAAACTAGGATCTAGAAATAAATGAACTAAAGAAATTAGTAGAGGATAAAGAAAAAATTATATATAATTTTACAAAGGTAAAGATAATTTTGAAAAAATGATTGGACAGCAAAGGCTACATGGGAATAAAGAAGGAATAGGTTACAATGGTAAAACAAACAAAAAGAATAATAAATTATACATGGGATACTTCGTCAAGGAAGCCGAGCACTATGCTAGCACTTCCTCAAATAACAAACATGAACGCACTACTTGCTATATGTGCAACACTAAAGGTCACGTAATGTTTGATTGCCCACTAAAAAGGAAGTATGTTAACGTACAAGGAGAATCAAAAGTTAATAATGGAACTAACAACAAAACAAAGAAAGTTAAAAGGATTTGGGTTCCAAAGACTAACACAATGAATCCTCCATTGTAGGTATGTTTTAGGACAACATCATCAACAAACAAATGGTACTTGGACAGCGGGTGTTCAAGACACATGATCGGCAATAAGACCAAGTTTTCCTCTCTAAACAAAAAGATGGAGGATATGTCAGCTTCGGTGATAATGCCAAAGGTAAGATCATTGGCATCGGGAGAATAGGTAAAAAACCTTCTATTACTATTGATAATGTATTATTAGTAGAAGGTTTAAAACACAATCTTTTAAGCATTAGCCAATTGAGTGACAAAGGGTTTGAAATAACCTTTAAGAAAGAAAAATGTGTTATTCAGAATCCCAAAGAGAATAAAATCTTGTTTATAGCTCTTAGGATAAATAATATTTATTGTATAAACCTTGAGAATCTAATGAATCAAAACATAACTTGTTTGGCAGTCATAAATGAAATAAGTTGGCTATGGCATAGGAAGTTAGGACATGCTAGCATGGACTTATTATCCAAATTATCAAAGAAAAATCTTGTAAAAGGATTACCAAATACCAAATTCATAAAAGACAAGATGTGTTACGCATGCCAAAAGGGAAAGCAAGTTAAAACAAGCTTTAAAAAGAAAAAATATATATCTACTAAATGACCCCTAGAACTATTACACCTAGACTTATTCGGTCCAACTAGAACCTTAAGCCTAGGAGGAAAACAATATGCTTTTGTAATAGTGGATGATTATTCAAGATTCACTTGGGTATTATTCCTAACAAATAAAGATGAAGCTTGTGACATGCTAATCACTTTATGTAAGAAATTACAAAATGAAAAAGGGCTATAATGTAACAAGTTTTAGAAGTGATCAAGTAGGGAGTTTGGAAACAAATATGTTGATAAATTCTGTAATGAATATGGAATAAACCATAATTTCTCAGCACCTAGAACTCCACGACAAAATGGGGTTGTAGAAAGAAAAAATAGAACCTTACAAGAAATGGCAAGAACAATGATAAACGAAAATAACTTACCTAAATACTTTTGGGCTGAAGCTGTAAATACAGCATGTTATATTGTAAATAGGGCATCTATAAGATCAAGTATAGACAAAACACCTTATGAACTATGGAAAGGAAGAAAACCTAATATCTCTTACTTTCATGTATTTGGATGCAAATGTTTTATCCTTAACACTAAAGATGATTTAGGAAAGTTTGATGCAAAATCTAATGAAGGTATCTTTTTAGGCTACTCTACAAATAGCAAAGCCTATAGGGTTTATAATAGAAGAACTCTTACTATCATTGAATCAATACACATAACATTTGATGAATCAAACAATTATGAAAATAAAATTAAGAATGATGAAAAAGAAAATATTCCACAAAAAGAAGAAGATCTTGAAATAAAAGAGGAAAATAATAATGAGACTTCAAATGAAAATATTATAGAAAATATAGAACTACCTAAAGAATGGAGATACGCTAAAAGTCATCCAAAAGAACAAATACTTGGAGAAACTTCAAAAGGAATAACCACTCGAGTCTCATTGAAAAATATTTGCAACCATTATGCCTTTTTATCTCAAGATGAACCCAAGAATATTGAAGAAGCCTTAAAAGATGACTCTTGGATTATAGCTATGCAAGAGGAACTAAATCAATTTGAAAGAAGCCAAGTATGGGAACTTATACCTAAACCTAAAGACACATCAATCATAGGAACTAAATGGGTGTTTAGAAATAAACAGGATGAACATGGGATACTTATAAGAAAAAAAGTTAGGCTAGTAGCACAAGGTTATAATCAAGAAGAAGGCATTGATTATGATGAAACCTTTGCCCCCATAGCAAGAATGGAAGCAATTAGGATGCTCTTAGCTTATGTAGCTTATAAGGACTTCAAATTATACCAAATGGATGTAAAAGTGTTTTCTTAAATGGATATATAAATGAAGAAGTATGTGTAAAACAACCTCTAGGTTTTGAAAATTCAAAAAATCTAGATCATGTATTTAAGTTAACAAAAGCTTTCTATGGATTGAAGCAAGCTCCTAGAGCTTGGTATGAAAGACTAAGCAAGTTCCTAATTCAAAACAATTTTTCAAAAGGAAAGATTGATAGCACTTTATTTATAAAAACCAAAAATAAAGACATTCTTATAGTACAAATTTATGTTGATGATATTATTTTTGGAGCAACTCATGAGGATTTGCGTAATGAATTTGCTAAGTCTATGCAAAAAGAGTTTGAGATGAGCATGATGGGAGAGTTAAATTACTTTCTAGGATTACAAATCAAACAAGTAAAAAATGGAACTTTCATAAATCAAACTAAATATATTAAAGACATTTTAAAGAAGTTTTATATGGAAGAAAGTAAACCTATAGGAACTCCCATGAGCACTTCAACTAGTCTTGACAAGGATGAAAAAGGGAAGCAAGTAAATACCAAGCATTACCGAGGCATGATAGGAAGCTTACTTTACTTAACAACAAGTAAACTGGATATTATGTTTAGCGTATATATGTGTGCTGGGTTCCAATCGGCTCCTAAGGAATCACACCAATCAGCAGTTAAAAGAATCCTTAGATATCTACTAGGTACACTTGAACTAGGTTTATGGCATCCAAAGGGAACTGAATTTGAAATGATAAGTTATTCCTATGCAGACATTGCTGGATGCAAGATAGATAAAAAAAGCACAAGTGGAACATGTCATTTTCTAGGACACTCTTTAGTCTCCTAGTCTTCAAAGAAACAAAACTCTGTAGCATTATCCACAGCAGAAGCAGAATACATAGCAGCAGGGAGTTGTTGTGCCCAAACATTGTATATGAAACAACAACTAAAAGATTTCAAAACTCAATATCAAACTATTCCAATAAAATGTGACAATACAAGTGCCATAAATATTTCAAAAAATCTGGTATCTCACCCAAGAACAAAATATATTGACATAAGACATCGCTTCTTGAGAGATCATGTGCAAAATGAAGACATAATCCTAGAATTTGTAAATACAAATGACCAATTAGCATATATTCACAAAACCACTCTTTGAAGAGCGATTCATATTCATTAGAAGAGAATTGGGGATTATGCATATTGGAGAAGCAAACTAAAAATTTTTCTGCTTGGCAGGCGACTGCCAGGTTACTGACTTTCAAGTTTTTTTATTGACAGGCGCCTGCCTTATCCTAGCAGGCGACTGCCTCGCGGCGAGTAGGGTTTAAAACCCTGTTTTATGTCTTTTTAACTTCTATCAGGCGTCTACTCCTTCTTCTTTCTCTCTAAAAATTTTCTTTCCCACTCTTTTTCACACTGACTCTTCTTCCAAATCAGCCTGAAATCGAGCATCAAATCTGCCCTCCACATCAAATCGCGAATACAACATAGGGTTTATCATTCTTTCTCTTCAATACAAGCATTCCATGGATAAAATCGTTTGGTAAAAAGGGTTCTTCCTCTTCGACAAGGATCAACAATGATAAAGTAGAGAAATGGTTAGTAACTCCACATGCTAAGAAACTCCATAAGAATCAAATCACTTCAGCCAAACCCATTCTAGGTAAAGTCCTTGATGTTACATTCTTCATTTCAGATTTTCCTAAAATTATGGAACTTTTTAAGGAAATTGGGTGGGATTGGTATATTACATATCAAGCAAAAGGATACTATCCAAACGTGGTTTGGATTTTCTATGCAAATATGGAAAGTTTTGAAAATGGGATCAAAACAAATCTTCTAGGGCAAAATATTCATCTTACTCCCATATCTTTGGGAAAAATTCTTCGAGTCAAGCTAGGAGATTTTGAGGTTCACATTGTTGAGAAACAATGGATAATGTCCCAAGGATTTACTCCGGAGGAATTTTTACCCCTAGTCACAACTGATACACCTATCTCCTTTGGGCATCCACCTCTTTACAAACAGATCAATCTCCAAGCTTTAATCCTGCACAAACTTATTACATATAATATCCTACCACGTTCCGGTTCTCATGATCATATTTCCTTCTTAGATTGTTTTGTTATGTGGTGTATTCTTAAAGGAAAAAAGCTGGATCTTCCAAGTTTACTTATCAAATGGATTATTATGAAAGTTGATGCTCCTCGTGTCATTCTACCATATGCTGGGATGTTAAATATGGTGTTTGCTTATTTTAATGTTCTTACACCATCATTTAACTTCACTAGAAAAACCCATTACAATATCTTTTATGATACTATTCTTAAGCGTATGGGATATAAGCACTCTCCTCAAGGTTGGTTTCACAAAGGACATCGTCACATCTCATCTGCACCACCTCCTCAGTCTTCCATGCCAGTCCCTTTAGTACAGTTTAACCCAGAAACTCCTTCTTGGTTCATTCCATTTTATAATCACTATATGTCCTTTAGTGATGGAATGCAATCTGGACTTGGTACACTAAAGGAGAAGGTTTCTACTGTGGAAACTCATTGTTCTAGCCTTATTCAACGTGTTGACAAGATTGAGAAACATTTGGCTAGCTCTTCTAAAGGCAAATCTCATATGGATATCAGCTATGCTCCATCAAGTGATGATGAATCTGCTGAAAAATCTGGTGAACGAGAAGGAGAAGAAGATGAAAGTGGGTCTATGGAAGCCTCTGATTGATGTGTTTCATCTATGAGCTATTTAACATTTTTGTCTATGTATTAGTGCTTCATCGAATAGCATGTTCTTTATGTTTGTAAGATCTACAAGTACTATGTATTACAGCTCTTCACTATATATTTTTTGTATCACTTTCTTCTCCTTTTTGATTGATGTCCAAAAGGGGAGATGTTTGAGAGAAGGAAGTGTAGAAATGAAATATGCTATGGTTTGTAAAACTATGAATATGTATGGATTATCTTGTATGGATGGATATATATGGGTGTGATCATTTTTCAAGTAACATGAATTCATTACTTATATGACTATGAATATATCATGTTTGTTGAAAGGGGGAGCCATGAGTATTATCTCTTATTATTTTTGCTCTCGATTTTTCATCATCAAAAAGGGGGAGATTGTTGGCCTAACAAGGCTTACAATTCTTATTTTGATGATAACAAATCATGATGTGTTTAATATGGTTTAAGTGAAAGTTTTTCAGGAAAAATACAAAGCTTAAAGGTAGTGACAAAGCTCAAAAAGATGATAAAGTTTATGGATCAAAAAAGATCTTGAAGAGCATGAGGATTAAAGATAACTTGATGAAATCTCAAAAAAAAAAAGATCAGAAACTCAAAGTTGATAAAAGAACAAAGACTTACTTGAAGATCAAAGGAATAAAGTTTTAAGGATGTTTGTATGTAAGTACTTCAAGTTAATTTCAAGTATAAACTGAATTGTAGCTCTCATAAAATCAAAAGAAATTTAGAAATATATTTTTAGAAAAACCCTAACGTATGTTTTTCAAATCAAAGAAAAAAAGGGTTTCAAAAAGAAAAGCTTTTTTTTTTTTTAATAGAAGGGCCAGGCGACTGACTTCATGTGGTAGGCAACTGCCCAAACTAAATGAAGAATTTTCAAAGAGGCAGTAGGGTGCTAGGCGACTGCCTGAACATAGTCAGGCGCCTGGGTGGTCATGTCAGGCGACTGCTTGGGTTCTGGTAGGCAACTGCTAGTCTTCTATGTTTTAAGTTTCTTCTATGATAGGCGACTACCAGGTCATGGCAGGCGAATGCCACTCGAACGTTGGTTTTAAATTTCCAATGGGAAGATTTTTTAAATGAATTTTTTGGGCATTACTATCTTGAAAAATTTGGGGATTACTTCAAGGAAACTTTGGGGGTAAGGAATTACTTTTAAAACAACTATATATAGCCCCAAAATTCTCAAAAAGCTTTCAAACTCTCTTGTGTTCATTCATCTTCAACTACTGAGTTACTGCTGGTACAAACTTCGAAGTAAAACCTTCAAAGTCTGAATCTTTCAATTCTTGAAAGATATTTGGTGATCTAAATTCAGTATTGAGCTTTAATCCTTTTATATTTGATTTACTTTGAAGTATAATTGTGCTGAACGTTGTACTAACCTACTCTGCTGTGAGAGTATTTTCTTGTACACAAACGTTTCTCTATCTTGGTTCTTATTTATAGACGATTCAAGGTTGAAGAATTGTTGGACCAAATGAGGGAATATCATTTGGAGAGGTAGGCTCTAACCTAAAGGAAGGAGTGATTGTAATCGGTATTGTTCCACCCATCAACAAAACTGAATTAGTGAATCCTTTGGTAGTTTTCCAAAGGCGATGACGTAGGTTGGGTATAAGACGAACCTCATAAAACCTTGTGTCTCTCTTTTCTTCCTTACTCTTTATTTTTCAGCAATACTTACAACCTGTGTGTATGCTTTAAATTGTTAATTCTAAGTGTATGGTTGTTAAATAGACCGGAGGATAATTTGTTTTGGCTTGATCAGCATTGATTGCGGAAACTGAAAGGGACTACGTTGGTTGATCATCCTAAACTTATTAATCTAAAAGTTTGTTTAAAAACTAAACACAAAGAAAAATTGTGAGTTTGGAATAAACACGGGGCTTATATAAATTTAGTGTGCTTTACAATTTATTACAGGGCTATTGATACAAAGATCAAGATTTTGATTATCTTGTTGATTGGTTGTGGTTGAATTGATTTTGTATTTACTTGTTGTGATTGTTGAAAAACAAAGTATTAAAATTGAAATATTTTTAAAAATCCAATTCACCCCCCCCCCCCCTCTCGAGAAGCTATCCTAATTTCAGTAGTAATATTTAACAAGTATGTCACACATTATTCAATGTGAATCTTTTTGCTCATAAAGTATGATTTCTTACTTTCATATTTGTATAAGCTCTTTAAATTTATTCACAAGACATATATCACTTAAAGTATGATTTTTTATATTTTTATAACTTATTCACCTTTACTTGCTTCACTTTACAAGTTATGTGCCATATTGTGCCATATTTCACTTTAGCATATTACACTTTAGCTCATTTTGTATTATCTTTGCTAATAATTCCCCCCCCCCCCCCTTGTCATTATTCAAAAAGAAACAAGGGATAGGAAATAGAATCATATTGTAACAGCAAAGATGTCATTACACATAGAGGGAATTACATTCAAAAAGTATCAAAAACAAACAACTCATAAAACAACTTCAGCTAGTCAAACAACTCAAACAGTGTCATACAACTCAAACAATTCATAATTATAGCTCATAAATACAACATCAGCTAGTCATCTACTCTATCTTCATTTTCTTCATCTTCCTGTTCTTCTTCTTCTTCTTAACCTTCTTCTTCCTGAACTTCTTCTTCCGCAGATCCTTCTTCTTCGTCCTCAATTTCTTCTTCAGAACTATCAGCTTCACTGTAGGGAGCTGAGATGATGTCCATGGGATCACCACCCCTAGAGGAATTTTCCTGATGTTCCTCAATTCGGGTTAAGCGTTGATCAAGTGAGGTGAATTTCTCCTTGATACTCTGAATCTCGAATCACACTTCAGATGAGAAAGTGGAGAAATCTTGCTGAAGGGACAAAAACCACGAGGGTACTTCGTGTGAAGATCCTTGATCATGTGTAGGAGAAGGAGGAGCTACTGCTAAGGTTGCTGGAGCATGCTGAGGTCTACTAGCCTTAAAGTTCCAACCCTCATTGCCTTTGTCGTACCCCATTTGTTTTAAGGTGGTAAGATTAAAAAGATCATATCAGGTTCTTTTAATAAAGAATTCGGAAGCATTTAAGATATGAAGATGAGCAAAAAGAAGGGTGAGAACACCACCATAGGAGAGAACAACCCTGGTGGATTCTAGTTTGGTCCATATCCATTTTATAATCAGGTTGGCCAAATCTAGTTTTTTTTTTTTTTTAAGAAGACGCCAAAGAACAAAACATTCCATGTATGAAAGATGATCGAACGAACCTTGTTTGGGGAGAATATTATAGGAAATAATCTTATGTAGAATTTGGGCTTTTAAATTGAGTTGCTTATATGACGGAGGATGCCCAAAGTATACAGGTTCGCTTTCCATAACTAATGGTAGAAAGGTTTCAAGAGTAAAACCTTGTTCCAAAATCCAGGATTGAGTGAGAGTGGGACATTCAAATTCTCCTGGAGTGATTTTGAAGATAGGATATAGTATTTCAGAATTTAAAATAATTTTCTTCCCTTTAACTTCAAATGAAAAAATGCCATTTTCATATATCAAGTTTGCATAGAATATTTTGACAAGATAAGGAAAGGTGCCTTTGGGTTGCTTAATAATGAAATCATACCATCCTATATCTTTAAATAACGGGATAGTTTTAGGAAATTCATCAGTGAAGAAGGAGATGTCTAAGACCTTACCCATAATAGGATCATAGTTTTAGGAAATTCATCAGTGAAGAAGGAGATGTCTAAGACCTTACCCATAATAGGATCAACGGTGTCAAGAGAGGCATAATAACGGAGTTTGGCGTGTGGTGCAACAAGCCATTTTTCAATATTTTGGTCATCCCTTCGTGAAGAAGATCCACGATTTGCTATTTGTTTGGTGCGGGGCATGATTGACGTAGGGAAAAGAGCTTGATTTGAAAACCCTAGACTGTGTGAGAGTGATTTTTGAAGAGTGAATGGAGCTTCGGATTGAAGGATTTTTGGCTGAGAGTGGAGGGAGATAGAGAGAGGTGAGTTCAGAGGAGTGATGGAACAGACTTCAGATGTTTGAAATAAGGGTTTTGAAGGAGTTGTTATATTTAACTTTCGTGACTTTAGAAGACTGAATATTATCTTCAATCGTCTGAAGATTTCCAGATCCTTAATTTTAAAAGTCAGTAGCCTCTCAGAAGTCTGAAGTCCAGGTTTAGTCTTATGAACCTATAGTTTACAATGCTAAGTCATCTGAGGATTTAGGCTCAGACGACTAAAGTCCAGAAAAACTTCATAATTTCTTTCTAAAACACTTCTCTGCTATGCATTAATCCAAGTTCTCTCCTTATAATTATAAATCTTTCTTCATTGAGAGGTTTTGTAAATATATATGCCCATTGATCATTTGTATTGATAAATTCAAGTATTATATCTTCTTTTTTAACATGATCTCTTAGAAAGTGATGTCTTATATCAATGTGCTTAGTTCTTGAGTGTGAAATAGGATTTTTAGAAATGTTTATTACACTTGTGTTGTCACACTTAATTGATATTGTTTGGTATTCAAGATTGAAGTCTTTTGGTTATTGTTTCATATATAGTGTTTGTGCACAACAACTCCCAGCAGCTATATACTTGGCTTCGGTTGTGGATAAAGCTACGAAATTTTGCTTCTTTGAAAACCAAGATACTAGTGAGCGACCTAAAAAGTGACAAGTGTCACTAGTACTTTTTCTATCTATTTTACATATAGCGTAATCCGCATCTGAATAGCTAATCATTTCAAAATCAGTCTCCTTGGGATACCACAATCCTAAATCAAGAGTACTTACCAAGCACCTTAGTATTCTTTTAACAACGACTTGATGAGATTTCTCAGGTGCTGACTGAAATCTAGCACACATGCATACACTAAACATTATATCAGGTCTATTGGCTGTCAAATACAATAGGCTTCCTATCATTCCTTGATAATGTTTTGTGTCCACTGATTTTCCCTTTTCATCTTTATCAAGGCTTGTTGAGGTGTTCATAGGAGTTCCTATAGGTTTACTTCCTTCCATGTCAAACTTTTTCAACATATCTTTAATGTATTTTGTTTGATTTATAAAAGTTCCACTTTTGGCTTGTTTGATTTGTAACCCTATGAAATAATTCAACTCTCCCATCATACTCATTTCGAACTCTTTTTGCATGCAATTTGCAAATTCTTTACATAATTCTTCATTTGTAGCTCCAAAAATGATGTCATCCATATATATTTGTACTATTAGCATGTGTTTGTTTTTAAGGTGCTATCAACTTTTCCTTTTGAAAAATCATTATTAAGTATAAATTTGCTTAGTCTTTCATACCAAGCTCTAGGAGCTTGTTTTAAACCATACAAGGCTTTGGTTAATCTAAATACAAGATTGGGATGTTTTGTGTCTTCAAGACCTGGTGGCTGTTTTACATAAACTTCTTCATTTATATACCCATTTAAGAAAGCACTTTTGACATCCATTTGATATAGCTTAAATTCCTTGTGGGCCTAATTACTTCCATTCTAGCTATAGGGGTAAAGGTTTCATCATAATCAATACCTTCTTCTTGATTATATCCTTGAGCTATTAGCCTAATTTTGTTTCTAACAACTATCCCATTTTCATCTTCCTTGTTTCTAAAGACCCATTTAGTTCATATGATTGAATGATCTTTAGGTTTGGGATCTAATTGCCATACTTGACTTCTTTCAAATTGATTGAGCTCTTCTTGTGTAGCCATAATCCATGAATCATCATTTGATACTTCTTCTATATTTTTTTGGTTCATCTTGAGATAGAAATGCATAATGGTTGCATATGTTCTTCAATGATGATCTAGTGGTTACTCCTTTTGATGGTTCTCCAATAATTTGATCTTTTGGATAATTTTTAACATATTTCCATTCTTTTGGTAATTCTTGATTTTTTGTGGGTTTTTCTTGTGAAGTTTCTTCATTGTTTTCTTTTATTTCTTTTTAAATTTCAATATTTTCTACCTTTTGAGTGATATCTTCTTTTTCATCATTCTTGATATCATTTGCAAAGGGATTTGATTCATCAAAAGTTACATGCATTGATTCAACGATAGTAAGTATTCTTTTATTATAGATCCTATAGGCTTTACTATTTGTAGCATATCCTAAGAAAATACCTTCATATGATTTGGCATCAAATTTCCCTAAGTCATCTTTATTATTTAGAACAAAGCACTTACACCCAAATCCATGGAAGTAAGCTATGTTAGGCCTTCTACCTTTCCATAGTTCATAAGGTGTTTGGTTTAGGCTTGATCTAATAGATACCCTATTCATCACATAACAAGCTATATTTACAACTTCAGCCCAAAAAATACTTAGGTAAATTGTTTTCATTTAGCATCGTCCTAGCCATTTCATGAAGGGTTCTATTTTTCCTTTCAACAACTTCATTTTGTTGTGGAGTTCTCGGAGCTGAAAAATTATGATTTATACCATGATCACTACAAAATTGTTCAACATCTTTATTTTTTATTTTTGATCACTAAAGTTGGTAACATTATAACCTTTCTCATTTTGAAGTTTCTTGCATAGAGTTATTAACATATCACAAGCTTCATCTTTATTGGCTAAAAACAATACCCATGTGTATCTAGAATAATCGTCAACAATCACAAAAGCATATTGTTTTCCACTTAAGCTTTGAGTTCTAGTAGGTTCAAACAAGTCTAAGTGCATGAGTTCTAAGGGCCTACTAGTTGATATGTATTTCTTCTTTTTAAAGTTTGTCTTGACTTGTTTTCCTAATTTGCAAGCATTGCAAATTTTATCTTTTATAAATTTAGTATTTGGTAAGCCTTTTACAAGATTCTTCTTAGACAATTTAGATAGAAGATCCAAGCTAGCATGTCCTAATATTCCATGCCAAAGCCAACTGTTTTCATTTAGTGTAGCCAAGCAAGTTACATCTTGAGATATTAAATTATCAAGATTTATGCAATACACATTTTTCATTCTATGAGCTGTGAATAGAATTTCATTATTCTTAGGATTTTGAATTATGCATTTGTCTTTCTTAAAGATGATTTCAAAACCTTTGTCACAAAGTTGACTAATACTTAATAGATTATGCTTCAAACCATCTACTAACAACACATCATCAATTGTAAGTGAGGGCTCCTTACCTACTTTTCCAATTCCAATAATTTTACCTTTAGCATTGTCACCGAAGGTTACGTATCTCCAGTCATGTGTCTTGAACACCCGCTGTCCAAGTACCACTTTTCCCTTGATGGTGTTGTCCTAAAGCATACCTACAATAAAGGATTTAAGGTGTTACTTTTGGAACCCAAATTTTCTTAACTTTATTTAAATCATATCTAGTTCCATTGTTTACTTTCCATTCATTTTTAATTTTAACATATTTATTTTTAAGAGGGCAATTAAACATAATATGTCCTTTGTTCTTGCACATAGAGCAAGTAGTATGTTCATATACATTGGTTGAGGAAGTACTAGCATAATATTTGGCTTCTTTCACGAAGTGCCCCATGAACAACTTCTTCTTTCTTTTATTTTTTATTCCATTATAACCAATTTCTTCTTTATTTCCATGCGTCCTTTGTTGTCCAACCATTTTCTCAAAGTTTTCTTTTCCTTTTGTGAAGTTGTAGATAATTTTATCTTTATCCTCAATTGTCTTTTTAAGATCACTTATTTCTAAATCCCTCTTATCTTGATCATCTACTTGTAATTTGACTATATCTTAAGTCATATCATTTATTTTCTCTTTTAGATTTTCAATGTGGGTTTCTTTCTCTTTTTCAATAGATTTAGAGGTTTCAAGTTGTTTTATTAGATTTTCATTTTGTTCTTTTAGAGTTATATTTTTTTTAGAAACTTTGATAAATCTTTTATGTAAGGCAAACAACTCAACTTAAAGTTCTTTGTATGAAGGCATGCTATCACAAGATTCATCACATGATTCACTACTGGATTCTTTTGATGAGGAGTAGTATGAATTTACCTCTTCATTATGTGCCATGAAGCACATGTTAGCTATCTCTTGCCCGCTTGTCTCGTTTTCCATTTCTCTTGAACTCGTGTCATCCCATGTTGCTTTCATAGCTGTCTTCTTTTCCTTCTTGAGTTGAGGGCAGTCTAGTTTGATATGACCTGGCTTTTTGCAATGATAACATGTGGATCATTTTTATTTTTGTTTTCCTTCCTACTTGTTTCCCCTTTTTCAAATTCTTTTTTACTAAATTTTCTAGGGAACTTTTTGTTTCTTCTATAGAACTTGCCAAGTCTATTAGTAATAAATGTCAATTCATCTTGGTCTAGATCACTTGATTCACTATTATCATCACTTGAGCTTTCATTAGTTGCTTTTAAAGCAATAGACTTCTTGTGCTTAGGTTCAGGATTCCTTTCTTTCAAGGCCATTTCATAAGTGAGTAGTGAACTTATGAGTTTATCTAGTGAAGTGGTTTTAAGGTTCCTACCTTCCGTTATTGCAGTGGCCTTTGGTTCCCATATGGGTGGAAGACCTCTAAGTATTTTTCAAATCATTTCATAGGTGGTGTAGTTCTTTCCTAAGGCATTAAGAGAATTTATTATGTGAGTAAACCTTGTATAAATACTAGTGATGGTTTCATCCAGATTCATTTTGAAGGCTTCATATTCACTAGTTAACATATCAATCCTATTGTCTCTAACATCAACCGTTCTTTCATAAGTTACTTCTAGCTTATCCCGAATTTCTTTTGCAGTTTTGCAAGCCATAACTCTATTAAATTCATTAATATCTAAAGCACAACGCAAACCATTGATAGCACTTGAATTTACTTACAGCATTTTGTGATCTAAGTCAGTCATGTCATTTTTCTCCTTAGGGACTTGTTTTCCATCTACTAGTTTGAGGGGAATTAGGTCACCATTCATGACAACCTCCCAAGATTTCCAATCCATAGTTTGAAGATAAATCCTAATACACTATTTCCAAAAGGTATAGTTTAGTCTGCAAAAAATTTGGTGGACGGGTTGAGGATTTTCCCTCTCTAAAGGGAGATATTCCTATGTGTGCCATTTGATCTTTATATAATTTCTTGTAAAGACTTAGTATAACTAGGCTCTGATACCAATTGAAAGTAGAATATGATTCCCAAGAGGGGGGGTGAATTGGATTATTTAAAAAATTTAGGCTTTTTTTAAAACTTTTACTTGTTTTAGTGCAACAACAAGAACATAAGTAAATCAATCAAACCAAAACACACCACAAATTCCAATCAACCACAATATTGAAATTAATCAATCAAAATAAACAAGAACTTGATGCTTTCAACCTTTGGTAATAGCCCTGTGACTATATGCAAGCCTTGTTTTGTTTTTGTTTTGTAATGCATTCTTTTAATCAAGAGTTCCGCAAATTAACCAACATACTCCCTTGAGGATTTCTGCAAAAGGTTAATTAAAACGTACTTTCTAGAATTAAAAGTCTTCTCTGAATTTTTACTTAAGCCCTGCAATCAATCAATTTGCATCCAACAAATACAAGTAAAATGTTGAAAGTAAAGAGTAAGGAGGAGAGAAGAACACTAAGATTTTACGAGGTTCGGCTTATCCCCAACCTACGTCCTCGCCTTTGGCAAACCACAAAAGGATTCCACTTGCTTAGTTCCTTTGCTAGGTAGAACAACACCTTTTACAACCACTCCTTCAAATAGCTAGAGTCTAACTCTCCAAACGATAATCCCTCATTCGGTCAACAATCCAACAAGCCTGGAATCGTCCAATAACTACAAGAGAAATAAGTGCTCTCACACGGAACTGATTAGTACAATTCAAATCTATATACTTTAGAATTTAAATATCAAATTTGAAATACAATTCAAAGCTTAAGATTAGAATTCACCAAGTCCCCTTTTCTCCAGATGAGAAATCAGTATATAGAACTCAGGGAATGATGATCAACACTTTTAGAATATCAGCACTTTCAGATTGCAAGAGATTGAGCAAGCAGTGACTTTGAATGCAAGAGAGCTTAGAGCAACTTTTTGAATTATTGGTATGATTCAATTTGTAAAACCATGTATTTATAGGCCAATAAAGTTAGTTTAGTGCTACCCAAGATTACTTGGAGTGTTTCCCAAGTTTTAAGAAAATTTGGAGCACAAGAAACCAATTTAAAACTTTTAAAATATTTAAAAAATTTGACCGTTAACAGTTTTCAGACGACTAAACTATCGGCTTCAGTCTTTTGAAGTTCCTTAAAGTTTTTAAAATTTTGAACTGGACACTGGGTCAAACATCTAAAGTTGGGGTTTAGACTTCTGAAATTGCGGGTTCAGACGACTGAAGGTAGGGTTCAGTCTTCTGATAAGGTTCTGCTCGTTTTTGTGTTTCTCCAATAAATCTTCAGATGACTAAACTTATTCTTCAGTCTTCTAAAGTAATTCTTCAAATGACTAAGCTTAAACTTTAGTCTTCTGAAGTTGACTCTTCAATCTTCTAGGCTGTGACTTCGGTCTTCTGAATAGTATAATTTTCTGGTTTTTCATTTTATTTTTCAAAACCATTTTTGCTCACTTTTTTTGTTCTTGTATAAAACATTTTCTGGGGATTTAAAATAGGTCTCTAAGTCCATGTATTTCCCCTAAAGAACTTCAAATGATATTTCAACAGATATTCAACTTTGAAGTACTTACATTGCTCATCCTAAAACCTTATACTCTAAGCTTTAAATCTTCCATGACATGGTCACTTTGAAATCCTTTGGACTTTAGCTTAAGCTGGTTTTAGATTCCTTATGCATCGATTAATCTGGTGCTGCTTTGAGCTTCTCTTGGATCACTTGTTGGTGAATGTGGCTTGATGGTCTATGATGATCCTTGTATTATTGTCAAACCTGAAACATCATTACTCAACCATTCCAAGTTAGATTATCCTTTGTTTGTTATCACCAAAACTGATTGAAAGGTCCAGTTAGGCCAACAATAATAATTTCATGAAAAATACTAACTTAATTTATCCCCTTACCTGACTTACTGAGAAACCCACAAAATATTCCAAACCTACACCCATGTGTTCCCTAAATCAACACCCTAAAATTGCATTTTTCCCAACAAAACTTCAGTATTATTCTATCTAAAGCATTTTTCTCAAACCATAAACACCAAATACCTTATAAAACTCAAAATAACCAACTTACCCAGACTTTGGGATGGTGCCCAAGTTAGCCTAACCAGTGAACTACCTCAGCAAACTTGAAGAGAATCTTCCCAAGAGTAGCATGGCGGCTTACGATCATTGAATCGGTGAAGGATGAAGCCATAAATGAAGAGAGAATGACGGGGGTATGAAATCTAGAGAGAGAGAGACTTGCATGCAAAATTTTTCGCTAAAACCTCGGGCTTTGGATATTTATAAACTACAGATTCGTCGATAAGACACGTCACTTCATCGACGAGTTCATGAAGAGAGTTCATCGACGAACACTTACTCCTCGTCGATGAATTTCATGCCTTGAAAACAACCCTCTCAGTAAGTTCTTGTCAATGAGACACGCATCCGCATCGACGAGCCCAAGAAGCTTGTTCGTCGACAAGCACTCTGCACTCATCGATGAGACCCTGCTGAATCCATTTTTAAAATTTTCTCTCCTTCCTTTTATTAATTAATTATTATAATTCTTTGGGTCTCTACATTCTCCCCTCCTTACAAAATTTCGTCCTCTAAATTTACTATCTGTATTGAACACCATCCTTTGAGGAAAATGACTACTTATTTTTTTACTTACCCTCACTTGTGGTAGAGGAATATCATGGTTACATTTAAGGTTCTAGGAGATTACAAATACATAAAAGAAAAATTCTCCCAAACCAAAATACTACCTATTAACCAAAAATTATTACATGTACTAACTAACCTGCACAAAATAACTAAACATACTTACCCGCATCTTTTCCTGATTACTGCTGATCCCCACTAAATAGATGCGGGTATTTCTATCGTATTTCTTCCTCAAGCTCCCATGAAGCTTCTTCCACCACATGATTCCTCCACAAAACTTTTACTAATGGAATTCTCTTATTGCGCAATTCTTGTTCCTTTCTATCTAAGATCTGCACTAGTATCTCCTCATAAGCCAATGATTCTCTGAGTTCTATCCCTACATAACTGAGCACATGAGAGGGATCTGGGACGTATTTCCTCAACATAGAAACATGAAACACATCATGTATTCTAGATAAAACTGGTGGTAAGGCTAACTGGTAGACAATCAACCCCACTCTCTCAAGTATCTCGAAAGGGCCAATAAACCTAAAGCTCATCTTACCCTTCTTCTCAAACCTCATAGTACCTTTCAATGGCGCTATCTTCAGAAATACATGGTCTTCTACTTCGAATTCCAATTTCTGGCGACGATTATTTGCATAGTTTTTCTACCAACTCTAAGTTGCACTGATTCTTCCTCTAATAAGCCGAACTTTATCATATGTTTGCTACACTATTTCTTGTCCCAAAACTCGCCTCTCACCTACCTCATCCCAGTATAAAGAAGAACGACATCTCCTACCATGTAGCGCCTTATAAGGTGCTATGCTGATGCTGGTCTGATAGTTGTTATTGTATACAAACTCTACCAGCGGTAGATATTGGGTCCAACTACCCCCAAAATTGGAGCACACATGCTCGTAATACATTTTAGTGCTACTGAGATGTACCGGGTATAGGGACTTGTGACCCTCCTCAAGGATTGTCCTTCTGATATCCACACCTTCAGGCACACATAGCGTGGTACGGAACTTCAGACCTCCATCATCAAAAATATTGAACTCCTCTCCCTATCCATCCTACACCTTCTCTATGAACTCCGTTAACTCTACGTCATTCTTTTGGGTTGCTTTAATCTTTTCATATAGTGTAGGCTGCAACACCAGGTTGGCAATAAATTCCTGGTGATCACTTTCTACTAACTTCACGCCAAGCCTCTCCAAGTCCATCTAGATCGGGTGCTGAATTTGTGTTGCTAACTGTGCTGTTTCCCCTGATTTTTTGACTCAGAGCATCAGCCACCACTTTACTTTACCTAAATGGTAACTGATGGTACAATCATAATCCTTGATGAGCTCTAACCATCTTATTTGCAGCATATTCAACTCCTTCTACATGAAGAAGTACTTTAAACTTTTATGGTTTGAAAATATTTCACATCTCTCTCCATACAGATAATGCCTTCAAATCTTCAGTGCATGAACCATTGCAACCAATTCTATATCATGAGTGGGATAATTCTTTTCGTATTCTTTCAATTTTCTAGAGGCATATGCTACTACTCTGCCCTTCTACATCAATACACATCCAAGCCCCCTCAAAAACGCGTCACAATATATCACCTAACCATCACCTCCTAATGGAATAGTCAATACAGGTGTTGTGACGAGCCTCTATTTCAATTCCTGGAAGCTCTGATCACAAATTTCGTCCCATTCAAACATGTCATTCTTTCTAGTTAGCCATGTAAAAGGCCCTAACAATGCTGAAAATCCCTCTACAAACTAATGGTAATAACTTACCAATATGTTATCAATGAAAACCACAACGAACTGGTCTAAATACTGGTGAAAGATTTTATTCATCAAATCCATGAATACACCAGGAGCATTTGTCAGATCAAATGAAATAACTAGAAATTCATAATGTCCATACCTAGTCCTGAAAGTTGCCTTTGAAATATCTTTAGTTTTAACTTTCACCTAGTGATAACCTAACCTGAGGTCAATCTTGGAATAGACTCGTGTACACTGAAGCTAATCAAATAAGTCGTCTATACGGGGTAGAGGATACCTGTTCTTAATTGTTACTTTATTTATTTCTCTATAATCTATACACATCCTCATAGACTCGTTTTTCTTCTTCACAAATAAAACTAGAGCTCCCCGGGGCGATACACTAGGTCTGATGAACCCTTCATTGGCGATACACTAGGTCTGATAAACCCTTCATTCAATAAATCATGCAACTAATCCTTTAATTCTCCCAATTCTACTAGAGCCATTTGGTAAAGAGCTTTAAAGATCACCGCCGTCCCTAGAAGCAAGTCGATGGTAAAATCTATCTCACGGTCATCAAGCAACCCAAGTATTTCCCTTGGAAAAAACATCTAAAAACTTCTTAACCACTAGAATATCCTACACTAACTGTGGCAAGGTGCACACACGTGATCCTACGAATCGGAATTCCTACTCACTTAGGGATCGAAAGATTACTTCTCTTTAATAGCAACAATGCTAGCATAATTAACTGCCAGCCAATCCATGCCTACTCCCCATAAGCCTAACACCACAAGGTTGGCTAATAATATTTTATCCTAAATGCCCACTAGATAATAATAATAATAATAATAATAATAATAATAATAATAAGTATCCTTCTACAGCCTATTGCTAATCCAGTCAGCGAAATTACTAACAGCTCTACATTTAACAACTATGTCTCAATCCCAAATAATTAAACATATACCAATAATACGAACGAATGAGTGGTACCTAAGTCAAATTAAAAACAATAGCTTATATGGTAAAACAATAATAGTACCTGACACAATGTCTCCAACAGCCTCAGTGTCTCTCAGTGCCAATGGGTAAACCCATGCCTGACCAGTATTTCGCTGCTAACCTCCATGGGGTGCCTGAGTATTACATCAAAGTTGTTTGGGAACGGATGCTATAATATGCTAGCGCACGACATACTCGTGCTATATGACCCAGTCTACCACATCGGTAGCAAACATTCTTCCCTACTCGGCATTCTCCTATATGTCTTTTCCAACATGTTATGCAAATAGGATAGGTCTGCCCGCCTTGAACCTCACAGCTCCCTGTCTTCTGCCTCTGACCACCGCTAGGTCCATCTCTCCTCCTGGGACCTCGGCTAGGTCCCGCTAAAAGCCAGGAAGCGTAGGCCTCTTCTTCTGATTCAATTCAATAAACTCCTCCACCCGAGCATCTTGAATAGAAGGGAAAATGTATTGCTCACAAAAAGTTTCTTTAAAATGATTCCAAGTTAAGGTCACCGATACCAGCTTTTGCTCCTCAAGTATCTTCGCCGAAATCCACCAATGTTTGACCTCCCTATTCATCTTAAAAATAGCATACAACACCTTCGATTTGTCTATACAGTGAAGTCTTGCCAATATACCCTCCATCTCTTGGATCGACCCTTTCGCAGTAATTGCATCAGGCCTTCCTGTAAAAGTTAGGGGATTCATACAAGTAAATTGCTTGATAAAGCAGCCCGAATCAATTGGTGACCAATACTGTCCCCCAGGATTCCACACGATTCCAGTCATATCTTGTTAACCTATACTACACAGCATCTGTTTAGAGTAGCCACCACCAATGCTAAAAGCCCCTACATTGCCACTACCTCTAGCATTCATGTTGCCACTACTAGGGTTCATCCTGAAAAGGCAATAAACATGACTTAGGGACCCTATTCCTATAATTTACGTATCTAATCAAAACTTATATTTTCCCTTCTATCTTGACATCCTTATCTTACTTCAAGATTCAATTCTACACTTCAGAAACACAACCCGACAATAATTTACTATAACTTTCTTGAAATTGTCACCTCGGGAAAGACACTGAAACTACCATGGAAGTCCTGCGTCTAAACTGCAGAACAAAACCTCAAATCCTTTCTCCAATACTCTGGCATTGTTTTCACTACACTCTAGAGTCTACAGAACCTAGCAACCTATGCTTTGATACCAAACTGTAACGACCTGCCTATTTCTCTATATATATATATATTTTTTCTTTTCCACATAATAACATACATAACAATCCTACTAAATTGTCATAGTCGTGCTCAACCTGGATCCATGGGTACTAAGGATATATCTGTCAAATAACTCTGATACCTAAGTAGCGGGAAACATAAAATTACATACATGTCATAAACACCAGAAACTATACCAGAGTTTTACTAAATCTTTCATATACATATGCATACATCCCAAAAAGACCAAAAAGTATCCTAGGGTCATAATCCAAAAATCTATCTGACCCTAGCTCACCCACTTACCCTACAGATAGGGTAGCTCAGTCCACTTCTACTATAGCGGGGCTCTATCCGCCCTCCTACCTGGGTTTCCTAAAATGTTTATAATGCTGGGGTAAGACACCTCTCAGTAAAGGAGATAAACTAATATCAGTGTATGAAAATATGAATATTTTTTGTGATATACATATAAACAGTACATAATTCATAGCTGGTATAAACAGTTATATCATATCTGAGTAAAACATGATTTAACATAACATAGTTTAACGTACTAAATTTTTGTACTACAAAATCATTTTATATAACCATATCATACTTGAATTATTACCCAGGATAAATAGTTAGTTAGCTATTGTCATATCTAACCCCCACACATGATAGGGTTGTGCGGCCCAAAGGCGGGACCTAGCAATGGTTGGCTGACCATGCTAAGTCAAACATAAGTGTGTAAGTACAATAGGTTGTTCCACTTGTGCCTGACTGCCAGGGGAACTATGACACTCCCATAAAGTCACATCGACTGCCATCTCCCACACTCTATATAAGATGTATGGTAGCACTAACATATTAATAATCGTGAACATATAGCTACGGTACCATGCTTCATAAAACTGAACTAAGTTATCTGGGTTTTGATAACATACAATACATTCCATATTAAAATATAGTTGTTTCGTATTTCAGAGTAATATTTGACATAATCATATTTCATTATTTCTTACATATCATACGTAATCATGACATCAACGCCGGCATAATTCATAACGTAAAAATAACGACATTTATGCTGGCATATTCCATAATATAATAAACATACATTCTTACACTAGTTAACATAATCTTTAAAAACATAGTTCTTGTACTGTTTTTAGGGTTTTCCTGAAAACTGCTATAACATACTTATTTGGGAAAACTCATAATATTTCAGTATAGCATAATTTTCATGGAAATATTATACTCATGCCACACAAATGTACATAACCTTATAAACTCATAATTTATTCTGAAATCATATTTCTATATAAAATGTGTTAAAATCATTTTCTTGTTCAACAGCAGTATTCCCAAACATGGTTCTATATCATACATATTTTTCTAAAAATAAATGTTGTTTAATTCGTAATAATTTCATGAAAAATACTGACTTAATTTATCCCCTTACTTGACTTACTAAGAAGCTCACAAAATATTCCAAACCTATAGCCGTGTGATCCTCAACTCAACACCCTGAAATTGCATTTTTCCCAACAAAACTTTAGTATTATTCTATCTAAAGCATTTTTCTCAGTCCAGAAATACCAAATACCTTATAAAACTCAAAATAACCAACTTACTCAGATTTTGTAATGGTGCTCAAGTTGGCCTAACCAATGAACTACTTCAGCAGACTTGAAGAGAATCTTCCCAAGAGTAGCATGACAGCTTCCGATCGTCGAACTGGTGAAGGACAAAGCCGAAAATGAAGAGAGAAGGAGGGGGAGATGAAACCGAGAGAGAGAGAGAGAGAGAGAGAGAGAGAGAGAGACACACACACACACACACACACTTGCATGCAAATTTTTTTGCTGAAACCCTGAGCTTTGGATATTTATAAAAAATAGATTCGTCGACGAATTCATGAAGGGAGTTCGTCGACGAATACTTACTCCTCATCAACGAATTTTAGGCCTTGAAAAATAGCCCTCTCAATAAGTTCTCGTCAATGAGACATGCGTCCATGTCAATGAGCCCAAGAAGCTTGTTCGTCGATGAGCACTCTACACTTGTCGACGAGACCCATCTGAATCCCTTTTTAAAATTCATTTTCTCTCATTCCTTTTATTATTTAATTACTATAATTCTTTGGGTCTTTACATTAGGCACAGTAGAGATGCCACCTTGAAGTATGATTGAGTGCATAAACTAAGGGGAAGCTACTTAACTTAGAAACCTACAACTCTTAAAATTTAAACATTCTCTCACATCAATTATCAATATACTTCATACTTTGTGAGATCACTTTTGTTATCCGTTTCGCACTGCATGACTATACTATCTTTTGGATGTTGGAAGTAATATACTTATTGTATAAACTACTTTGATTCCTAATGGACTGCTTGAGTTGATTAATGTGTAATATTGTAAAATATTTGTTGAAATCAATCAAGCCTTTGATATACAGATTTTTTGGGAAATGCTCCACTTTCAGACGGCATGCTGCTAAATCTTTTTAAAAACTTCCAAATACTATGTCTTGTATTTGAATGACTATTATCCACTGCATGACTATAAGCTTCTATCTAAGGTTATTTTCAAATGATTATATCTTTTCTACTTTAGCCTTTATGTTGATGCCAAAAGAAGGAGAAGTAGGAAAAACTAGGTAAACAATTTGATTGCATGATTAATTATTTGTGTCTTCATTTTCTCATATGCTTGAGCTTTATTATAAATTCCTTTATGCATATTCTCAGGGGGAGCCTTTCATGGTTACACCCATTCTTACTTAAAGTATTTGTCATCATCAAAAAGGGGGAGAATGTTGAACTTATAGGTCATATCCCGTTTTGATTATGAAAAATATCTTTGTATCTTACCTATACCCTGAGTTTGTGTGCAGGACCATTCTTAGCATGAAATGGCAAAGATTTAGATTAGGTCATAAAGAACTCAATGCTCACATCATATAGTGGCGTTTGGAGAAGCAAAGGAAATGAAGACCAAATATTTTCATTTGTATTTGTTGTTTAATTCATTTGGGTCTGTAATATGGTATTTAATAATTAATGCATCGCATGCATGATAGGTTTAATAAGCTCAATGAACATATATTGAATTTAGGTCCCCATAAATACTTCATGGAAAATCCCATATAACTTAAAAGTTATACCATTATTAACAACGGCGAATTCTAATAAAAATCCACACCTAAATTGAACTTTGAAAAGGCTTCAGCCGACCGAACATAGGGCGTTAAAAATGCCATGGTCGATCAAATTGGTAAAAAGTTAATACTTTGACTTGGCTCAGGCAACCGGTCCAGAATTGAATGTACTATCCACAGTCGACTGAACCTGAATGCTAACACTTTTTACCACCCCCGACCACCTGAACTTATAGTTCAAAATCTCCCCGGGCGACCAAATTGTGAGGTTCGGCAAACCAAACCACTTACCAGGCAACCGAAAGCACGAACGATTGGGAAATCACCTAAGCTCAGCCAACCGGTTCTCCCCAGAGTCACCCAAACCCAAAAATAGTTGTGTCTATTCGGGCAACGGGCCCTAAGGACTGGGTGATCAAAACTCTCGGGTTGCCAAAAAATAACCATAGTAATTGAGTTTAAAACTCAATTAAACATTTTCAAAAATACCAAATGAGTCCCCAATGGTTATCTTTTTGTCAAAAGCTTTCATTTGGAAAAATTAGCAATAAATTAAGACTTTGATTAGCAAACAAAATCTTTGAAATTTCTGGAGCCATTTTTTTCCCATAAAAGCTTAAAAACTCCACTCTTACACATTCCTCTTGCAAAATTCCTTTGGTGAGAGTATCTTGAGATCATCCATACTGTTATTATAAGATTACACTCATATTCTTTAATTGAGATTGATTTTTATTGACAGTAAGCTTGAGTCTTCCCTTGTGATTTTATTTATAAGTCTTCTTTGGGAAAACTCTCTAAGGCTTGTGAGTCTTGCATTCTTGTTGCAAGATTTAAGGGCTTGTATTGTGCTATTGTGAATAACATTTTTAACAAGCTAAATCCAAATATCTCTCATACTTATTTGAAAAATTATTTTTGAGATATTTGCTTGTGCTCTTGAGATCTTTGAGTTTGCAACTTGTGATTGGTACATAGATACATATCTTGACTCAAAGATTCAATCATAACACACTCTCACATATTACTAGATATATTGACATTATCTTGAGAGTTGTTATATTGAACTTCATTAAGCTTATAAATCTTATCATATTGAAGTGCATTGATTGTTTTGGTACATACTTGCTTATTGGAGAAGCATTGATATTGTACACAAAATTTGTATTGCTTATATGTTGTATTTCAGGCATGGCCTAAGGGGGTGTTGATCTAGCCCATAAGGATTGTTTGTAAATGTTGGGATCAGCCCTCTTAATCTGACCTAGGGTTTCCCTTGCCCAGTAAGGAAAGGGTGTTGTAGTCGATGTCGCTCCACCCGTAAGTGAGCTTTAGTGAAATTCTCGGGCTTGTGAGCTAGAGGTGGGGATGTAGGCACATTTGTCGAACCTCGATAACACATCTGGTGTCATCTTTACTTTATCTACTCTATTGTATTATGCTTGCTTGTTTAATTTAATTGGTGTAATTAATTTCAGTTGCATCTATTGGTTTATTTTGTATATGCTCCAGATTGACTCTTTGTGAAATACTGTTGTTGGATAGTTGACCTAGGCAAAAAAATTTCAAATATCCAATTCACCCCCCTCTTTTACACTAAAGTCAACAATATTGTACAGAAACAACCTAGAAGAGTACTGTATCATTTAGCCCTCTCATAGGATATCTCGCAGTCACTCGCAATAAATAGTGGTTTGGATCAATGTGCAGACATTTGTATATCTTATCATGCATTTTGTTTAATTTTGTGCCAATTTGAATAGCTCTAACTGGCTGAGTACTTCCCCCCCCCCCCCCATGTACAATAGGATAGTTACCGAAACACTGCTTAAAGCTTCCTACCATTTAGAGAAATAATCTTGAAATGATAAAGACTTACGAGAAATAGAAAATTGTGTCTTTCATAATTCGCTTAATTATAATCTATCGTCTTACATAGGAACATAATTATAATTGTTGTCAATTGGGCATAATTTTTGTGAAAATAATAATAATTCTATTAGTTGGAAATTTTGATTGAAATTGTTGATTTAACTACTAATAGTATTAATAATTTAAATCAATAATCAATACTCCTAGTCCCAACAAGGAATATTTTAACACACGGAAGCTAAATTCGTCGAACCTCCCCTTTTCGCTTCCTCGTTCACTTTATTTGAAAATCTTTCAATTTATGTATGTCATTTGATTCTTAAGAATGAAGTACAATCTGGATGATTACATTCTCAAGGAAGTTAGAAGTTGGAGGCAAACGACTAGCTTTGGGTGGGTTAAGAAAAATGATTGCTTTTTTATTCTTTCATAAGTTGGCTACATTGCTAGAGAAAATAATGCATGATTGGTGATACATGGAGGTGGATGAGGGGTTGCATCTTTAGTGCATATAGCATTTAAATTGGAAAACTCAAACTAAGTAATTCTCTAGCAATTTATTAAAATTTATTCTCTATTCTTTCAAGTTTACAAGTCATAGAAATTATGAAAAAAAAAATATGACAGAACATAACAAACACACACCATTCAATGAATACATAATTTTATGGTTAAGTATATGACAGATGACAGTTATTTCATTTTCAACATTTATATAAAAATTTATATTTAAAAAAATGTCTAAGGCAAAGGAGGACTGCATAGCGGTGAGTGCATAAGGAGGAGAGCATGATTACTAAAAATATTGGGTCCACTAAGGTAATAGAGAATCCAAAAGGAAAACACAACAATTATAAAATATATACGAATATAAATTGAGAATACTAAAATAAAAAATTGATTATATTAATTTTATTTAATTACTATATATTGGAATTCACTTTTTAATGCTTCAATAATAATTCTATTGTGCATGGCAATAAAAAAAATAACTTTTCAAATTATTAAGTACTTTTTTCAAAAATTAAAAAAGCTTCTGAATATGTTTAATATTTTTATTTTAATTACTTTACATTTAATTTGTCATTTTATATCGGTTATAGTTAATGATTATGTATAAAAATTGAATAATTTAACACAAAAAATTAATTTTGAATATTAAAACATAACAACTAAAAACCATAAATTTTGATTATACTTAAAAAAAATGACACCAAAAATAGAAAACTAAAAACGCAAACAAACATACTGTTTATTATTTTCATTTTAATTATTTTATAATTAATTTGTCATTTTATTTCAATTATAGTTAGTAATTGTGTATAAAATTGAATAATTTAACACAAAAATTCAATTTTGAATATTAAAACATAACAACTAAAAACTATAAATTTTGATTATTCTTAAAAAATTGACTGCAAAATAAAAAATTAAAAACAAAAACAAACATGTTGTTTAATATTTTTATTTTAATTATTTTATAGTTAATTTGTAATTTTTTATTTAAATTATAGTTAATAATTGTGTATCAAATTGAATAATTTAACACAAAAAATCAATTTTTGAATATTAAAACATAGCAACTAAAAACCATAAATTTTGATTCTTCTTAAAAAATTGACTGCAAAAATAAAAAATTAAAAACACAAACAAACATGTTGTTTAATATTTTTATTTTAATTATTTTATAATTAATTTATCATTTTATTTCAATTATAGTTAATAATTATGCTCAAAATTGAATAATTTAACATAAAAATTTATTTTTGATTATTAAAACATAACAACTAAAAACCATAAATTTTGATTCTTCTTAAAAAAATGACTACAAAAATTAAAAATTCAAAACACAAACAAACATGTTGTTGTAATAAAAATTGCTCATATGGCAGAGGCAGTGTGCTCTCTCCTGGCAGGTCCCGAGTTCAAGTGTCACGAATGGATGCGGCTCCTGTTGCTGAAGGTGTGGTGGACTGCGTCTGTGTTGGACGGCTGCTACCTGAGTTAGGTGAGATCAAACCCTGGTTTACTAGCGAAGAGGAGTGAGGGTCTTTTGTAACCTCTAGAGTTGGTGCCGCTCATGAAGGTCCGAAGGATCGGCTTGAAAATGGAGTCTCTAGGTTATTAAATAAATAAATAAAAGATTAAAGACGCAAATGATATAATATAATTTTAGGATATCAAACACAAAATTTCATATGCATTTATCATTTATTCAAATAAATTTAATATGCATTCATCATTTATACATGAAAAATTTAAATATGAAAAAGAGAAAAAACTCTACCTCAATTTGGGGATTTCACAATGATGCTTTAACTTACCAAATTAAATTCAGTATAACGTAATTTAAGATACAAAATACCAATTTTTACAACAAACTAATAAAAAACTTCAATTCAAATTTCATAATTTCAACTCAAATTGCAAACTACAAGAATTAGGTTTAAAACAACATGATGTGAGAAAACATACCTCATTTTCGTTCTTTATATACTACTTCTCCAGCATTCACTTGTACCTTATGGTAGAATGTTCGGATCATACAATCCAAATGCAACATTCACCTATAAAATGTCGTCAACCTTAGTTTGTCTCTCAACTCTTTTCACTCTCTGCCTTTTGCGAAGTGCAGATAGAGGAAAGAGGAAGACGAGATTTAAGTGAGTAAAAAACGCTATTTGTGATAGCATTTTTTGATTGCCGCCCAAATTTAACAATGTTATACTATCCACTGTTTTTTGGAATGAATCAATATGGAAAATAAAATTCTAGCCGAACGGTTGTCAAATAATATTAATTAAAATAAAATTAAAATTGGAAAAGAAAACTCTCCATGGGAGGACCCATATTTATACATTGTGAATGAGGTCCATTTCCGTGTGGACTTTTTGTGGTCCACCCCACCCCACAATCAAATCATCATTTCCTGAAGCGGAAGTTAAATCACCGCTTGTGGAAGCAGACTTGATGAGATCGAACGGCCCACCTGAAAAGGAGAGTGTTGAAGCGACGGCTAGGGCTGTGAGGCCCCACCTTATCGCGTGAACAGGTGAACCGTGTGATCATGCCCATGAAATTAACTAATCGAGTTTTTTGGTGGGGGTGCGGGGGGCTGATCCCGCACGAGCGCTCCGTGATTGTGCGTGACGCATACCAGGCTTAAAAATGCGATGAAGAGATATGCGTTAGGCCCACCGTCGCTAATGATGATCGCAAAACGCGACTTGTATCAGATCTCGCCTTGACTTTTCGGCGGTGGGATTGGACGCAGCGCCGTAGAGAAAATGCTCGAAGACGCGGACCCGCGCTGATACAATAGATGCCCGTGAATGAGCAGCATGGAATCTCATTGCTGCAACCGAATGACACTCTGCCACGTGCAATAGGAGGTCCAGAAATTTTATTCAACTGCTAAAAAATGTCCGTGCGATTGCGGAATAATACACTTAGAAAATATAAAAATCAAAAATCAAACACGTATGAAATAAATTTCAAAAGAAAGATTAAAAATTTGAATTATATGATTAAGTCTATTTTCAGGAGAATAAAAATTATTTAATAATAATAAACGAATTTGAATTTTAAATTTTAAATATGGACACTAATTATGAGAAAATCTAAATTTTAAAATCAATCATAAGAATATAAAATTATAACAGTATATCATTTTAACATGCAACAAAATGGAACTTGAATATAAATATTATAATATTATTATTAGTGAATGTGCATAGAAAAAAAATATATTTAGAATATATTATTTTATTAAACATTGTCTCACGAAATACAAACAATATTTAGGTATAACTTTTTTCTGTGGTTTTAGTGAGATTACTTATCATATATATGTATTTCGATAATTAATTTTAATAATAATATCATAATTTAACACATTATTTTATATTATTTGTTCAACATAATTGACAAATATTATTAAATTTATATGAATAATATAATATTATAAAATTACACGTAGTACGTGAAACTTTAAAAATATTATGCACATGTTCATACGATATATATTTATTTGCGGCGGAATAATTTAAATATAAAATTGATTTGAAAAAATAAAATACATATCGTTAGTTTTGGTATATTCTCAAGAGGGAGGGTGAATTAGAATTTTTTTTTTGTAAGTGTCTGATTAATTTTCATTTCTATCAGTAAACAAGTGATACATTGTAAGTCTGCAAGTTAAGAAAACATATTTTTGACAAACTTTCAAAGCTTGGTCATTTGTATGCATATATTTATAATTTTCATTGTAAAAGGATATATAATTTTAAATATCTAATTTATTGATGATTCAAACTTAAAAATATTTGTTATCTGTAAGTTAAATTGTAAAACAAGGTAAATGTTCAAGAGGTTGAATGTATTCTTAAGTACTATTATTCAATTGTTTGATTTACTATTAATAATCTAGCCATCGTTAAGTGTTTTGAGTAGTGGTAAGTTTCAAAAGAATAATAATTTTATTTATTATGTCATATAAGTACATTTAATATTTTAAAACCATCAATGACATAAATTTATAATTTAATTTTTGTAATCGATAATATTAATCGAATATAAATTTTTTTAACTGCTAATAATTGAATTAAAAGTTTTTTGTAACTACCAACATAAATTGACATCTAACATTCCTATTAATTTTTTTATTTTATTAATCATATTTATTAGTTTGAAACTAATCCATAATTAAAATGATTAATATGTTAAAATTGCCCTTTAAATTTTTAGTTTAATTTTCCAACTATGCCTAATGATAATTTGGTGTATTCCCAAGAGGGGGGATGAATTGGGTATTTAAAAATTATCGCCTAGGTCAATCAGTTTAACAGCAGTGTTACTTAACCCAGGGTTTGTCTATACAATTATAAACCTAATCATTCATAACAGTAAAATCTAAACATTCATGTGCTGGAATTTAAAATGCAGAAATTAAAAGCACGCACAAGAAATATTATCGAGGTTCGGTCAACTGTGCCTATGTCTCCGCCTTTAACTTACAAGCCCAAGGATTCCACTAAAACTCACTTAACGGGTGGAACGACATCAATTACAACTAGGTCAATTAATAGGACTGACCTCAACCAACATGTCTTACTAGGATAATGTACCTACCTTTCCTAATCGGGTCTAAGTTAGTCCGAGACTATTCAACAGAGCTAGTCTCCCTCTTCAGGATCACGTTTGGAATACAATCAAAATGAATTTACGTACACGAAAATGTGATTCTCAACTAACCAGGTATGTACTATAATACGCACAGTATACTCAATCAACCCCACATCAATAATATAAGAAATGTAAGCTCAGTGATGTAATTTTATGCAAGTAGCACTCAACAAGGTATTATCACTAATATGATTAATAGTGTTATAATCAAACTATTTCTTTGAAATAGTATATATCAAATCTCAATAATAAATCAGGGTTTCAAAGATGCTGCAAATATTCAAAACAACTCAAAATATTTTCTTCAAGGAAGTAGGCTCAAGAGTTATTTGAAAAACAAAATGGTAGCTTGTTAAAAATATTTTGCACAACAAAATCAAGTTATAGGAATTTTTACAATGACAATGCAAAGATCCTTAAGTTAAAGAGTTTTTTTTTTCCAACACTAGATTTTGTTGACCTTATAGGTCATGTCCGATTTTGATTATGACAAATACTCATAATATCTAATGAGTATATGAGATTATGTGTAGGAACCTCAATCGTCAAGATCAAGATGCACGTAAAGTAAATGAAGCTTGATGACCAATTTATATTTATGATTATAATATATGTTTCTCCTGCGTAATTGGTCTGTAATAGTAAATTAGAGTCTTTGGTTTGTAATAAGCACACATATTACATGCATGGTCTATTACGTAAGCTCAAACTAAGAATAACTAAAAATAACCTTAGGATTTACCCTTCGGTCGACCGACACCGGATTTTTTCGGTGTCTTCAAAAGGACCCAAAAATGACCCTTGGACACTCACCTTTGAACTCATAAATGTTAGACATTTGAATAGGATGAAAGTATATTGAATCAGCACCGAAATACACACTTTGTGCACTTTGGTCGACTGACCTTGGCAGTTCATTCTGCCTTGGTCGACCGAAATCGGTTTGGGTTAACATTTTGACCTCAGCCTGGTCGACCGAAACATTGTAGTTCAAACCCCCCGGTCGACCGACACCTCCTGAGGTCAACATTTTGACCACCTGGTCAATCGAGCCCAAATTGCAATGTAATTGTTTGGTTGACCGAGGGTCCTCGGGAGAAATTTTAACTGTCAGTTCGACTAAATCACCTAGTGCAAATCTTCTTGGTCGACCGAACCTCGATAAAATGGAAAAATCGCCTCGAACATGTACGTCCGGTCAACCGAGTCCCCAGTTCAAAAATGTCCTAGTCGACCGAGCCATATGAACTTCAGTCGACCGAAATGGTTTTGGTTGATCGGGTCTCTCGGGTTGCGCTGAATTTTTTTACCATGGTTAATTTTTTAAACAGAGTTAAAATAATTAAAAGGTTATTAATCTTTTCTAATAATCCCAAACATGTTCCCAATAGTTATAATTCTTGGGGTGTCTATATATACTCCTTCATTCGAGAAAATTAGTAACAAAATTAGAAATAAAAAGTGAAAAATTTCTCTTAAGCCAAAAATATTCCTACTGCTCATACTCTCTCTAAAATCACTCAAACTTACCTTCAAAGAAACCCTTATCTAGTATTGAGATTTGACATATCTAGTTTCAAAGAAATAGCTTGTTAGAACACTTTTGAGCATATTTGTAATTATTCCTTGTTGAGTGTTGATTGCACACATAGAGCACCAAGCTTATAGTTTATACATGTTGAGGTGCATTCATTATTGCATGTGCTGAGTTGGTACATAATCTTCTTGTTTAGAAGCACTTTGATTGTACGCTAAATTTTATACATATTGTTGTATTTCCACGCGTGGCCTGAGGGGGCTGTAATATAGCCTGGTAAGGATTGTGTAAAGGTCGGGGTCAACCTTGTGAATTTGACCTAGGGCCTTCTCCGCCCCGCAATGAGAGTTTGTAAATGTTGAGGTTTGCCCTGTGCTAATTGACCTGGTTGTATTAGGCACCGCTCCACCCGTTAAGTGAGCCATTAGTGGAATCCTTGGACTTACAAGCTCGAGGCAGGGACGTAGGCACAATTGGCCGAACCTCGATAACATATCATGTGTCTATTTATATTTCTGCACTTTATATTTACCGCACATGTATGTTATAGTGTGAATGATGTGCATGATTTGAATTTCCACATATTATATTTATCTGTGCATTTGGGATTGTATAGAAAGACCCTAGGTTATGACAATCTGCTAACATCTGGTTTAACCTAGGAATAAGTTTTAGAATTTTAATTCACCCCCCTCTTGGGAATACACCAAAGCTAACAAATTGGGTTACTAAAATTTCTTTATATCTTCTTTAATTGATTCTTTTTCAACTTGTTTTAAGTTCAGCAACCACACATACAAAATTGATTTTCAATCACAAGTTCAGTGGATATTTATTTAGTTATAAACCTTTATGAATGAATATACCAATTTGAATATCTCTTTCACCAATTTAATTCAATTCAACCAAGATAACCAAAACACAATTCACAATATAGAATGAATTCAACAATGTTTCAAAGATTCAGCACTTGAGCAACTCAAAGTAGAGTTTAAGTACATAGCTGATAAAATCCCTGTATTAGTGAACTTGATTTGTTTATATGAAACACAATGTAAATTTCCAACACTCTTCCAAAAACTTAGAATTTAAATAAATTTTCAATTAATAAGTTTTGGGTGTTGACCAATCAACGTACTCCTTTATGGTTTTTGCAATTTGTATTGATCAACCAACATACTCCCTTTTTAGTTTTTGTAATCTCAAAGTCAAATTAATCTTTGGTTTATTTAATATTCAATCCACGTAATTATTATGAACAATACATTAAAATCTAACCACACAGTGTATATGAACAAAAAATTAAATGAGAGTAGGGAAGAGAGTGAGACGCGAGTTTTACGAGGTTCAACTATACCATCCTACATCCTCGCCTTAGGCACACCACCTAAGGATTCCACTATAACACTCCTTTATGGGTAGAAGCAACCTTACACACTCCTTTGCGGGTAGGAGCAGCCTTTACAAATCTCTCCTTCAATAGGCTAGAGTTTGCCTCTCCAAACGATACCCCACGCTTCGTTTAACAACGATTCGAAGACTTGAACCGTCTACAAAATAAGAAACAAATTTGGTGTACAAAGACACTCTCAACAAGAGCTGATTAGTACATCAATTAAGCACTACAATATACTTCAATTCAAAATAACAATTGAAAAAATTTGAAGCCTTAGAAGTATATCATCGTGAGCTTTCTTTCTATAATGAAAGAATTTAGAGTAGGCTCAGAAATTTTGTGAGAGATTAACTGAAAAACTCAGTAAGGAACTTCAGAGATTTTGAGAGCAAGATAGCTTTGAATGCTGTGTATTTGCTTGGTGTATTGAACCCATAGCCTTGAGGCGGGGGGTATTTATAAATGTTTAAACAAGAGTATTTCATGTTCCCCAAGTGACTTGGACTGTTTCTCAAGTTTTCATAACATTTAGAATTCAAAAAATTAAATTTGAAAACTTCCCGTTATATTTAAAATTTGAGATCTCGAAGAGTCAATTGACTGGGAATAAAGAGTTAGTCGCTTGGATTCATTAAAACATTGAAAATTTCAAACTCTGCAAGGAGTCAGTCGATTGAGTCACCTGAGTCCTCTCGGGTTGTCTCAAAATCAGTTTATTTATTTGTCAGTCGCCTGGATTAACTTTGTTAGTCGCTTGGAAAGACCAAAAATCTTCTTTACTCTTTTGCTTTCCCCAAAATAATTTAAGACTTTTGAAAAATATTTTCAAGGTTTTTCAAAACTTGGTCCCTAAGTCAATGAGTTTCCTAGTGAGTTTCAAATTCAATCAAATTATCCTTTGAATGAAGTACTTACATAGAGTCTATCTTAAGATTTAATTTTATTCTAAGCTTGGAGTCTTCATGCTTGTTATTTGTGTAGTCCATCTTGCCTCTGAAATTAAATTCTATAAGCTTCCATCAATTCTCTATGCTCTCATCAAGGTGTCTTTGGAATATGTTCTTTGAGCTTTCATTTCTTTTTCATGTATTCTTGCAATGAGCTTTGTGATAACTTTGAAATTGAACATAAACACTTGATTCCTAAAGTATCACCACTTTAAAAAAAAAACATGTTAAATTATCTTTTATTTGTTATCATCAAAACAAAATTAGTAAGTCATGTTAGGCTAACAATCTCCCCCTTTTTTATGATGACAAATAAGGAGTAAAAGTGAGTGAACCTTGAAAAGACTACCCCTTACAATAAGCATATTTTTAACAATCTTTTGGAAGTACAATAATCATTCAATATTATCAACTTCAGTTTTATGACAGTTCATATTGCAATATGTTATTTTATATTCAACATATTTCATATATCAACATTTCAGCATATATCAACATTTCATCATATTCATCATATATTTTACTCTCAATTTTGCTCAAACCTTCTGTCCCTTTTGATATGAATCAAAAAGAGAAATGAAAATAACAAGGCAAAGTCCAAAGTAAACACAAATGCATATACAAAAAGAATGGAAATACAATTCGAAACAAAAACAAACTTGTTGACTTTTTGAGTATGATCTCTGTTTTGATAATAACAAACCACAGTATCCCACTTGTGTAACTGAGTGTGAACAGGTTTATATTTCTGTAAGCACAAGTGATAAATGCAAATTGGAAGTCGTAAAGAGCACCGAGAAGAACACCAATCGACATATTCCATGGAGCATTTGAGGAGCAGAAGACACGAAGACTTTATTTATTTTCTAGGTTGTAATAGTAATTATGGTTGAATGTGCATGCATCTTACATGATTTAAAATTGAAGCTCTACCTGACCTTAGATTGACCATAGGACCACCAAATAACATGAAAAACTCTTTTCATAAAATGCCTAACTTATACAAAGGTTTTTAAATGGTTTTAAAGTTAAAAGAAAGCAAAAACTAAATTTTTCAAATGGGTCGGTCAACCGGCCAATCGACGGAATGTTAAAAATGAGCAATTTTATCACTTAATTAGATCTTATATCAAACCATGTTCAACATTAAAATTGTGTAATTTTCCCATAGCTTGAGTTTGATATCAAGAACGTCCAAATTGGAGTTACACAGGAAAAGTTATGGCCAAAACACTGAAACAAAAACTCCCTTCATGTTTCTTTCGTCTCATGGATGGACATTTTTATAAAAAAAAATATCATTATCTTAAAATATGTTTAACATGAAAGTTGTGGTATTTTCTCTTACCTTTCTATTTATATCAAAAAAATCTAATTTAGAGTTGTATAGAAAAAGTTATGGTCAAAACATTGAACAGTGTCTGTGCAGAAAAGTAGAGGCTGATCGACCGAACCTTCACTACGGTCGACCGAAACTCGTTGATTTCAAGCCTCGATCAACCATACCTTGTGCCTGGTCGACCGAACTTCTCGGGAAAGTGTCCCAATGGCCAAAAAATGGCTACTTTTCAAAATAAAAATATATTTTAAGGTCCCAATGGCTATATAACGGTCACAAGGGGTTTTTGCCTATAAATACAACCCCAAAACACTTGAAAATTATTGAAGAATCCCTTTGTTAATTTAGTTTATCATTCTTTGATTCTTCCACACTTATATACCCCATTTTTTCTTTAAATTCTCATTTTTCTCCTACTCTTCTTTTATTTGAAAATCATTTTGGGAGAAAATATTCTTGGGGATTTTATGTGAAGAGGCTTGAGCATATATCATATACATATATACTGTTTGATGGCATTCTTCTTTCATTTGTGATATATTTTCAAAGATTAAAATGTCTCCTATTCTCTTTTTTTGAAAACCATTTTTGGGGAAAATATTTTTGGGGTTATATTTGAAGAGGCTTAAGCATATAACATTCTCTATATGTATATTGCTTGAAGGCCTTTCTATTTTTCATGTTTTCAAAGATTAAATTTCTCCCATATTCTTTTATTTGGAAAAATATTTTTTGGAGAAATTTATTGTGAATAATGTCTTGAAGGCTTGGGCTAATATTCTTGCTCATATATTTTGCTTGAATGCCTTCTTAGGATTAATTTTACTAAGGTCAATCATTTTTAAGAAAACCCTAATATTCTCCTACTCTTATCTTGACATACATTTGTTGGAGAATTTCTTTAGGTTATACAAAGGGGAGCCTTGAGCATATATCAATTTAATATATACTTGCTTGAGAGACTTCTCCTTCTATTTTATAAAGGTCAATCATTTTAGAAAAGAAAATCATTTTCCAAACTCTCAATTTTTACTTGTAAAATATTTTGAGTGAAAACCCATACTCTACATGAGTTTCATTTCAAAATCATATGAGAATGCATATTAGATTTTAATATTGTACATCTCTGCTTGTATTTTAGAAGCATATTTTATATACAAAATGATTTTATTGCAACGGTTTGATTTAGCCCATTAATTAAACTGAGGAGTCTCAGCTCCGCAAGTGAGGCCGGTTCGGTTTAGCCCGTCACTTAAACTGGGGAGTCTTAGCCCCGCAAGTGAGACCGGTTTGGTTAAGCCTAGAATTGAACTGGGGAGTCTCAGCCCTGCAAGTGAGACTAGTTTGGCTCAGTCTAGTAATTGAGCTGGGGTTTTCCTCGCCCCATAAGGAGAGGATGTAAAAGGCTTTTACTCCGTCCAGTTAAGTGAGCAGGTATAGTGGAATCCTTTGGGGTAAGCCCAAGGCGGGGATGTAGTATGAATGTTTTAATTGTTATAAGAATTCAAATGGACAAAATTTTTTAATTGTTATAAGAATTCTGATGCTATATATGCTTTAGTATGAATGTCTCAGATACAGCATATCTGTGTCCATCACACAGTATTGAGTTTTAGGAAATTGATCTTATTCTATGTAATGTATAATCCTAAACTCATAATTGAGCTTAAGCTCATCCTTATATTTGAAAATGTTTGTTATGCCAAATACAATTAATTGAACATATAATTCTTTGGCTACATAATTGAGGGGGAGCAGCATGTTTTGAAAATTCATCCAATATACATTTTTTTTGTATTGTGCTTATCATATACATTGGATGCTTTATATGAGTTGAATACAAATATCCATTTGTGCTAAATGAATATACTCTATGATTGATGGATATTATTTTAAATTTGATCTGATGTGAGCTACATGCCTATGTCCATTCTTATTTAAATGATTATATTTTCTTATGAATGGATAATTTGTTTTAAATAAATGCATATATCCATATTTTGCTTTAAGTTCAATTATATTTGATGGATAACTTATTTGTACTGAATGCCACTATCCATCACTTGCCTAATGATCATATTTTCATATGCATAGTTTATATTCTTTTTTGTTATATTGATTGAACTACCTGATTGCATGCTTAGTCTAGAAGGCCTCCTGCATGGCTGATGTAGTTGATGAGAATTGCATGCTGGTAGTTGAAATAGGTTCTTGCATGCTTAAACTGGACTATTATTTGTTGATTGTGTGAATTTATCTAGTTTTAGGTACATGGTAAAATTGGGAAATATCCGATTTACAGACGGTATGCTGCCAAAATTTTGATTGGATTTTTCCCAAACCAAAACCTTGTGCTAAAGATGATTATGATAAAATTAATGTTAAAACATTTTTGAAATGATGAGTAAAATAAAATAGAAAATTAAAATTCATTCTTGTATAATCATCGAATAACTAGGAGAGCCCAGCTCCATCCCTATAAGAAGCACAAAAATGATCCATATGCATCGTCTTCATTTATTGAATATCGAGGCTCTTGAGAATATCCTAAACATTATATCCAGTGCTTAAAGTTTGATGATTTGATATGAAATGTTCTTGGGTCATGAAAATTATTGCACGCCTCTATATATATTTTTTGATGCATCTATGGCTTATAAGGAAGACTATACTGAACATATGACAAAATATTTAACAGATAACTAGTATAGCTACATTAAAAGGACCGCTTATACTATCTAGTATACCTAGTGAAATCAATTTTTGATTAATATAAGCATCACGATTCCCTTCCTAGGATGCACAATAATTACATGGGATAGTACATGTGAAATCCAAACTGCTCTGTATTTTGAAGACATGTACACATTTAGGTTGTGTCTTAGGATGAACTTAGTTCATGGACACCATTTGGTCAAATTATTTGGATTATGTACTTTCACTCCGGAACCAAATGGTAGAGCATCATCTCATTTTAAATTGAACGTTCCATATTTTGATGATGGTCCATTGACTAAGCAATTTGCATGACTTAGGGGGAGTTTGACTATTGTGTATTTAAATTGAAATGCAATATGTCATGCTAGTATGTGCAAAATGTCTATATTTGCTACATGCTAAAAATCTTTTAAAAGGATGAATTTTTGAGGAATGTTCTTAAATGACTATCATCCTGAACTTAATGCAAGTATGTACGCATGCAAATATACAGGGGGGAGTTTAAGCCTCACTTTTAAGGAAAATGAAATTAATGCCTATAATCTCCTACATGCTAAGTAATATTTAGAAGGATGAACATGTGTTGAGTGTGCTTATATGAAATTCATCCTTGAACGTTAACGCACTTTTGCATGCTTAAGACTATATCGAGGAGGTTAAGCCCCATCCTTGAAAAAGGATAAGAATCAATTGAATCATGGACTCACATTATTTCTCATTGTTTCTACTTTTTGAGTCCAAGGTTTTTCTGGGCACCTTGAACATCATATCTTGTCTCTACTGAATATCTTTGATATGAATTGTTCCGGGTACACATGAGCACCATGTATGACTTAGTACTTGATATTTAGCGCATGTGTGTTTAGGGACATTTTACTGGTGAAATTTATTCGTCTAACACATATCCAGTAAAATATGATATTAATACTTATACTGCTTGAACTTTCACAAATTATATTAGTATAAGTAGTTAAAAGAATCTAAGCACGCATTCAAATTGATAGGGGGAGCACCTAGAAATTATTTTTCTATCTTGTTGTGCTCACAACATTTCCTGCTTAGATTTGGCTTTTAAATTCGTTGTGGCTTATAATTAATTTTAATGTCTTCCTTGAATATAATAAATGAAAATATTTTGTTTGCCACAGTGGTTTAGGTTTTTCCATATGATCCCCATTCTTAAATTTATTTAACATCCTTGGATTTATATGGTTTCATTTTTCTGGTACTTTGTGATTTGCACTTAAATGATATACCAAAAAAATAATGCTTGCTTGAGTTTTAAATTAAAGTTTCTTTTTCAGCAAGCATAAACCCCTAGTTTTTTAAGCAAACATTATAAGGGAGATATATATATATATATATATATATATATATATTTATTTATATATATACATATATATTTATTATAATACTTTATGGCAAGAACTTATTTTAAAACTAGAACTTTTTGTCTTGCCTCATTATTATTATATACATATGAGTTATAAAATTGCATAATTGGTTCGGTAATTTCATATGAAAATGCATGCAAACTTATTAGACTATTTTTATGTTCAAACCTCCCTTTGGTATCATATGTCGTGTGCCTTTAACTCAAATCTTCCATGGGTCATATGATATGTTTAAATTGCAAACGATTTGTGTATGCTTATGGTCTAACCTTGTTTATGTCATTTTAATCTTTTAAATGACCAGTTAAACTGTTCTGTATGCTTAATAGTTATATCTTTTAAACAGTTATAAAATTTTTATGCCCAACTGTTATATCACATAAGGGGAGAGTTTTTCTTTTCTTCAAAAAGGGGGAGTTCTCTTTGCTGAGTTTATTTTAAATGATAAAATTATTTTCTACTCAATTTAGCTCTTTTGTTGATGACAAAAGCGGGAGACGTTTCTTAAGCAAAATTATAAACGCCTTTTATCTCTCTGCCTTTTGTTATTCAAAATGGGAAATGACAAATGCATAAACTTGAATATTTTGTTAAAATAGCTTCAAACATAAACTGCACATTGAACCATTGAGCTTAACTGTCAACTTGAAAATTTGCGAAGTCTTCATGTTTATGATTAAGCTTTTTTTTTTTAATATCATTTTGAATTTATGCATATTGTAAGGGGGAGCCTTATCAGGCAATCCTAATTTTGCTCATGTGTTTGCCATCATCAAAAAGGGGGAGATTGTTGACTTTTTGAGTACGATCCCTGTTTTGATAATGACAAGCCACAGTATCCCACTTGTGTAACTGAGTGTGAACAGGTTTATATTTCTGTAAGCACAAGTGATGAATGCAAAATGGAAGTCGTAAAGAGCACTGAGAAGAACACCAATCGGCATATTCCATGGAGCATTGAGGAGCAAAAGACACGAAAACTTTATTTATTTTCTGGGTTGTAATAGTAATTAGGGTTGAATGTGCATGCATCGTACATGATTTAAAATTGAAGCTCTACCCGACCTTAGATTGACCATAGGACCTCCAAATAACATGAAAAACTCTTTTCATAAAATTCCTAACTTATACAAAGGTTTTTAAATGGTTTTAAAGTTAAAAGAAGGCAAAAACTAAATTTTTCAAAGGGGTCGGTCAACTGGTCAGTCGACTGAATGTTAGAAATGAGCAATTTTATTACTCAATTAGATCTCATATCAAACCATGTCCAACATGAAAATTGTGTAATTTTCCCAAAGCTTGAGTTTTATACCAAGAACATCCAAATTGGAGTTACATAGAAAACGTTATGGCCAAAACACTGAAATGTGTCAGTAAGAGAAAAACTCCCTTCATGTTTCTTCCGTCTCATTGATGGACATTTTTATCAAAATAAATATCATTATATTAAAATGTGTTCAACATTAAAGTTGTATTAATTTCTCTCACCTTTCTATTGATATCAAGAACATCCAATTTTGAGTTGTATAGACAATGTTATGACCAAAATACTAAACAGTGTCTGCACAAAAAAGTAGAGGCCGGTCGACCGAACTTTCACTATGGTCGATCGAAACTCGTTGATTTCAAGCCTCGGTCGACCGTACCTTGAGCCTGGTCGACCGACCTTCTCGAGAAAGTTTCCCAATGACTGAAAAATGGCTAGTTTTCAAAATAAAAATATATTTTAAGGTCCCAACAGTTATATAACGGTCACAAGGGGTTTTTGCCTATAAATACAACCCCAAAACACTTGAAAATTGTTGGAGAATCCCTTTGTTAATTTAGTTTATAATTATTTGATTCTCCCACATTTCTATACCCCATTTGTACTTTAAATTCTCATTTTTCTCCTACTCTTCTTTTATTTGAAAATCATTTTGGGAGAAAATATTCTTGGGGGTTTTATGTGAAGAGGCTTGAGCATATATCATATACATATATATTGCTTGATGGCCTTCTTCTTTCATTTGTGATATATTTTCAAAGATTAAAATGTCTCCTATCCTCTTCTTTTGAAAATCATTTTTGGGGTTATATTTGAAGAGGCTTGAGCATATAACATTCTCTATATGTATATTGCTTGAAGGCCTTTCTCTTTTTCATGTTTTCAAAGATTAAATTTCTCTCATATTCTTTTATTTGGAAAAATATTTTTTGGAGAAATTTATTGTGAATAATGTCTTGAAAGCTTGGGCCAATATTCTTGCTCATATATTTTGCTTGAATGCCTTCTTGGGATTAATTTTACTAAGGTCAAACATTTTTAAGAAAACCCTAATATTCTCTTAGTCTTATCTTGACATACATTTGTTAGAAAATTTCTTTGGGTTATACAAAAGGGAGCCTTGAGCATATATCAATTTAATATATACTGGCGTAAGAGGCTTCTCCTTCTATTTTATAAAGGTCAATCATTTTAGAAAAGAAAATCATTTTCCAAACTCTCAAGTTTTACTTGAAAAATATTTTGAGAGAAAATCCATACTCTACACGAGCTTCATTTCAAAATCATATGAGAATGCATATTAGATTTTAATGTTGTACATCTTGGCTTGTATTTCAGAAGCATATTTAATGTACAAAATGATTTTATTGTAACGGTTCGGTTCAGCCCATTAATTGAACTGGGGAGTCTCAACCCCGCAAGTGAGATCGGTTCAGTTCAGCCCGTAAATTGAACTGGGGAGTCTCAGCCCCGCAAGTGAGAACAGTTCGGTTCTGAACTGGGGAGTCTCAGCCCTGCAAATGAGACCAGTTTGGCTCAGCCTAGTAATTGATCTTGGGTTTTCCTCGCCTTGTAAGGAGAGGATGTAAAAGGCTTTTGCTCCGCTCGGTTAAGTGAGTAGGTATGGTGGAATCCTTGGGGGTAAGCCCAAGGCGGGGATATAGGCTAGTTTGGCTGAACCTCGATAAAAAATCTAGTGTCTCTCTTTCTATCTTATTTAAATTCTTGCATTTTAATTTCAGCATTTGTATGAATGTTTATTTAATGTCAAAATTATTTTCATGCACACATTTGATTAAAATAAGATACTGCACACGTGTATGTTTGCTTTTATTGTTAAACTCACTTTACATACACATATACATGTTGAATGGGATATGATACTATGGTGAATCGATAAATTGTTTAAATTAGCCAAAAAAATTTTAAAACCCAATTCCCCCACCCCCCCCACCTCTTGGGATTACACCAATTCCAAAAAAACTAATTACATATATAAATATAGTAATGAGATGCATAAAAAAATAACTGATATAGCACTGAATTACATCATAACAACAAAATATCAAGCATTAGTAGCAGCTGCGTCATCATCTCCAACACTTTCATCATCTCCTTCATATTTCTCTTCCTCATATTCCTCATTAGAAGTATCATCATTAGGATAACGGGAGGAACTAGCCTGGTATTGTTCTAAACGACTATGTCTTTGATCAATGGAGGAAATACTAGACTGAAGGGAGGAATGACTTTCCTTAAGAGATTGAAGTCCTAAGCGTACGTCACTACTAAAAGTAGTAAACTGATGATGGAATGTTATTAACCATGAAGGAGCATCAAGCTGAGGTTCTGGCTGCTATTCAAGAGGTGGAGCTTGCTCAAGAGCTGGCGTAGGTGGTCTTCTTCTTCTCAGAAACCAGCCTTGCTCATGTTTCTCATAGCCCATGTGTTTTAAAGCCGTGGAATTGAAAAGATCATACTAAGTTCTCTTTATGAACAACTCATTCAAACTGATGATGATGCGAACCTCAATTGACACATGTTGAGACCCAGCAAACAATGTTGGAATGCTTGCCTAAGAAAGCTAAAATTCAGATTTTGATAGGAAACTCCAACCCAACGTTTATAAATGAAATGTGAACCGAAAGTATAAAGTAACAAACCCCGACCCAATGATTATAACTTAATCATGAACCGAAGGTATAAAATTTGAACGCCACAAGGAAGAATCCTTAATAAGTTCGTAAGTTCTCTAAAGAACCAAAGAAGAAACAAATCCTCACTTTTTTCTTCCATTATGTTGTCCTCTTACAATGGTGAGATATATATAGCTAACATGGGGGACAAGGACATTAAACACTTAGAAATTCCCACACAAGCATGGGAGACAAGGACATTAAGTACTGAGCAATTCCCACACAAGCATGGGAGACAAGGACATTAAGTACTGAGCAGTTCCCACACAAGCATGGGAGACACACATAATAAATATACCAACTTACTAGACACATTAATGACTCACAACTAACTAAAAACCCATGCAAGCTAAGTTGTCTTGCAATATTACACCATTAAGTCAAATCCCATATTTGAATTAGCACACAATAATTAAGGAGATTACAACCATTAAGTAAGATAAACTCCATCAAAAACTTGGATTAAGTTTTATTAACCCTTCATCTTTCTTAAGGCCAAACTTGGAGTGCCCTGTTTTTGAATAAGCCCAAATATCTTGAATAAGCTCATGAAGTGCTTCTTTGATCTTCTTGGATCTCTCTCTAGTGATAGGCCCAACTGAAACATGCAATGGATCCTTCAATGGTGCTTGTTGATTCTCATCAGATGATACTAAGATGAGAAAACAAGATATTGAGGATGCCTCCATATGGAAGAGTAACTCGACATGCTTCCAACCTTGTCCACATCCATTTCAAAATCAAACTGGACAAATCAAGTATCTTCCCTTTCAAAAGACACCATGTGATAAAATAGTCCATATATGACATGTAATCGTGTGATCCCACTTGAGGTGTGATATTGTAGGTTATGATTTTCTGAAGAATCTGTGCTTGAAGAGTCAACTGAGTGTACTGAGGAGGAGTCTAATTTGTTCTTGTTCTTCTACCATGATTAATGATAAAAACTCCTCGGGGGTGAATCCTTGATCCATGATTCAAGTATGTGAGAATGCAAGACACTCAAAATCACCTTGGTCAATATGAAGAATGGGGGCTAAGGTTTGAGGAGTTAACGAAATTCTGTGTCCTCTTACTTCAGTGATGAGTACCACTTGATTTTGAGTCATGTTTGCATAGAAAATCTTAACAAGATTTGGGTATAGACCCTTTTCTTGATAGACCACAAGATTTTCCATCCGATTGCCCTAAACATTGGTAGAATATTTGGAAAATCTACTGTGAAGAAAGCAATGTTGATAATCTTACCAAGTATAGGATCAATTGCTCGAAGATGAATCTGATATCTTTGTTTGGCTTTAGGAGTAACAAGCCATTGATTAAGGTTGTCATCTTCTTGTCCGGAGGTAGAACCCCGGTTTGTTGCTCGTTTGGTTCATGGCATTTTGATAAACAAACGTGGCAGAAAAACCCTAGAAATCGAATGGGGAAGATGTGGGAAGATGATTTCCACTTGTTTTAATGAAGGATTTTTGGTTTTAGACACAAGGGGAATGGAAGAGATGGAGTTCGGGTGAGTGGAGGAGCAAAGTCCAGTTGACTGGAAAGTAAGAAGTTAGGGTTTCGTGCTTAAAATTTTATAAACCTTGATGATCTAGTTGATTGGATCTAAGAAGTTAGTCACTTGACTGATAGTTAACTTGAATTTTTGCAAGTTAGTGACTTGTCAGTCGACTCGGTTCTAGAACTCAGTCACCTGACTTACAAAAAAATTCTTTTTTTCTTCTTTTCTCTTCTTGTATTCTTTCAAAACCACTTCCCTATTGTGTAATAGACCAAGTTCTCTTCTTATTGATACAAACCTTTCCTCCGGAAGAGGTTTTCCAAAAATGTCCACCCATTGGTCATTTGTACTTATGAATTCAAGTAGTATGATGCGAACCTCAATTGACACGCATTGAAACCCAGCAAACAATGTTGGAATGCTTGCCCAAGAAAGCTAAAATTCATATTTTGGTAGGAAACTCCAACCCAATGTTTATAAATGAAACGTGAACCAAAAGTATAAAGTAACAAACCCAGACCCAATGATTATAGCTTAATCATGAACCGAAGGTATAAAATTTGAACGCCACAAGGAAGAATCCTTGATAAGTTCACAAGTTTTCTAAAGAACCAAAGAAGAAACAAATCCTCACTTTTTTCTTCCATTATGATGTCCTCTTACAATGGTGAGATATATATAGCTAACATGGGGGACAAGGACATTAAACACTTAGCAATTCCCACATAAGCATGGGGGACAAGGACATTACGTACTGAGCAATTCCCACACAAGCATGGGAGACACACATAATAAATACACCAACTTACTAGACACATTAATGACTCACAACTTACTAAAAGCCCATACAAGCTAAGTTTTCTTACAATATTACACCATTAAGTCAAATCCCATATTTGAATTAGCACACAATAATTAAGGAGATTACAACCATTAAGTAAGATAAACTCCATTAAAAACTTGGATTAAGTTTTATTAAACCTTCATCTTTCTTTAGGCCAAACTTGGAGTGCCCCATTTTTATATAACCCCAAATATCTTGAATAAGCCCATGAAGTGCTTCTTTGATCTTCTTGGATCTCGCTCTAATGATAGGTCCAACTAAAACATGCAATGGATCCTTCAATGGTGCTTGTTGATTCTCATCATAGTATATCCTCTTTTTGTACGTGATCTCTTAGAAAATGAAGTCTTATGTCTATGTGCTTAGTTCTTGAGTGTGATATTGGATTTTTAGAAATGTTTATTGCACTTTTATTTTCACATTTTATTGGTATGGTTGAGTACTCTAAATTAAAGTATTTTAATTGTTGTTTCATGTAAAGATTTTGTGTACAACAACTAACCGCTGCCACATACTCAGCTTCAGTGGTGGATAAGGCTACAAAATTTTGTTTCATGGAAAACCAAGAGACAAGAGACCGTCCTAGAAAGTGACAAGTCCCACATGTACTTTTTATATTGATCTTACAACGTGCATAGTTTGCATCTGTGTAACTAATTATTTCAAAAGCGGTATCCTTAGGATACCATAGTCCTAAATCGATTGTTCCTATCAAGTATCTTAGGAATCTTTTCACAGCTATTTGATGAGATTCTTTAGGAGCTGATTGAAATCATGCACACATGCATACGCTAAATATTATGTCCAGTCTACTAGCTGTCAAGTATAACAAACTTCCTATCATACCTCGATAATATTTCATATCTATTGGTTTTCCTTTTTCATCCTTACCAAGACTTATAGAGGTACTCATGGGAGTTCCTATGGGCTTGCTACTTTCCATGTCAAATTTCTTAAGCATATCTCTTATATATTTGGATTGATTTACAAAAGTTCCATTCATGACTTGTTTAATTTGTAGTCCTAGGAAGTAGTTCAATTCTCCCATCATACTCATTTCAAATTCCTCTTGCATACATTTAGCAAATTCCTTACATAAATCATTATTTGTTGCACCAAATATTATATCATCTACATAAATTTGAATAATTAGCATGCATTCCTTTTTAGTTTTGATAAATAAAGTGCTATCAACCTTTCCTCTAGAAAATACCTTTTCTAATAAGAATCCACTTAACCTTACATACCAACCCCTAGGGGCTTGTTTCAATCCATACAAAGTTTTAATTAATTTAAACACATAATCAAGTTTTTGAATATCCTCAAAGCCTGGAGGTTGTGCTACATATACTTCTTTATTTATAAAACCATTTAGAAATGCACTTTTTTCATCCATTTGATAAAGTTTGAATTCTTTGTGAGATGCATATGCTAATAGCATTCTTATAGCTTCCATTCTAGTTACGGGAGCAAAGGTCTCATCATAGACTATTCCTTCTTCTTGGTTATATCCTTGAGTCACAATTCTAGCTTTGTTTCTTACCACAATTCCATTTTCATCATTTTTATTTCTAAATACCCACTTTGTTCCGATAATTGAATGGTCATCCTGTTTAGGAACTAATTTCCGTACTTTATTTCTTTCAAATTGATTTAATTCTTCTTGCATAGCCACTATCCGTGAATCATCATTTATAGCTTCTTCAACATTCTTAGGTTTATCTTGAGATAAGAATGCATAATGATTATATAGATTTTTCAATGAAGATCTAGTAGATACCCCTTGTGATGGTTCTTTTATGATTTGATCTCTAGGATGATTTTTTACAAATTTCCATTCTTTGGGTAACTTAGAATTTTCTATAGCATCATCATTTGAAGTTAATTCTTTTTTCTCATCTTTCACTTCTATATTTTCTAAGACTTTTGGTTTTTAAGTGGTTTGAACTTCTTCAATATTTATAGTTTGATTAAATGGATTTTCCTCATCAAATGTTACATGAATTGATTCCACAATTGTAAGAGTTCTTTTACTATAGATTCTAAAAGCTTTACTTTTTAATGCATATCCTAAGAATATTCCTTTATAAGCTTTTGCATCAAATTTACCTAAATGATCTTTATCATTGAGCACAAAACATTTGCATCCAAAAACATGAAAGTAAGATACGGTAGGCCTTCTACCTTTCCATAGTTAATAGGGAGTTTTATTTAAATTTGATCTTATTGATACTCTATTTTGCACATAGCATGTGGTATTTACCGCCTTAACCAAAAAATACTTTGGTAGCTTATGTTCATTTAGCATTGTTCTTGCCATTTCTTGATAAGTTCTATTCTTTCTTTCAACAATTCCATTTTGTTGTGGAGTTTTAAGAGCTGAAAAATTATGATATATTTCATGTTCATTACAAAATTTTTCAACTCCTTTGTTGTCGAATTCTCTTCCTTGATCACTCCTAAAATTTGAGACACTATATCCTTTTTCATTTTGAAGCTTCTTGCACAAATTTATTAACATATTATAAGCTTCATCCTTGAGGGCTAAAAAGAGTACCCAGGTAAACCTAGAGTAGTCATAAACTATGACAAAAACATATTGCTTTCCTCCTATTCTTTGAGTTCTAGTAGGACCAAACAAATATAAATGAATAAGTTCTAAGGGTCTACTAGTAGAAATATGTTTCTTCTTTTTAAAGCTTGTCTTAATTTGCTTCCCATGTTGGCAAGCATCACAAATTTTGCCTTTTATGAATTTTGTGCATGGCAAACCTTTGACTAACTTCTTTCTAGATAAGTTTGATAATAAATCCATGCTTGCATGACCTAGTCTTCTATGCCAAAGCCAACTAGCTTCATTAATGGTAGCCAAGCATGTTACTTCTTGAGAGATTAGGTTTTCAAGGTTTACAAAATATACATTATTAACTCTATAAGCTGTAAATAGAACTTCATGTTTTCTTGGATTTTGAACTATGCGCTTATCTTGTTTAAAGACTATGTAAAAACCTTTATCACTAAGTTGACTTATGCTTAAAAGATTATGATTTAATCCATCCACTAGAAAAACATCATCAATGGTAAGGGAAGGTTCTTTACCTATTTTACCAATCCCAATGATTTTACCTTTAGCGTTGTCGCTGAAAGTCACATACCCTCCATCTTTTTGAACTAGTGTGGTGAACTTGGTTTTATCTCCAATCATGTGTCTTGAACACTTGCTATCCAAGTACCATTTTTCCTTTGATGGAATGGTCCTAAAGCATACCTACAAGGAAGGATTCATGGTATTACTTTTGGAACCCAAACCTTCTTAATTCTTTTTAAGTCATATCTATTTTTAGTGCTTACTTTCCATTCATTTTTTATTTTGACATACTACTTTTTAAGTGGACAATTAAACTTTATGTGTCCCTTATTTTTACAGAGGAAGCAAGTAGTGTGTTCATGAACATTTGCAGAATTTGTACTATCATAGTATTTTGCTTCTTTTACAAAATATCCAATAAATACGTTCTTTTTATTTTTATTTTCAATTCCATTGTAACCAATTCCTTCTTTATCACTAATCATCCTTTGTTGTCCAACCATCTTTTCAAAATTTGCTTTTCCTGTAGTAAAATTGTAAATGATCTTGTCTTTATCTTCAGTTTTACTTTTATGGTCACTTATTTCTAAGTCTTTCTTACTTTCACCATTTACTTGTAGTTTTACCAAATCTTGAGACATATTGTTTATTTTCTTCAAAAGGTCATCAACATAAGAGTCTTTTTCTTTTTCCGATGATTTAGAAGATTCAAGTTTATTTTTTAGATTTTCATTTTGTTCTTTAAAAGCTATATTCCTTTTAGATACTGTAAATTAGGAATAGCTTCCCAAGATGGGGGGTGAATTGGGTTTTTAAAACTTTCTCTTTAGTTCTTTTAAAATCCTTAACTTCTTTTGTGATTTAACCAATTCTTTGACTTGTTTATTTATTTTGTCAATCAATCAAGAACAATCAATTAAAAACACAATTAAACACAATTAAACATTCAATCTTCAACCACACTTTAAAAGTAAAAACAATCAAACAATTAATCACAATTTCCAAACCAACACAACCAATTTGATTACCAAATATAAATTCACTTCAGTACTATAAGATTAATGGAAGCATTCAAGATTAGTATATGTAACTTTCAACTTTTATGTTGTGTTCAGCTCTGTAGTAAATATGAGTTTGAACAAAGCCCTGTATACATGAAATTTCTTCTTCAATATAAAAACCAATTACTCATTTCAAACTTCAGAATTCAAATAAACTCTTAAGTTAATTTATCTTTGGGATGTTTAATCAAGTAACGTACTCCCGTATGGTTTCTGCAAAGAATAATTCAACCAACGTACTCCCTTTCGGGTTCCGCAACCCAAATCAAAATCAAACTTTAAGCTTTGCTTGATTTCCAAATATATATAGTTTAAATGATTTTAAATTTAAACCATCCACACAATTTAAATAGGTACTAAAAATAAAGAATAGGGAAAGAGAGAGTGAGAACGGAATTTTTACGAGGTTCGGCTTCAACACAGCCTATGTTCTCACCTTTGGAAAACCACTAAAGGATTCACTAAACTTGTTCTATTGATGGGTGGAACAAAACCTTAACAAGCGATACCTCATGCTCAAACACTCCTTCACTAGGCTAGAGTCCGCCTCTCCAAATGATGTCCCCTTGTTCAGTCACTCCTTTAGGCTAGAGCCCGCCTCTCTAAGCAATATCCCCTTGCTTAGCCAACAATCCAAACAATTCTTGGAACATCAAAGAACTACAAGAAACAAGATATAATATGCGTACAAATATACTCTTACAAAGAGCAAGTTAGTACAAGTTCAGCACTATATACTTCAATGTAAAATATCAATATGAAATAGAATGAAGCTTAAGTATAGAATTCACCAATATCCTTCTTAGATGAGGATTAGCAGTAGGAATTCAGAGAAAGAAGGATTAGCACTTCAAAATATCTCAGCAAAAGAGATTTGCATTGAGTGAATAAGAGAGCTTTGGAAGAATAAGAGTGATTTCAGCTTCTAAAATATATTTTTCAATTCATGGTATGTTTTGATTTGAAAAACCATGTATTTATAGGCCTTAAAACTAATTTCCTTGTTGCTAAAGTTTCCTTAGATAATTTCCCAAGTTTTTAGAAAGATTGGAGCCCAAGCAATATAAGTTTGAATTTAAAAACTTTTGAAAAATATGCCCGTTAACAGTGTTCAGATGACCGAAGAGTCGAGTTCAGTGATCTGAAGTTCCTAAGACCCTTTAAAAAATGAACTGGACACAAGGTCAGATGACCGAAGATAGGGTTTAGATGACCGAAGAGTCGAGTTTAGATGACCGAAGTCTAGGTTCAGTCATCTCAACAGCTACTGCCTGTTTCTGTTTCTTCCTAGAAAATCTTCAAACATCTGAGCTTATTCTTTAGACGTCTGAAGTAATTCTTCAGACATTTGAACATGAAGTTCAGTCATTTGAAGTTACAACTTCAGCCATCTGAATAGAGAGTTTAGTCATCTGAACAGACAAAAAGTTGCTGAAAACATTTCCCATAAAAAAATGATTTGCTCTCTTAATCAAAACTTGTTTTAATAATCCTAAATAGGCTTTGAAGTCCTTATAATCTCCTGGAAAAGCTTTAAAACATATTTCAATCAATATTTAACTTTGAAATACTTACAATGGATTTCCTAAAAACTTTATATGCCATGCTTGAAATCATTCTCATTCTTTTTTGCTTTTGAAGTTTGACAGCATTTAGAAAAACTCTTTTTGGTGCCTTTCATTCCAAAAATGATTCTAACATTTTTAAAATAATTTTTGACCTTATAAAAATATTTTTCAAGTATTTTAAAAGGTATCCAGGTCTAAGAAGTTAACTTAAGAGCTTCATAATATTTCAAACGATATTTAAACATTAAAGTACTTACATAAAGACTTCTAAAACTTGACATTCTAAACACTCAAGTCTTCATGCTTGCTTTGACTCTTTCTTGGTCTTCAAGCTTTAATATTCTTTGGGCTTTCTCACTTTGCTTTTCTTTGGCTTTTTTGGCTTTAACATTCCTTGGCTTTCAACAAATCATTCATGTCCTCGTATTCTTCAAGTTTTAATATATCATCTTTAAATCCATGCTTTGACTCTTTTAAGCTTCATTTGATCCTTGTGAGCACTTAGACCTTGCTTTCTCATATATGAGCCCTGAGACAACATTACTCACAAATATGTTAAATTCCACTTGTTTGTTAGCATCAAAATAAGATAACAAGATTTTAAGCCTTGTAAGGCCAACAGATACTTTAATGAACTTATTGTGTAAGGCAAATAATTCAGCTTGGATTTCTTTGTATGAAGGCATACTCTCATATGAATCATTACATGATTCTTAACTAGACTCTTCTAATGAACTATAGTAGGAGTTTATCTTGTCATTGTGAGCCATGAAGTACATGTTGGTGACTTCTTGTTCACTTGATTCATTCTCAGATTCGCTTGTGCTTGTATCATCCCATGTAGCCTTCATTGCCTTCTTTTTCTTGTCCTTCTTCAGCTGTGGACAATCAGGTTCAATATGTCCTACCTTTTTTGCAGTTATAACACGTAGGAGGTTCATTCTTAGTTTCCTTTTTGTTTGTTTCTCCTTTGTCAGTGTTTGATCCTTTAAACTTCCGAGTGAATTTCCTATTCTTTCTGAAAATTTTTTCAAGTCTTTTAGTAATGAAGGCTAGTTCTTCATCCTTTAATTCATTATCTTCATCTTCATCAGTAGAGCTTTCTTTGGTAGCCTTAAAGTCCATTGATTTCTTTTTTTTATTATTATTATCAAAATTTTATTTGCATCTCATATGTGAGAAGGGATCCAATTAACTTGTCAAGGGAGGTTTTCAGGTTTCTTCCTTCAGTGATTGCCGTGGCCTTAAGTTCCCATATTAGAGGAAGTCCTCTAAGGATTTTTTGAATCATTTCATATGTTGAGTAATTTTTCCCTCAAGCATTTAAGGAATTTATTATGTAAGTAAACCTAGTATACATGCTAGTGATAATTTCATCTGGGTTCATCCTAAAGGCTCGCTTGTGAGCATGTCGATTCTACCATCTCTAACATATACCATTCCTTCATAGGTTGCCTCTAACTTATCCCAAATTTTTTTGGTTGACTTACATGCCATGGCCCTATTAAACTCATTTACATCTAAGGCGAAATACAATGCATTCATAGCACTTGAATTAACTTGCAACAACTTAATGTCATTATCAGTCATGTCTTTTTCCTCTTTGGGTACTTCTTTGCCATCAACTAATTTAGTGGGGATGTGGTCACCATCTGTGACAACTTTCCATGCCTTCCAACCCATGGTTTGTAGATAGATTTCCATTCTTTGTTTCCAAAAAGTATAACTTACACGATAGAAAATAGGAGGTCTAGGGGGATACACCTAGGTGTGCCGTAGAGATCTTTATATAGCTTCTAATTAAGATTTTCTATAACCCCTCTCCGATACCAATTGAAAAGTAAGATGTATTCCCAAGAGAGGGGGTGAATTGGGTTTTTAAAATTTCGTTATACCTTCTTTAATTGATTTTTTCTCGACTTGTTTTAAGTTCAACAACCACACATACAAAATTGATTTTCAATCACAAGTTCAGTGGAAATTTATTTAGTTATAAACCTCTATAAATGAATATACTAATTTGAATATCCTTTTCAGCAATTTAATTCAATCCAACCAAGATAACCAAAACACAATTTACAATATAGAATGAATTCAGCAATGCTTCAAAGATTTAGCACTTGAGTAACTCAAAGTAGAGTTTAAGTATGTAGCTGATAAAATTCCTATATTAGTGAACTTAATTTGTTAATATGAAACACAATGTAAATTTCCAACACTCTTCCAAAAACTTAGAATTTAAATAAACTTTCAAGTAATAAGTCTTGGGTGTTGACCAATCAATGTACTCCCTTATGATTTCTGCAATTTGTATTGATCAACCAATGTACTCCCTTTTTGGTTTCCACAATCTCAAAGTCAAATTAATCTTTGGTTTATTTAATATCCAATCCGCGTAGTTATTATGAACAGAAAATTAAAATCCAACTATGCAGTTTATATGAACGGAAAATTAATTGAGAGTAGGGAAGAGAGTGAGACGTGAGTTTTACGAGGTTCGGCTATACCAGCCTACATCCTCACCTTAGGCACACCACCTAAGGATTTCATTGTAACACTCCTTTACGGGTAGGAGCAACCTTACACACTCCTTTGCAGGCAGGAGCAACCTTTACAATCTCTCCTTTAATAGGCTAGAGTTCGCCTCTTCTAACGATACCCCATGCTTGGTTCAACAAAGATTCAAAGACCTAAATCGTCTACAAAATAAGAAACAAATTTGGTATACAAAGACACTCTCAACAAGAGCTTATTAGTACAACAATTAAGCACTACAATATACTTCAATTCAAAATAACAATTGAAAGAATTTGAAGCCTTAGAAGTATATCACTGTAAGCTTTCTTTCTAGACTGAAAGAATTCATAGTAGGCTCAGAAATTTTGTGAGTGACTCACAGCAAAACTCAGTAAGGAACTTCAGAGAGTTTGAGAGCAAGGGAGCTTTGAGAATATTGAGAGCAAGAGAGCTTTGAATGCTCTGTATTTGCTTGGTGTATTGAATCCTTAGCCTTGGGGGGGGGGGGGTATTTATAGATGTTTAAACAATAGTATTTTGTGTTCCCCGAGTGACTTGGAGTGTTTCCTAAGTTTTCATGATGTTTAGAATTCAAAAAATCAAATTTGAAAACTTCTCATTATATTTAAAATTTGAAATCTCGAAGAGTCAGTCGACTGTGAATAAAGAGTCAGTTGTCTAGATTCATTAAAACACTGAAAATTTCAAACTCAGCAAGGAGTCAGTCGATTGGGTCATCACCAGGCAGTTGCCTGGGTCCTCTTAGGTTGTCTCATAATCAGTTTATTTATTTGTCAGTCGCCTGGATTAATTTTGTTGGTCAGTTGGGTCCTCTCGGGTTGTCTCAAAATTAGTTTATTTATTTGTCAATTGCGTGGATTAACTTTTTCAGTCTTCTGAAGAGACCGAAAATTTGATTTGTCATTTTGTTTCCAATTTATTTTTGCTCTTTTGCTTTCCCAAAAATAATTCAAGACTTTTGAAAAATATTTTCTAGGGTTTTTCAAAACATGGTTTCTAAGTCAATGAGTGTCCTAATGAGCTTCAAATCCAATCAAATTATCATTTAAATGGAGTACTTACATAGAGACTCTCTTAAGATTTAATTCTATTCTACGCTTGGAGTCTTTATGCTTGTTATTTGTGTCGTCCATCTTGCCTCTGAACTTAAATTTTCTAAGCTTCTATCAATTCTCTAAGCTTTCATCAAGGTGTCTTTGGAGTATGTTCTTTGAGCCTTCATTTCCTTTTCATGTATTCTTGCAATGAGCTTTGTGATAACTTTGTACTTGAACTTAAACACCTGATTCTTGGAGTATCATCACTTTCAAAAAAACATGTTAAATTATCTTTTATTTGTTATCATCAAAACAAGATTAGTAAGTCATGTTGGGCTAACAATTATGTTAATGATGCATGCAATGATTCATATGACAGTTATTGTGATAAATCTTGTGATGAATCATGTAATAAATTAGGCATGGGCTCTAACGAAAAACTAGAAAAGACTTCATTTAAAATACATAAATTTCTAGTTAAGATGTCTAGGGAGGAAACCTTTTTTAGAAATGAAAGCAATAGGTTGGCAAAACATTTAAAAGATCTAGAGGAATATCATGCCACCCTAGAAAGATTAAAAAAGATATTGAAAATTATCTGCCAAGAGGAAGAAATGGGAGATGATAAATCCTTAAAAATTAAAAATAAAAACCTTTTTAAAAAGGATTCAGGGTCATTATAAAAATCCCATAGTCATGCCTCATCTGGTAAAAATAGGACATATAAGCAAAATCGTTCACATACATACTATACTTGCTTATATTGTAAAAGAAAATGGCATGTTTGATTCTCTTGCCCATTTATACATGCTAGATGCATAGACAAAGAGATGAAGTGGGTAATCATGAAGGAAAACCCTGTAAGACCTAAGGAAAATTGGACTTCAAATGGAATCTCATAATTGCTTAATCCTTCATTAGTTCTTCAGGTTAGTTTTAGGGGTTGAGATGACTAAAAGGCTTAGCAAGTGGTTCGGGCTTAAAATTTTAAATCTTAGTATATGCATTCACTATACACTACTAACACACTAAGAATCTTAGATAATTAAGCCAATACGCAAATTCAAGCAAAACATCCAACCTAAACTTAATACATACATATATATATATATATATATATATCTATATATCTATATATATCATAATGATTGGATAAAATGTGAAAATATGGCAGAAGCCTGCTTGAAGTTAAAAATCCACTTCCAAATTGACAAGGCATCATTGCCAGGTAAATAATTTTAAATGCTTAACTCTTGCTTAAATATGAATATCTTAAATTAAGCTTATTTTGTCCATTGCACAAATTCGAGTTTTAGGGGATCCATCTTGTTATATTTCATTTATCCCTACACTCATTTTTGAGCATAACAACCTTGATCAAAATACTCTAGGCTTAAGCACTATTAATCATAAATTCGTTATTCTACTAGTGCTTATCATAGGACATCCTTCTTGTAATCAAAATTAGAGACATTCACTAAGGGATTCAAGTTTTATTGTTTTATCAAAATATTCCTTTTGAACTTTAAATGTAAAAAATCTCTAATTTTGGTTCACCTTCTCCTTCGTAGGAAATCTTTACCAAACCACAATCACATTAGGTAAAGATTCATCCTTTCATTGGTTTATATCCTTCTCTAAATCGTAATCATATCCAAAGGATACCTTCCAATCTCGAAAGAACTCTTTGCCTAAGCAGTTGGACATATTCACTTCCATGAAAAATATTTTGAATCATGTCCACTCATAATGAATACTCTTCTGAAATTAATAGCTATTTAATTATTAAGAGTATTTATCAAAATTCTCTTCATAAGATCTCAAATTTACATCAGATCAATTAGAGCTTTTGAATTTATTGAATGGCTAAGTTAGTTGCACTAGGTCTTAATCTAGATAAATGCATATATTTGAAGAAGACCTATGAACATGCCATTTAAATCCAAAGCTATTCGAATTTGTGACTCTCACACTTTGAAATTCATAAGAAAAGAGGCAAATGTAGGCTTATGATCCTGAAGAAGTATTGCTTGTGACTTTTTGGTCCTTTAAGCCAAAGCATTCATGGCCAAGTTTGAGTCATTGAAAAGTTTAGTGTTCTTGGCTAATTTTTTTTTTTTTAAAAAAAAAAAGTTGATAAAGACATATGAAGGTAACAGTGCATAACTTAGGGGGAGCATATATCTTTCATGGCCATATAAATTAAAATGCTCTTATTATCTTATATCATTTATGCCTATATGCCCATATAAGTACAACATTGCAGTACACTATCCATAATTCAATGAATGATTAAATTTATTTGATGGATAGTTGATTATGATCATTGCGCTGAACTCAAATTATCCATTTTTTTTTCTTAATGCTCATATCTTTTAATAGATGGATTATATTTTGGCATGATCTACTATTTGAACTATTGAAATGCATGCTTGTATGGAACGCCAACTGCATAGCTGATATAGTATCTTGGTTCTTGTATGCTTAAAAATGAATGGTATCTGTATGATGCATATTACTATATATTGTTGCTTGAATCTATCAAGTTTTGGTGTATGCAAATTTGGGAAATTTTCAATTTACAGACGGCATGCTGCTGAAATTTTGCTATAATTTTCCCAAAGACAAAACCTTGTGCTAAGATGATTATGAAAAAATAAATGTTAAAATATTTTTGAATGGATGAGTGAAATCTAAATTAATATCAACTTCATCCTTGCATAATCCTCGCATATTCAAGGGAGTTGAGCTCTATCCCTTGATGTAAGAGCATAAATGACTCATGTGCATCATGTTTCACTTTTTGAATATTGAGGCTCTTCTGAGTTCCCTAAACATTATATCCTGCTCTTAAAACTCTATGATTAGATATGGATTGTTCTTGGTTATGAGCACAAAATCAGGCCTTAATATATATTTTCATATGCATGTGTGATCTATAGGGAAGACTAAAAGTTAAGGAGTTGTCCCAAGAGGGGAGGGGGGGTGAATTGGATTATTAAAATTTCTTTTAATTCTTTTTATCAATTCTTCGACCTCTTATTAATTCAGCCAATACCCAAAAAATCTTAGTTAATTATTCATACCACAAACCAATACTTAACGCAACACAAGTAAACCAAAACTTAAACAAACATCCAACCAGTCAATCAACTTTAAATTAATCAACCATTCAATATAATATTTAGTTTTTTGGCAATTCTTATCTTTTGTATGTAGCCCTGTGTATATGATTGATTCAATCCTTGTATTGATTGATTTGATTTCTCAATATGAAACACAATATGAAATCCAACACTCTTTCCGTAAAACTTAGACTTTAAATAAACTTTTAGTTAATAAGTCTTGGGTGTTAACCAATCAACGTACTCCCTTACGGATTCCGAAATTTGTATTGATCAACTAATGTACTTCCTTTTGGTTTCCGCAAATCTCAAAATCAAATTAAGCTTTAGTTTATTTAATATCCAATCCATGTAGTGCTTATGATCAAAAATTAAAACACAACCACGCAATTAATAATTTCTGGAAATTAAAGAGAATAAGGAAAGAAAGTGACATCACATTTTTTTTTTAGGTTCGGCTTATCCCTAACCTACGTCCTTGCCTTTAGCCAATACCGCCAAAGGATTCCACTATATTGTTCCTTTTTGAGTGTAACAAACATTTTACAAGCGATACCCCATGCTTAAACACTTCTTAAGTAGGCTAGAGCTGCGCCTCTCCAAGTGATACCCCAAATTCGGTCACTCCTTCAATAGGCTAGAGCAATGCCTCTCCAAGTGATACCTCATACTCGATCAGCGATCCAACAACCTAGAATCGTCAAGAAACAAGAAAAAATATTTGTGTACAATAATACTCTCACAAAGAGCAGATTAGTACAGATTCAAACACTAGATACTTCAATATTTAAATATCAAACTAAGATACAATTGAAACTCAAGTAAGAATTCACCAAGTTCTTTCTAGATGAGATTTAGCAACTCAGAACTTAATAGTGTGATGACCAGCACTTCAGAAATTCAGCACATCAGTTGAGTAAAGATTTGAGCAACAGAGAGCGTTGATAGCAAGATGACTTTTAGCAGATTTTTCAATTCTTGGTATGATTTGATTTGCAAAACCATGTATTTATAGGCTTCTAAAAGTGATTTCGTGTTGCCCAAGATTACTTGGAGTGTCTTCCAAGTTTTTAGAAAATTAGGGGCACAAGAAACCAATATTGAATTTTAAAAAATTTTAAAAACTTAGTCGTTAACAGTATTCATAGGATTGAAGTATCGGGTTCAGTCTTCTGATGTTCCTTAATACACTGAAAATTTTGAACTGGACACAGGGTCAGACGACTGAACTTTAGGTTCAGACTTCTGAAGTCCCAGCTCAGACAGCTGAACCGAGGGTTCAGTCTTTTGAGGGTGTACTATGACTTTAGGATTTCTCTAGAAAATTCTTCAGTAGACTAAACTCATTCTTCAGTCTGCTGAAGTATTTCTTCAGTCTTCTGAGGGTGCTCCTTAGTATTCTAGGTAGTCACTTTTTAGATTTTTCATTTGTTTTCAAATTTTTTTTTTCTCTTTTGCTTTGTTAACTTGTAAAAAAATTTCCGAGATTTTAAATAAGGTCTCTAAGTCAATGGATAACCCCTAGAAGAGCTTTCAACATATTTCACAAGACATTTAAATACGAAGTACTTACATAAAGACTTCTTAGGACTTTTTGACATTCTAAGCACTTAAGTCTTCTTGTTTATTCTTTCTTTGGCTTCATCTTGTCTTCAAGCTTCAATATTCTTTAAGCTTTTAGCAAGTATTCTTTAACATTCATGCTTTCATGATATTCAAGTTTTATTAGATCATCTATAAATCAATGCCTTGACTCTTTAAGCTTCATTTGATCTTCTTTCTTTTAAATATAAGATTTTAATGATCCTTGTGAGCTTTTGACCTTGTAGTCATATATTTGAGTCCTAAAATATCATCACTTAACCAAATATGTTAAGTTCCTCTTATTTGTTATCATCAAAACAACATTTTAAGCCTTGTAAGGCCAATAATCTCCCCCTTTTAATGATGAAAAACAAGGAGTAAAAAATTGAGTAAGTCTTAAAAAGACTCCCCTTTACTATAAGCATCAACTTAATAATGTTTGCAATATCAAGATCAATTTCAATATAATGCTCATATACCAAGATCACATAATTCAAGATGTCATGCTCAATTTTTGCCCAAAATTTCTCCCCCTTTTGACATCAATCAAAAAGAGTACGATATCAAGAAAAACTTATAAATACTAAAGCAATAAATTGTATATCAAAATTTTTCAATGATTTCCATAAATCATGATATCATTATTTATCAAGTCTAACTCCTCCTGAATGAAATGTATTTTATATTCAATAGGTTTTGACTATGAAGTTACCAATTGTGATTTTAAATTTATCATGCCATGCATCAAATATTATTTTATTTCATGTATGTGCTCATGGATACCAATATCATAACAACATCATCAATATCATATCATGCTTATTTTTAGTTTGTTCACATTCAAATTTTTCTCAGTGATTAAATTGAAAGAAATCATATGCTAAGGTACCAAGGACCAATTTCACATTTAAATTGCAATACAAAGGTCCATAAGCCACCATTTATCATAACATGTTTATCTATCTATCAATTATGCAAGAGCTATATAATGTGATCCATCATTTAGAATATAAACTAATATGGTCAAGAATTAATTTCATACTCATATATCATATCATATTAAGATCATAACATGATCATGGATACAAATATATTTCATAGATACAAATACTAATATCATATCATGCTAAGATTCATGCTTCATAATCATGCTCAATAATTTTATGCTCAAATTTTCAATGTATAAAGAGCCATAAATCATCAATATAAGTCAAGTTAATAACTTGTCATTGGCAATATCAAGATATCATACATGTCAGCACTTTAGCATAGACATAGCTTAGTATTTAGTTCATATTAGTATCTTACCCCATATGTGTATCAGAATATCAACATTTAGCACGTGAGTATGTAGCATATCAGCATATATAAGCATGGAGCATATTATTATCATTTGTGTATTGTACTACAATTCTGCTCAAATTCTTCTCTTGTTGCTCAAGTATCTCTCATTCTTAAATATCTCTTATTTTGCTTAAATATTTTTTTTTAATCAAAGTACTCATGCAATAAGCTCAATTATCTTTTGATTTCATATGAATACCCGAAATTCATATAGCTTTCTAAATCTATTTTTTTGAGTTAAGCCTTGTACAAATCATCCCATTATTTTTGCCATCAATGCCTTTGTATTTGTTTCAATAAGCTTTTAGACTTTTCTTTGATATTTACCACTTTAAGTAGTTCAATATCCTTGTATTGAATTGGATTAAGTAGATTTCTTAATTTCTAAAAGGGAATGACTAAAATCTATGGAGTCATTGATTTATGAACTAGTCTTTCATCTTGGTACCCATACTTTCTTAGGTCCAGATGGTTTGTTAAGAGTTAGGTTTTCTTTAATTCTCCAAACTTGTCTAATTTTCACATCTTTCCTCTTTAATGGACATTCAAACTTTATATGTCCCTTCTTCTTACATAGAAAACATGTGGTGTGAGTGTAGGCATTTGAGGAGGTGCTAGTGTAAATTTTGGAGGCTTTTGCAAAGTACCCCATATAGAGGTTCTTTTTTCCTTTTATTTTCAACTCCATTGAACCCTATGCCTTCTTTATTCAAAGACATTCTTTGTGCACCAATCATTCTACCAAAGTTTTCTTTTCCTTCAGTGAAATTGTAAATAATTTTAGATTGATTCTCATTTTTCTTAAGATCACTCATTTCAAAGTCTTGAGTATTTTTACCCTTTTCTTGTTGCTTTTCTTGATTTTAAGACATCTTAGAAATTTTATTTTCTAGTTCAGAAATATATAAGTCCTTTTCTTTATCCTAAGAAGTTTTGGACTTTAGATCCTCTAGTTCTTTTATCACCTTCTTATTCTTACTTTCTAGTTTATTGATTTTTAAATCTTTTTCTCTTTCAACAAGTTTTAAAGATTCCAGCTCTTTCATTATACCTTCATTCTTATTTTTCAATGATGTGTATCGTTTAGTCACATTATCTAAGATCTTATGTACCTTGAATAGTTCATTTTGAAGTTCTTCATAAGAAGACATACTCTCATTATTGGATTCACCAAATGAATCACTACTATAATCATTAAATGATTTAGATGAGGAGCTTTCCTCATCGTCCCATGCCATAAAGCAACCATTTTTAAACTCTTGTTCACTTGATTCGTTAACGGAACTACTTGTATACATATTGTCCCAAGTAGTGACTTTCATTGCCTTTTTCTTTTTCTTTTTGTAATCTTTCTTAAGTTTTGGACAATGCAGTTTTAGGTGTCCTACTTTCTTGCAATTATAGCATGTAGGTGGTTCTTTTTTGGTTTTTTTATTATTAGTTTCTTCCTCATTTGATTTTGAGTTTCATTAACGGAACTACTTGTATACATATTATCCCAAGTAGTGACTTTCATTGCCTTTTTCTTTTTTCTTTTGTAATCTTTCTTAAGTTTTGGACAATGCAGTTTTAGGTGTCCTACTTTCTTGCAATTATAGCATGTAGGTAGTTCTTTTTTTTGTTTCTTTCTTATTAGTTTCTTCCTCATTTGATTTTGAGTTCTGGATTTTTCTTTTGAATTTATTCTTCCTTCTTAGTATTCTTGCAAGTTTCTTGGATATGAAGGTTATTTCTTCTATATCCATCTCTTCTTCATCTTCATCGCTAGAGTTTTCTTTTGATGCTTTAAAAGAAATTGATTCTTGGGCTATAATTTTTCCACTTCTTTCATTCATGGACATCTCATACATGCGAAGGGAACCTATGAGTTCATCTAGTGAGGTGTTTTTAAGATTTCTTCCCTTCATTATAGCCGTGGCTTTTGGTTGCCATATTGGAGAAAGTCCTCTAAGGATTTTCCTAATCATTTGATAAGTTGAATAATTTTTTCCTAAGGCATGTAAAGAATTTATTGTGTGTGAACCTAGTGTACATATTAGTGATGGTTTCATCTGGCTTCATCTTGAAAGCCTCGTACTCGCTTGTGAGCATGTCTATTCTACTATCTCTAACATCAATGGTGCCTTCATAAGTTACTTCTAGTTTGTCCTAAATTTCTCTGGTTGTTTTACATGCCATGACCCTATTAAATTCATTAATGTCTAAGGCACAATATAGTGCATTCATGACACTAGAGTTTACTTGCATCATCTTGTAATCAATGTCGGTCAAGTCTTTTTCTTCTTTTAGGAATTTCTTTGCCATCTATGGTTTTTGTAGGAATGTAGTCACCATGTGTGACAACCTTCCATGCTTTCCAATCCAAGGTTTGAATATAAATTCTCATTCTTCTTTTTTTTTTTTCCCCAAAATGTATAGTTTAAACCACAAAAGATGGGAGGCCTAGTTGAGGATTGACCCTCTCCAAAGGGAGCTACTCCTAATTGTTCCATATAGATCTTTATGTAGCTACTAGTTAGGATTTGCTACAACCCCACTCTGATACCAATTGAGAGTTAAGGAGCTGTCCCAAAAGGGGGGTGAATTGGATTATTAATTTTTTTTTTAATTCTTTTTATGAATTCTTTGACCTCTTATTAATTCAGCTAATACCTAGCAAAGCTTAGTTATTTATTCAAACTACAAACCAAAACATAACACAACACAAGTAAGCCAAAAATTAAACAAACATCCAACCAATCGATCAACTTTAAAGTAATCATCCACTCAATATAATATTTAACTTTTTGGCAAATCTCAACTTTTGTTTGTAGCCCTATGTATATGATCGATTCAAGCCCCGTGTCAATGGATTTGATTTCTTAATGTGAAACACAATATGAAATCCAACACTCTTTCCAAAAACTTAATCTTCAAATGAACTTTCAGTTAATAAGTCTTGGGTGTTAACCAATCAACGTACTCTTTTACTGTTTCTGCAATTTGTATTGATCAACTAATGTATTTCCTTTTGGTTTCTGCAAATCCCAAAATCAAATTAAGCTTTAGTTTATTTTATATCCAATCCACGTAGTGTTTATGATAAAAAATTAAAACACAACCATGCAGTTAATATTTGCTAGAAATCAAAGAGAATAAGAAAAAAGAGTGACACCATGTTTTTTATGAGGTTCGGCTTATCCCCAGCCTACGTTCTCTCCTTTGACCAATACCACCAAAGGATTCCACTATACCGCTCCTTTCTGGGTGGAACAAATCTTTTACAAGTGATACCCCATTCTTAAACACTCCTTAAGTAGGCTAGAGCTATGCCTCTCCAAGTGATACTCCACACTCGGTCACTCCTTCAATAGGCTAGAGCAATACCTCTCGAAGTGATACCCCACACTCGGTCAATGATCCAACAACCTGGAATCATCAAGAAACAAGAAACAATATTTGCATACAATAATACTCTCACAAAGAGTAGATTAGTACAATTTCAAACATTAGATAGTTCAATATTTAAATATCAAACTAAAATACAATTGAAGCTCAAGTAAGAATTCATTAAGTTCTTTCTAGATGAGAATTAGCTACTCAGAACTTAATAGTGCAATGACCAGCACTTCAGAAATTTCACACATTAGTTGAGTAAAGATTTGAGCAAGAGAGAGCTTTGATAGCAAGATGGTTTTTAACAGATTTTTCAATTCTTGGTATGATTTTATTTGCGAAACCACGTATTTATAGGCTTCTAAAAGTGATTTCATGTTGCTCAAGATTACTTGGAGTGTCTTCCAAGTTTTTAGAAAATTTGGGGTACAAGAAATCAGTATTCTAATTTAAAAATATTTTAAAAATTTATCCATTAAGAGTGTTCAGATGACTGAAGTATCAGGTTCAATCTTTTAATGTTCTTTAATATACTGAAAAATTTGAATTGGACACAGGGTCAGACCATTGAACTGTAGGTTCAAACTCCTGAAGTCTCAGCTCAAACGACTAATCTGAGGGTTCAATCTTCTAAAGATGTACTGCCTCTTTAGGATTTCTCCAGAAAATTCTTTAGTAGACTGAACTTATTCTTCAGTCTTCTAAGGGTGCTCCTTAGTTGTCTAGGCAGTCACTTTTCAAATTTTTCATTTTATTTTCAAAAAAAACATTTCTGCTCTCTTGCTTGGTTTACTTATAAAACATTTTTTCGAGGTTTTAAATAAGGTCTCAAAGTCAATGAATAACCCTTAGAAGAGCTTTCAACATATTTCAAAAGATATTTAAATATGAAGTACTTATATAAAGACTTCTTAGGACTTTTTGACATTCTAAGCACTTAAGTCTTCTTACTTGTTCTTTCTTTGGTTCCATCTTGTCTTCAAGCTTCAATATTCTTTAAGCTTTTAGCAAGTCTTCTTTAATATCAATGCTCTCATGATCTTCAAACTTTATTAGATCATCTTTGAATTTATGCCTTGACTCTTTAAGCTTCATTTAATCAACTTTCTTTGAAATATAAGCTTTTAATGATCCTTGTGAGCTTTTGACCTTGTAGTCATATATTTGAGTCCTGTAATATCATCACTTAACCAAATATGTTAAGTTCCTCTTGTTTGTTATCATCAAAACAAGATTTCAAGCCTTGTAAGGCCAACAAAGACTATACTGAGCATGTGATAAAAAATGGTTGAATAAATACCAAGTATAGTTATTTTTGTTGACTCTATGAGTCAAATCCTGTTTTGATAATGAAAAATTACTTGGTATTTGTTCTGTGCATTGAGATTGTGAACAGGAACAATATTTAGCATGTACGAAAGGCTAGAAAGTCATGGAAGCCATGAAGATTAAAGTATATACATCTTGGCGCAATCCATGGAACTAAAAGAGTAGAAGAATGAAGATGCAGTCGGCAAGTTCAAGATCATCATGGGAATGGGTATTTAGTACTAAATGTATTTACATATTTCATATGATTTAATTTGAAGCTCAAAATATATCCTAGACTGAACCCGAAACTTCAGTCGGGTTGTTCATTGACTTAAAGACCCTATTTAAATCTCATGAAATAGGAGTCATACATCTCATGAAAATATTTTAGGGGTTGTTCATTGACCTAAAGATTCTATTTAAAACCCTGGAAAATGATTTATGAAGAAGAAAAGCAAGAAATAAAAAATGGTTGTTGAAAATAAAATAAAAAAACTAAAGTTGGACTGCCTAGATGACAGAGGATTACCCTCAAACGTCTGAAGAATTTCCTTAGAAGACTGAACAATTAGTTCAATCGTCTGAAGAATTAATTACTGAAACACAGAACAGGTAGAACACCTTCAGATGTCTGAACCTTAAGTTTAGTCGTTTGAAGCAGGGACTTCAAAAGTCTGAACCTCAACTTCAGAAGTCTAACACTATGTCCAGTTCAATTTTTTCGAAGCTTTAAGGAACATTAGACGTTTGAACCTTAGACATCTATCATCTGAACCTATGGGAAGTTTAACAATTTAATCTTTAGAGAGAGAACACGCGGGTTATACACTTGATCAATTTGATCCAACATTCAGGACTTATCCTAAGGCCAAGTTTACCTATGTAATCAACCTTTAAACCCTAGTTCCCCAACTTTTGTGAATAGAATTGAGAGACTTGAACATATTGTAATACGATTGCCTGCACTCATCAAGTTTGGGCAAATCATCTCAAAAAAATGAAGGGATTTCATTTACACATCTTGATAGCAAGCTTTGGTGATTGAGGTTTGGTAAACAAGGGATTGGTTTGAATTTTCAATATATAGACATCTTGAAGATTTTTCATATCTCATACTCATACATCTATTACTCTTATCGAAAAAAAAAAATCCTTGTGTTGTTACATATAAATTTATTTAAGAAAGGATTTTCTAAACATTGAATATTTTGTGATCTTCAAGTTCTTATTTTCATTCAAAGACTCAATATTTTTGTTATTGCAAAATCTACTTGATTGAAAAGTCTAAAGGTTCTCAATATATATATATATATATATATGTGTGTGTGTGTGTGTGTGTGTGTGTGTGTGTGTGTTGTGTTGTGTGTGTGTGTGTGTGCGCATGTGTGCGTGTGTATGTATGAGAAATATTGTTGTGACAAGTAGTGTTTAAATCTTTGTAATACTCAAAGTAGTTTGTTTATTCGAAGATTCAACTTCACAAATTATTTGATAGCAAGAACTTAGATCTTCATAATATTCAAGACCAATTTTTTAATAAGATCACATTCGGTATTCTTGCATCTAGTAAGTTGAACTAAAACCTTAAGTTCTCCAAAGCATTTACGTATATAATTATTTTGGGAGATTTGATCAAAGGGAAATTTTGTGAAGCATATCATTCATATAACGATTACATCGTTACATACATACTGAGCTTCAAGTTTTATCATATGGATATGTGTTAGGTTTTTCATTGTACTCACTAGCTTTTTTAGAAGCAATATTGAGTTTTTTTGCAGATTTGAAATTCTATATTGTAAACATGATTTGAGTTGTGAACCGGGTGAGGAGGAAGCTGTGCCTCTTGTAGGCAGTGGATGTAAGGGAAGCTCTATCCCTGTTAAAGGAGTAGGGATTTAGTGTAATCCTTGAGTGGGTTGATCAAGGCGAGGACGTAGGCCGGGTTGGCTGAACCTTATAAAAACTGTGTTTGCCTTCTCTCTTCCTTTACTCCTTTTAATTTCCGAAATGCATTTCATTACCTATCTTGCATGTGTGTATGTTGAATAACCCCACATGCACTTGATAATTAATTGGGTAAAATAAAATTTATTGAGATAATAATTTAAATCAATTTCAAACCCTTACAATTAATTTGTTAAATATAGAAATAGGGATTAAGTGGTAAATAATCTTAAAGATTTAAAAATACCCAATTCACCCCCCTTCTTGGGATTACGCCTGAATTAACATTTAGTATCAGAGCATGTTTACATAGACTTAACTATTCATTTTGTAAAAAGATCACATGACACACATTTGTGTAAATTCCTTCAGTGAGGGACACTCGTCCACTGGACCATCTATTTTTTGCGGTGTAAATTACACCTACTGGAAAAGAAGGATGAGTATATATCTTTTAAATGTGGATTGGAAAGTGTGGAAAATTGTTTCCAAGGGACACCATGTCCCTATGAAAGAAGATGATAAGGTTAATGTACCCAAAACTGAAGATGAGTATACTGAAAAGAACTGGAAATCTGTGCAAAAAAATGCTACTGCAATGGATCTGTTATTCTGTGCACTAAATGTAAATGAGTTTAATAGGGTGCTAAAGAGATTTGGGAAAAATTAGAAGTTACATATGAAGGTACTAAGGAAGTAAAAGATAGTAGGATAGACATGCTCACTAGTGAGTATGAATCATTTAAAATGACTGCGGACAAATCTATTCAGTCCATGTACACTGAATTCACACACATTATGAATTCTTTAAATGCGCTTGGTAAATCTTACCCTACTTATGAGTTGATCAGGAAAATACTTAGGGGACTACCACTAGTTTGGAAAGCTAAAGCTAGTGCAATAGCAGAAGGGAGAAATCTCAAGGAGATGTCTGTTGATGAACTAATTGGATCGCTTATCACCTATGAGCTTGCAATAAATGAGAGGAAGAATGAGAAAATTAAAGCAAAGAAAGCTAGAGCACTTAAGGCATTATCTCACTGCTCCAATGAGGGAAGTGATTCAAAATCAGATGAAAACATGGCACTCATCACTAAGAAATTTGGAGAGTTCATGAGAAAGAAAAAGAAATACACTAGAAAATTGAAGGGTTTAAAAATAGAAAAGGGAGAGTCAAGCAGAAGGAAACAAAAAGATGATCCTCCCATGTGTTATAACTATAGAGAATTTGGACATATCAAGCCGGATTGTCCCCAGTTGAAGAAAGTGTCTAAAAAGAAGAAGAAGAAGGCTCTAAAGGTGGGTTGGGACACTCATAGTACCAGTAGTTCAGAATCTGAATCTAGTGATGACAAGATTGTGAATCTATGTATGATGGCTTATGATGACCCCAAGGTATAATCTTTTTGTTCTACTTCATTTTACTATTCAAGTGATTCAGAAAATGAAAATAGCATGCTTTCTTATGATGAATTGCATCAGAAATATTTGTGTACCCTTAAAATGCTTGAGAAAATGAATAAGAAAAATTTTGGTTTGAAATTAAAATTGAAAGAATTTTCGAAGTTAGTTGAAAGTCAAATGAATCGCATGCATCTCTTATGAAAGAAAAGGATTTGAAAATTGAGGAGTTAGAAAAGAATTTGAAAGATAAATCTAAGATTATTTGTAAATTTACAGAAGGTCAAAATAATTTTAAAAAACTCCTAGGAGCTCAAAGAAATTCCCTAGAGAAGGAAGGTCTTGGTTTTAATGGGAAGGAGAATCTAAAACAGAGACATCTTTACATGAGATATTTTGTAAGAGCATCAAAATCGTATGTTCCAACTAAAGACTATCATAGAATATTACATGCTTTAAATGTGAGAGGTTGGGTCACATAAAATTTGAGTGCCCTTTCAAAAATAAAGATGTCAAAATTAAGAAAGTCTAGAAAGTCAAAGGAGAATCTAGTACTAACCCCCATGGACCCAAGAAAATCTGGGTACCAAAAGTAGTTATCTGATTATGTCCTGTAGATGTGCTTGAGATTGTCCTCCTCGAAGGACAAGTGGTATATGGATAGCGGATGCTCGCGACATATGACAAGAGATAAAGCTAAATTCGCATCTATCATATCCAAAGATGAAGGATTCGTTACATTTGGGGATAATTCTAAAGGTAAAATCATTGGAGTTGGTAAGGTTGGTAAGGAACCTTCACTTGTCATTGATAATGTGTTATTAGTTGATGGATTGAAACATAACTTATTGAGTATAAGTCAACTATGTGATAAAAGTTATAAAGTCTCATTTAAACATGATAAATGCACTGTAGAGAACAAATCTGAAAACAAAATATTGTTTACTACTGATTGTCATGAAAATGTCTACACCACTAGCCTTGACAACCTTGCTTCTCAACATGTTACTTGTTTTTTTTTTTTTGCTCTAAATGAGATTAGTTAGATTTGGCATAGGAGACTAGGACATGCAAACATGGACTTAATATCGAAACTTGTTAAGGAAGAATTAGTTAAGGGATTGCCTAAGACTAAATTTGTGAAAGATAAAATCTGTGATGCATGCAAACTAGGTAAACAAGCAAGAACGAGCTTTAAGAAGAAGAAAGTAATCTCTACTACTAGGCGACTTCAAATGCTACACCTAGATTTATTTGGTCTAAACCCAACTTAGAGTTTAGGAGGAAAATCATATGCATTCTTCATAGTTGATGATTATTCAAAATGTACATGGGTACTATTTTTAGGTCACAAAGATGAAGCGTGTGAACAATTCATAAATCTGTGTAAGAAAATTCAAAATGAAAAGGGTTATATTGTCACTAAAATCCAAAGTGATAGGGGTAGAGAATTTAAGAATCAAAGCATGGAAGACTACTTCAATTCATTCGGAATAGCTCATAATTTTTTGGCTCCTAGAACACCACAGTAGAATGGAGTCGTTGAAAGAAAGGATAGGTCTATACAAGAAATGACCAGAACTATGCTTAACGAACATAAAATACCTAAGTACTTCTGGGCTGAGGCAGTAAATATTGCCTACTATGTTCTAAATAGAGTTTTGATTAGACCGTCTCTAAATAGGACTCCTTACGAATTATGGAATGACCATAGACCAAACATATCATATTTTCATGTCTTTGGCTGTAAATGTTTTGTGCTTACAGACAATAAACATTTATGAAAGCTTGATGTGAAATCTGATGAAGGTATCTTTCTAGGGTATGCCTTAGATAGTAAAGCCTACAAAGTATATAATAAACGAGCATTAACCATTATAGAATCCATTCATGTAATATTCGATGATTCAAAACCCTTCTCTAAAAGGACTAATGAAGATGAAATTGAGATAAATAAGGAATTTGAAAAACTATCTATTAAAAATGATTAAAAAAAAGAGAAATAAATTTAAAGAACCATCTGCTGAAACTAAGCAAATTGAAAACGAGGTTAATGAACTACCTAGAGAATGGAAGTACATAAAGTGACATACCATTGATCAAATAATAGGTGAACCATTACGTGGAGTAGCCACATAATTCTCACTTAGGCATATGATTAGTCATTTTGCCTTTTTGTCTCAAGAAGAACCTAATAATGCGAGTGAAGCAATTAAGGATGAATCGTGGGTGATGTCCATGCAAGAAGGGTTAAACCAGTTTGAGAGAAACAGAGTATGGACATTAGTTCCTAGACCTGAGGATAAGATAATTATTGGAACAAAATGGATATATAAGAACAAGAAAATGAACATGGGATAGTTGTTAGAAATAAGGCAAGTCTAGTAGCTCAGGGATATAACCAGGAAGAAGGAATAGATTTTGAAGAAACCTTTGCACCTATAGCTAGAAGGGAAGCCATTCGAATGCTTTTAGCTTATGCTGCTTTTAAAAATTTCAAGTTATATTAAATGGATGTCAAAAGTGCATTTTTAAATGGCTACATAAGTGAAGAGGTATATGCAGAACAACCCCTAGGCTTTGAAAACCATAAGAATCCAGATCATGTTTATAGACTAACAAAAGCCTTGTATGGTTTAAAACAAGCTCCTAGAGCTTGGTATAAGAGACTAAGCAACTTTCTACTGGACAATGGATTTATTAGAGGGAGGATAGACACAACACTTTTCATAAAGTCTAAGAACGATGACATGCTCCTAGTTCAAGTTTACATAGATGATATCATATTTGGAGCAACAAATAAAGACTTGTGCAATGAGTTTGCAAGCACTATGCAAAATGAATTTGAGATGAGCATGATGGGTGAACTAAATTTTTTCTGAGGACTTCATATCAAACTAGTGAAACATGGAATTTTTATAAACCAATCGAAGTACATTAGAGATTTGCTCAAAAAGTTTAATATGGAAGATGGAAAAATACAAGGGATACCTATGAGCACTTCCTTGAAATTAGACAAAGATGAACAAGGTATACCAGTAGATGTCAAGCTCTATCGTAGAATGATTGGTAGCTTACTATATTGACTACCAGCAAACCTGACATAATGTTCAGTGTATGTTTGTGCGCAAGATTTTAGGTTGCACCAAAAGAGTCACATTTGTTAGCTAACAAATGAATACTTAGATACCTGATAGGAACCATGGAACTTGGGTTATGGTATCCTAAGTATACATCTTTTGAGATTATCAACTACTCAGATGTTGATTTTGCTGGTAGCAAAGTGGATAGAAAGAGCACGAGTGGCACATTTCATTTCTTAGGACATTCGTTAGTCTCTTGGTTTTCCAAGAAGCAGAATTCAGTTGCTCTTTCCATAGCTGAGGCAAAATATGTAGCGATAGGAAGTTGTTGTGCTTAAACACTATACATGAAGCAATAACTGACGAATTTTGGATTAAGTTATGGCACAATTCCTATAAGATGCGACAATATGAGTGCAATAAATATCTCAAAGAATAGTATATTACATTCACGAACTAAACATATAGAAATAAGACATCATTTTCTTCATGATCATGTGCAAAAGGGAGATGTGACACTTCAGTTTGTATGTACAGATGAACAATGTGCAGACATATTCACAAAACAACTTGCGGAGGATAGGTTTATCCAAATTAGGTGTGAATTAGGCCTGATGCATAGTCGAGAGGTTGCCTAGAATTATATTAGATGACATAATTCAGGGGCAACGTCACTTAATATTCACAATTGGTTAAAAATTTCAAATTTGGCTCATTTGTTCCCATTTGGTATCACATTTGTTCACATTTGGTATTAAACTCATATCATGATGAGAGCATATTAATTTACACATGTTAATCCTCACATAATCTTTGAACTTTAGTGACTGTTTTTGCTTATCTATGTCTATGAAACTTGACACACTGTGTATGTTCACATTACAATTTAATTCAACAACACAACTTTTTGCATTAGAAAGGGGAAGAAGTAAATTGAATTAACACAGGGAGACATATTTCACAGTACAATTTTTGGAATCTGACAGTTGAATAATTTAAACAAAAAAATTTGCGATTTAAAGGGGGATAAGAATACAAGGTTATGCCCACTCATGTTTTGTTATATACCTTTTCGTTGGTGTCAATAGGGGGAGAAGAATATCAGGTTATAGCAAAAATAGTGGGAAAAAATAATTGTGTATAAGCATATTTCATATTGCTGCATATTTGTTTGTGCATTATTTGAGGGGGAGCCTTGTTAGGTGTAACCCATTTTATATTTTTTCTCGCGTATTCGTTATCATCAAAAAGGGGGAGATTGTTAACTCTATGAGTTCAATCTTGTTTTGATAATGACAAATCACTTGGTATTTGATCTGTGCATTGAGATTGTGAATAGGAACAATACTTAGCATGCACAGAAGGCTAGAAAGTCATGGAAGCCATGAAGATTAAAGTATATACATCTTGGCACAATCCATGGAACAAAGAGAGTATAAGAATGAACATGCAAGCGACAAGTTCAAGATCATCCTGGGAAGGAGTATTTAGAACTGAATGTATTTACATATTTCATATGATTTAATTCGAAGCTCAAAATATACCCTAGACTGACCTTAGGACTCGTGGATCTCATGAAAATATTTTAGGGATTATTCATTGACTTAGAGACTCAATTTAAAACCCTGAAAATTGATTTATGAAGAAGCAAAGCAAGAAAGAAAAAATGGTTTTTGAAAATAAAACAAAATGAAGTTGGACTGCTCAGACAACTGAGGATTACACTCAGACATCCGAAGAATTTCCTTAGAAGACTAAAGAATTAGCTGAGAAATTAATTGCTGAAACACAAAATAGGCAGAACACCTTCAGACATCTGAACCTTAAGTTCAGTCGTCTAAAGCAGGGACTTCAGAAGTCTGAACCTCAACTTCAGACATTTGACCCTGTGTCTAATTCAATTTTTTCAAAGCATTAAGGAACATCAGACGTCTAAACCTTAGACATCAGTCATCTAAACCTGTGGGAAGTTTAAAAATTTAATCTTTAGAGAGAGAGCATGCGGGTTATACACTTGATCAATTTGATCCAACGATCATGACTTATCCTAACACCAAGTTTACCTATATAATCAACCTCTAAATCCTTGTACCCCAACTTTTGGGAATAGAATTGAGAGACTTGAACATATTGCAATACGATTGCCTGCACTGCAACTTATACTCATCAAGTTTGGGCAAATCATCTTAGACAAACGAAGGGATTTCATTTACACATCTTGATAGCAAGCTTTGGTGATTGAGGTTTGGTAAACAAGGGATTGGTTTGAATTTTCAATATATAGATATCTTGAAGATTTTTCATATCTCATACTCATACATCTATTACTCTTATCGAAAAAGAAAAATCCTTGTGTTGTTACATATAAATTTATTTGTGAAAGGATTTTCTAAACATTGAATATTTTGTGATCTTCAAGTTCTTATTTTCATTCAAAGACTCAATATTTTTGTTATTGCAAACTCTACTTGATTGAAAATTCTAAAAGTTCTCAATATATATGTGTGTGTGTATGTGTGTGTGTGTGTGTGTGAGAGAGAGAGAGAGAGAGAGAGAGAGAGAGAGAGAGAGAGAAATATTGTTGTGAAAATAAGTGTTTAAATCTTTGCAATACTCAAAGTAGTTTATCTATTCAAAGATTCAACTTCACAAATTATTTGATAACAAGAACTTAGATCTTCATAATATTCAATACCAACTTTTTAATAAGATCACATTCGGTATTCTTGCATCTAGTAAGTTGAACTAAAACCCTAAGTTCTCCAAAGCATTTACTTATATAATTATTTTGGGAGATTTGATCAAAAGGAAATTTTGTGAGGTATATCATTCATATAACAATTATATCGTTATATACATACTGAGCTTCAAGTTTTATCATATGGATATGTATTAGGTTTTCCATTGTACTCCCTAACTTTGTTAGAAGTAATATTGAGTTGTTTTGCAAATTTGAAATTCTATATTGTAATCACGGTTCGGGTTGTGAACTGGGCGAGGAGGAAGTTGTGCCTCTTGTAAGCAACAGATGTAAAGGAAGCTCTGTCTCGATTAAAGGTGTAGGGATTTAGTGGAATCCTTGAGTGGGTTGCTCAAGGTGAGGACGTAGGTTGGGTTGGCTAAACCTTGTAAAAACTGTGTTTATTTTCTCTCTTCCTTTACTCCTTTTAATTTCTGCAACGCATTTCATTACCTATCTCGCATGTGTGTGTGTTGAATAACCCCACATGCACTGGATAATTAATTGGGTAAAATATAATTTATTGAGATAATAATTTGAATCAATTTCAAACCCCTGCAATTAATTTGTTAAATATAGAAATTGGGATTAAGTGGTAAATAATCTTAAAGATTTTAAAATACCCAATTCACCCCCCTCTTTGGATTACACCTGAATTAACAGTTTTATATATCTCAAAATGATTGCTTATACTACTTGGGATATGTAATGAGATGTTATAACTCTTATGCTCACCATACTTTCAACTTAGATATACATTTTACTGTGGCTCTTACGTTTAGAGGAATGAATTTCTATCCACAGTAAATCTCTAACTCATAGCATTTAGGCTTGTATTAAAATTCATAGTGGGAGCTCTTGAAATATAAATTTCTATCTTGTTGCTCTCATCCATCTTTAGGCGTAGATGTGCATTGAGTTGTATTGTGGCATGTGCTTAAATGTGATGAATTTCTTGAAAATCTTGAATTAAAATACAATACTTTGCCACATGTTTTAGTTTTTTTCATATGATCTTGCATTTAAATTGTTTATCTTTAAGATTCATATGGTTGCATTTTTTTGGTTATATTATGAAGTGTGCTTAAATGCTTACCAGAAAATCTTTGCTTGTTTGAGCTTGCATGATCTTTAAAGTTTCTTTTTCCGCAAGCATTGTCCCCGGTACTTTTTGAAAATCTCAAAGGGGATATTTGTTTTTTTTGCAACAAATATTTTTCAAAACAAAATTCATTATCTCTTACCTTATTACATATATATATATATATATATATATATATATTTAATGCATAACTGGTTCGGTGATTATACATGAAAATGCATATGAACTAGTTGACTGAATTCATGCTCAAACCTACTCTTTTCTATTATATGCCGCATGTTCTGAACTCTATTTTTTCTTTGTTGGTCTTATGCATTGTTTGAACTACAATGGTTTGAGGATAATTTTGCTCTGACCTTGTTTGTCATGTTACTTTAATCTTTTAATGACCAGTTGTATTTCTTTGTATGCTTAATGGCTATATTTTTTCAAACAAGTATAAAATTTTTATGCCCAAGTTTTATATTAAAAAGGGGAAATTCTCTTAGCTAAGTTTGTTTTAAATGATAAAAATCGCTTTTATACTTAGCCTATTCCTTTTGCTGATGCCAAAAAAGGGGGAGATTTTTATGAGCAAAATGATAAAATTGATAAGGGAGAAAATTTTTAAATAGAGTAAATATTTTCAAAAGGGGGTAAATATCTGAGCTTTAATGTGCTACATTGCAAAAACTAAATGCATGATGAATGTAAAATGTCTTCTGTCTTTTGATATTCATGAGCTATACTACTTATCTTTAATTATGCATACTGTTAGGGGGAGCCTTTTTCCAACTTAACCCATTTTGTTCCCATGTGTTCGTCATCATAGAAAATGGTGAAATTGTTGAATTTTTTAGTCCAATCCCTATTTTGATGCTAACAAAGCACTTGGAACTAATGCGTGTGCCTAGTACTTGAACAATTTAATAATTTAGAACAAAAACATGGAAGAGGATTGATGGAAGTCATGAAGAACTTAAAGACCATCTCATCTTGGCATATTCAACAAAGAGTAAAGGAAAAGAAGACATTTAACGTTTTAAATTGTAATGCATTTAAGTTTTTGGTCTATAATAATGCATATCATGCATGATGTGAATGTAAGCTCAGGATGACCATAGATGAACCTTAGAGACTGATAGCTTTCATCCAAAACCTTTTTCATAAAAATCTCAAATCATACAAAAGTTTTTTAAAAATAACTTTAGGGTCAAAATCAAGGCTTCATTTATATTTTTAACAGACCTCAGTCGACCGACCTATATTAGGCACATTTAGCTTAGTCAACCAACTAGACCTAAGGCTAGAAAAATATTTTTTTTATATATAGCTCAGTCGAACGACTGTCTTTTGAACTTGATCTTCCTTAGACAACTGATGGTCGTAAGTATTTGAAATCACTTTAAGGCCAGTTGACTAGTACTTTAACCAATCAACCAAAGTTCTTAATCTGGCCATTCTTTATAGCTCAGTCGACCAATGGTGAGAACAAATTGTGCTCAGCAAACCGATACTATTCACTCAGCCAACTGGTTAAAATGATAGCCAACCAAACATTTAAGGCTTGGAAAATCACCTTAGGATAGCCAATCGACCCTTTCCTCGGCCGACTGAGCCAATACAAAAATTTGAATTTGATTAAACAAATTCCAAAATGCCCAGTGTGTCCCTAATGATCATAATTTTCAAGAACTCTATAAATACCCCCCATAACAAAATTTTTAATTAATGATTAGAGAGAAAATACTCCCAAAATAATTTTTGTTCTTCATTCATTTTTTACTCTCTTTTTATTATTCATTTGAAAAATCATATTTAAGAGAGCTTTTATTTTCTTTCACTTCTTTCATTTGCACATTGATTGCATTTGAGGTTTGACTAAATGAAGTTTTTCTTGGGCATAATTTTCTTTTATTATTCAAAGCATTTTACTCTCATGAGCTTTAATCTTTGAAAATTATTTTGAGAGTAATCTTTGAGGTTCTCCACATAGTTTTTTTATTTGATAAATATTTTTGTGGAGAAATTATTGATAGGTTGTGAATCCTTGCTCATTCATTGCAAGATTCATAAGCTCATGTTCTTTATTTGCAAAAATCCTTTTAAGCTAAAAACCCAAGATTTTATTGAACCATATTTTCATATATCATTTTTGGGAAAATTTTTTGGGTTATTGTTGGGAAGACTTGAGCACATATTTTAACTCATATATCTTGTGCTTGAAAATTCTTGTTGTAATTTGTGCTTTCCTAGATAATATCCTTATTGCAAAAAATCATTTGAATGCAAACCCTAGGTTCTCCTTCATTTTTATTGGAAAATATTTTTGGAGAAAGTTTTATTTGGGGTTAAATCTTTGAAGTTCCTATATATACATTTCATTCAAAGATTGAAAATTTTTATTGAGAAAATCACCTGACTCAACTGAGCATATTTCATATGATATGTGAGTGTTTTTTGGCTTCACCATGTACATCCTTGCTCTTTAAGAAGCATTTTGTTTGTACAAAAATTATTATTGTTGTATTTGAAAAGGAAGGTGTACTCCAAAGAGGGGGGGGGGTGAATTGGGATTATAAAGGTTTCTTCATATCCTCTTTAATTAGTTCTTTTTCAACTCTTTTTGGTTTTAGCAATCACACATGCAAAGTTGATTTACAATCACAAGTTCAGCAGAAAATTAATTTAGTTATAAACATTTATGAATAAAAAATCCAATTTGAAGACTTCTTTTACCAATTTAAATCAACACCCAATGAATTGATTTATCAATCAAGATAAGCTTCAATATAAAACAACATATCAATTCTAGCAATGCTTCAAAGATTCGGCTTTTGAATATGTCAATCCACTCAACAAGATGAGCTTGATTTCTTAATATGAAACACAATAGAAGATTCAACCAAGCTTCCAAAACTCAAATACTGATGTTAAATATGTAACATGAATTATGAAACTAATCAATATATTGATGAGCTTTGGTATTGATCAATCAACGTACTCTCTTATGGTTTCCACAATAATATTGATCAATCAACGTACTCCCTTATGGTTCCTACAAATACCAAAAGCAAATTAATTTTCAGCTTATTTATTATCCAATCTATGTAGTTTATATGAGCAGAAAATTAAATATCTAACCACGTAGTTTACATGAGCAGAAAATTAAATATCTAACCATGCAATTTATATGAGGAGAGAATTAAATGAGAGTAGGGAATTTCCTAAGAACGATTTTAGGAAAATTATGGCAAACCATTGACGGTTCTTGCTTTCGTGTAGAAAGACTGGAACTTGAGAGGTTAGTTGGTTGGATAAGTTGTAATTTTTGGGGTGATTTGAGACTTGAGACTTGATCCTTGAGATGGTTAAGTGTATGTAAGAAAAAGGATTAGTGAAGGGTTTTGGGCCAAACCATTGACGGTTTTGTGTGGCAGGTACAAATCGTCGACGGTTTCCTCAAAATAGCCTCTTAGGAAAAATTATCAAAGGTTTTGTATCTATGTTATGTGTTAAGGCTTATATTGAGAGTGTGGATGTTAAACTATCTTCTTAGTTAGATAAAGGTACCAGTCATATTAAGATATTGGAATTCTAAGATTGCTTTCTATCCTATTTTTAGGACGAATCCCAGGAATAACAATGCGAATGCTGGAGGTAGTAGCCACGTGGGGGCTTCCAGCATAGGTGGTAGCGATTCAGATCAAGTGCCGCGTAGGGTTGCTCAGTAGGTCATGGTAGAAATTGCATAAAATTCCAGGGAACAGGGTTACCCAGCAGTTGACCAGGGTTGCAACATAGAGCAGTTAACTCAGATGAATCCCCCAACTTTTCTAGGAAGTGCTGACCCAATTATTGCAAAGAATTGGGTATAGGAGATTGATATGATTTTGGTAGTATTGCGCTGCATTGATGAGCAAAAAGTTCTTTATGCTACATTCAAGTTGATGGGTGAGGTTGAGCGATGGTGGTTAGTGGTGAAACTATTGTAGAAGCAGAGGCTAGTGCCTGCAGCATTGATCTAGAATCACTTTAAGGAGATCTTATATGATTGGTGCTTCCCTGCCTCCACTAGGGATGCTAAAGTGGAAGAATTTCTGCATTTAACTCAGGGGCACTTAATTGTGCAGTAGTATACAACCAAGTTTATGGAACTGGCTCGTTTCGCCCTATATATGATCCTAGATGAGTCCAGAAAGGCATAGAGGTTCGTGGGGGACTCGAGATAGGAGGTATATGAGTAGGTGGCGGTTTTACAAGTGCGGGATTTCTCACAACTGGTGGATAAAGCCACTGTGGTGGAGACGAGTTAGCAGAGAGGCATAGGGCTACAAAACTAGAGAAAGAGGTCCACGCCTCCTAGTTTTCAAGTAAGTACTAGCTAAGGTCAGTGGAGGAGAAACAATGTGGGCTAGCGATAGGGAATGGGAAACCAAATTGAATAGGGTAATCCATTATGCCCTCCTTATCCTAGGTGTAATAGGAGATATACAAGGGAATGTCAGGTTAGTGTAAGCCACATTGCGAAAGATTGGCGAGCAGCGCCAATTAATGCACCCACTCCTAGACAATTCTGAGGAAACAATCAGGCACCTCGAGGTGATCATCAGAGGAACATCGCCCAGGCGTGAGTGTATGCACTTACACTGGGAGATGTGGAGGATGCCAGTGACGTGGTGATAGATACCATTATAATTTTGTCATATAAAGCTATTGCATTGTTTGATTTAGGGGCGACACATTCATTCATAGCTCGGGAGTTTGTCAAGTTATATGGAATAGAAGCTCAACCATTGGATGTTGATTTATCAGTGGCTACACTGACAGGAACCATAATGGTGTGTAGGAGAACACTTAAAGATTGTCCAATCAATATTCAGGCAAAGACATCGTCTCCTAATCCGGTGGTCCTCGACATGTATGGATTTGAGGTGATTTTGAGGATGGACTGGCTAGCTTCCAATTATGCCAGTATTAACTGCTACAAGAAAGAGGTAGTGTTCAGACCTCCAAGAGAGTAGGAGTATAGATTCGTTGGGACGTGCGTGCACTCCTCGCCACAGATATTATCAGCTATTCAAGCAAGGAGGCTACTTTTAGAGGGATATCAAGGGTACCTAGCTTGTGCGAATGAAGCGCCAGAGGGGGAATTAAAGTTGGAAGATATCTCGATAGTGAGAGATTTTTCTTATATGTTTCTAGAGCATTTTCTGGGGTTGCCTCCCGATCGTGAAGCCGAGTTTTCTATTGACCTATCTTTAGGAACATCACCGATTTCTAAGGCTTCATATAGAATGGCTCCAGCTGAACTGAAAGAATTAAAAGAATAGTTACGGGAATTACTAGACAAGTGATTTATCAAGCCTAATGTGTCACCCTAGGGAGCACCAGTGCCTTTTGTGAAAAAGAAAGACGGGTTGCTGACCTTTTTGACTAGCTCTAGGGAACACAAGCTATCTCTAAGATTGATCTTCGATCCGAGTACCATCAAGTAAAGGTCAAGGCAGAGGATGTTCCAAAGACTATGTTCTGAACTAGGTATGGCCATTATGAATTTCTGGTTATGCCATTCGGTATGACTAATGCTCCTGCTACATTTATGTACCTGATGAATAAGGTTTTCCATTAGTATCTAAATCAGTTTGTGGTGGTATTTATTATGACATTCTGGTATATTCAAAGAGTCTCGAGGAGCACGAGGATCACTTGAGGATAGTTCTTTAGGTGTTGAGAGAAAGGAGGTTATACACCAAATTCAAGAAGTGTGTGTTTTGATTGGAATGAGTCACGTTTCTAGGGCACGTGATATTCAAGGGTGGTATTTCTATGGAACCAAGCAAGATAAAGGTAGTAGTGGACTGGGTAAAACCAAAAAATATCCATGAGGTCAGGAGTTTCTTGATTTTGGCAGGATATTACCACCGATTCGTAGAAGGTTTTTCTAAGTTATTAGGACCTCCGACAAAGTTGACCTGGAAGAATGTAAGATATGAATGGATAGATGAATATGAATAGAGCTTTTAGGAGTTAAAGTAGTGACTTATCACTATGCCAGTATTGACAATCCCTTTAGGAGAGGGGAATTTTGTAATCTATAGTGATGCGTATCAACAAAGGAAAGTTGTAACTTATGTTTCTTGGCAGCTCAAGAAGTATGAGAAGAATTATCCAACACATGATTTGGAATTAACAGTGGTGGTTTATGCGTTGACAATTTAGAGGCACTACTTGTATGGGGTAGGTGTGAGATCTTCACAAACCATAAAAGCCTTAAGTACTTCTTTATGCAGAAGGATCTAAATATGAGATAGAGAAGATGACTTGAGTTGATTAAGGACTATGACTGCACTATTTGCTATCACCCAGGGAAAGCTAATGTGGTAGCTTATGCGTTGAGTTGAAAGTCAGGGAATGCGTTAGTTTCCGTAGTGGTAGCTCAACACCAGATCAGGATGAATTTATAAAGATTTGGTATGGAATTAGGAGAGGAAATCACCAGGCAATCATTGCTAATCTGGTAATCCAACCTACCTTGTAGGAAAGTATTAAGGTCGCTCAAATGAAAGATGTAGAGTTGGTGAAAATTGTGGATAAAGTGCGGAGTGGATTAAGGCTAGATTTTAATGTCTCAAATGAGGGGAGTGTTGAGGTTCCATACCAGATTATGTGTACCTGATGATGTTGAGATTAAAAGAACTATTCTCGAGGAAAGGCATCGTTCCCTTTATACAATGCATCCAGGAACCACTACGATATATAGGGATCTATGAGAGTCTTTTTGGTAGAGTAATATGAAGAAATAAATTGATCAATACGTAGATCAGTACTTGACATGTCAGTAGGTGAAGACTAAGTATCAGAGACTAACGAGACTGCTGCAACCACTTCTTATTCCCGAGTGGAAGTGGGAGCATATTTCTATGGACTTCGTTACGTTATTACCACTAGTATTTCATGGACAAGATGCCATTTGGGTAGTTATTGATCGATTGACGAAAACTGCCCATTTTTTCCAATCAGAGTTAACTACACCATGAGTAGATTGGCAGAATTGTATATACAGGAGCTAGTTAGACTGCATGGTGTGCCTGTGTCCATTGTATCAGATCGAGACCTGTGGTTCACATCTCTGTTTTGAAAGAGTTTGCAAGGAGCCTTGTGATGACATCTTTTGAGGATATGTTATGAGCTTGTGTGTTGGACTTTGGAGGTAGTTGGACCCAGTATTTGCCACTGCTTGAGTTTGCTTAAAACAACAACTACTAGGCTAGTATTGGGATGGCATTGTTTGAAGCGTTGTATGGTTGGAGGTGCCGATCTACATTAAACTTGGATGAGATTGGTGAAATTTAGATTTTGGGGCCATAGATTGTACAACAAACTTATGAAAAAATTAGACTCACCCTAGAAAAGATCATAATAGCCCGGATTTGATAGAAAAGTTTTGCTAACACTTGCCATCGAGAGTTGGAGTTTGGTGTGGGGGATCATGTATTCTTGAGAATTGCACCAATGAAAGGAGTGATGAGATTTGGGAAGAAGGATAAACTAAGCCCTAGGTATATTGGGTCATTTCAGATTCAGAAAAGAATTAATCCAGTTGCCTATAGGTTGGCATTACCTCCGAATTTGACTGATCCATGACGTGTTTCACGTGTTTATGTTGAGAAAATATGTCCTAGATCCTTCGCATGTGATTAGTTATGAGTCACTGGATCTTAGAGATACCCTATTATATAAAGAAGTTCCAATTTAGATTTTGGACCGGAAGGAACAAGAACTATGCACTAAAAAGATCCTGTTGGTAAAAGTATTCTCGCATAATCACACAATAGAGGAGGCTTCATGGGAACTAGAGGAGAAAATGCATCAGAGATATCCACACCTATTCAGTGAGGTCTAGCATTGAACCAGTTAAGGTAAAGGTGAATAATTGTTTTTGACTATTGAATTGTATAGGGTAGGGTAGTTGATATAATTCAGTGTTTTGGTTTCAAATTATGAATGGTTTTGGGAGAGTTTCTATGTGCTTAAATGTAATCTCCGAGAAACATTTAATGTAACCATGGTATTCCTCCCCCACAAGTGAGGGTTATTAATAAATTTGGGATGGGACCACTATATGGGTGGCCGCTAACTCTTTCTAGGGTCGGGTAAACTATCAGATGATTTTCAGATGTTGATAAATATTAGTTAGAAAATTTCTAGGATGAAATTTTTATAAGGATTGGAAGATGTAGAGACCTGAAATAATAATAATAATAATAATAATAATAATAATAAAAATAATAATAGTAATAATAATAATGATAATAATAGTAATAATAATAATAATAATAATGATAATAATAATAATAATAATAATAATAATAATAATAATGATAATAATAATAATAATAATAATACTAATAATAATAATAATAATAATGATGATGATGATGATGATGATGATGATGATGATGATGATGATGATGATGATGATGATGATGAGGATAATAATAATAATAATAATAATGATGATGATGATGATGATGATGATGATGATGATGATGATGATGATAATAATAATAATAATAATAATAATAATAATAATAATAATAATAGCAATAAAAAGGGGAAATCGCTTTGGTGCAAGACCAAACCGTCGACGAGTTAGGGGAGCTTAGGAAAACTGTCAACGATTTTGAGTTACCGTGGCTCAGGGAAACCATCGATAGTTTCCACTTGGGTAGCAGCTTATCAATATGTTGCAAGGGTAAACTTTTTACTGAAAAATCAAATTCTCACACTCTCTTTTTAAGCTACGTCTCACTTACTCTCTCTCTCTCTCCCTCCTCAATTTCTCACCCAATTTCTACTCAAATCGACTCACAAACATCATTTTGGGATCCCAGTGACATTTCTTAACAGTTTAACTAGAGTCGTTTTACTGTTTGGGGATCCTAGGCATCACTCTAGTAAAAAGGTAAGGTGAATAGATTACGTCAGGTATTTTTTTAAAAAACATTTAATCGATTTAATTGTAATATGAGATTACAGGAAATATATCTATGTTTTTCTCGATATTTAGGTATATGGAAATGGGGATTTTGAATTATGATTATTATAGGTATATATTTTTGGGAAAACGGGTATATTGAGTTGATTAAATGCTAGAAGATGATGATTCTTTTAATTTTTAGCAAAATATATATATTTTCCAAGAATTTATTAAAATATAAATTATCACCCAAATTGTGTGGCATGAGTATATACTGATTTTAGAAAATATTGTAAAAAATTATGGAATTACAATATGAGTATTGACGGTTGTATGCTGAGTACAGATGGCTGTGTGCCGAGTACAAATGGGCGTGTGCTGATTTCAAATGGCTGTGAGTCGATTACAGATGGGTGTGTCCCGATTATGGATGGTTGTGTGCCGAGTCATGAGATAATGGTTTTATAAAGAGTTATGAAATGACAGATTTTATATAGAATTGTAATTATATCATATTTTATTTAAGTTTATGGAAATTTGAAAATGTTACAGTTTGAGTATATAAAATGTATTATATGGTCGTAGAACCCTGATGGACTAGTTCAGATTGAGAGCACGATGCCGTAACTATCATGATAGTCAGTGCAACCACACTACTTAGAAAGACTGGTGGTAACATAAGTTGATTTGGTTTGTGAAGAGATGTGGACCGCCTCTAGGTCCAGACTAGACTACGATAGGAAAATCATATTACATAGGCGTTAAATTTGACTTGGCCTGGTGGTAGGCTAGCCGTGGCTAAGTCCCGCCTTCAAGCCGCACAACCCGATCATGTGGGGTCATTTCATGATGATATATGATCGTCCATTTAGGGAAAATTCCTTATGTATATATGTATATGATGTTTCAATTATTGCAGAGATCTATGGATACAACATGTTTTGAAAAGGAAATATGTGTTTTCAAATATATATATATATATATATATATATATACATATATGTATGAGTACAGATTTACATGTTTTATTAGTTAAAGTTAATTATTTAATGGCCATGTTTTTGGAATACTGAAACTCATGTTGCCACACACTAACAATAATCTATTTTGTCTTACTAAGATGTGTCTTACTCCTATAATTTCTAACATTTCAGGAAATCCTAGAAATCAAGCCTAGAGTGCTCTAGGGTAGGGCTGATTAGAGTTTATTCAGGGTAAGTTTTTATGAGATACAATTATTTAAATGGGTATACTTAGTGTTTCAAGGGATGTATTTATGGATTTGTGGGGAAATTATGTAAGTATTTTGGGTGATAGCAGAACTTTGGTATCATATTTGGAGTTTGTACCTGTATGTTCTGCTATGTTGTGTGGGAAGAATTATAGATAGGTGTACTTGGTGCCCACTTCAGGTATCGGGTTGTTATATTGTGGTATCAGAGCTTATTTATGATAGAATTTCATAGGTCCTTACATTTCTTATCCTGACTTATACTTATAGTTCAGTCGCTTGACCTCACTTACTTTTGGATATGCTCTTTAAACAAGTTCTCTGCTATGTAACAATCCTAGTTCTCTTCTTATAGAAATAAATCTATCTTTTGGAAGAGATTTGGTAAAAATATCTGCCCATTGGTCACTTGTATTCAAAAATTATAGTAAGATATCTTCTTTTTGTACATAATCTCTTAAAAAATGATGTCTTATGTCAATATGGTTGGTTCTTGAGTGTGATAGGATTTTTGGAGATATTTATAGTGCTAGTATTATCACACTTTATAGGTATTTCTAAATACTATAAATTAAAATCTTTTAATTGTTGCTTCATATAGAGTGTTTGTGCACAACATCTACCAGCTACCACATATTCGGCTTCAGCAATAGACAGGGCTACAAAATTTTGTTTCTTAGAGAACCAAGACACAAGAGATCGTCCTAGAAAGTGACAAGTGCCACTTGTACTTTTTCTATCTATTTTATATCTAGCATAATCAGTGTCTGAATAGCTGATCATCTCAAAGCCTGTGTCCTTAGGATACCATAGACCTAAGTTAATAGTACCTACTAAGCATCTTAAGATTTTTTTTAACGGCTATTTGGTGAGATTCTTTAGGGGCTAACTGAAACCGGGCACACAAGCATATACTAAATATAATGTCCGATCTACTAGCTATCAAATATAGTAGACATCCTATCACGCCTCGATAATATTTCATATCAACTGATTTTCTTTTTCATCTATATCAACACTTATGGATGTACTCATTAGGGTTCCTATAGGTTTGTTGCATTCCTTATCAAACCTTTTAAAAATACCCCTTATATATTTTGATTGATTTATGAAGGCTCCATTTTTAGCTTACTTAATTTGAAGTCTTAAGAAGTAATTCAATTCTCCTCTCATACTCATTTCAAATTCATCTTGCATACATTTGGCAAAGTCCTTACATAGATCTTCATTTGTAGCACCAAATATGATTTCATCTACATATATTTGAATGATAAGCATATCTTCATTTTTAGATTTAATGAACAATGTGTTGTCCACCTTTCATATTGAAATACCATTTTCTAATAGAAATCTACTTAACCTCTCATACCAAGATCTAGGGGTTTGCTTTAGTCCATATAATGCTTTTGTTAATCTAAACACATGATCGGGGTATTGTATATCCTTAAAACCAGGAGGTTGTGCTCTATAGACTTCGTCATTTATAAATCCATTGAAGAATGCACTCTTCACATCCATTTGATAGAGTTTAAATTCTTTGTGAGATGCATAGGTTAATAACATTCTTATGACTTCCATTCTAGCTATGGGAGCAAAGGTCTCATCGTAGTCTATTCCTTCTTCTTCATTATATCCTTGAGCTACAAGTCTGGCTTTGTTTCATACCACTATATCGTTTTCATCCCTTTTATTTCTAAATACCCATTTGGTTCCAATTATTGAATGATCATCGGGTCTAGGAACTAATTTACATACTTTATTTCTTTCAAATTGATTTAATTCTTCTTGCATAGCTACTATCCAAGAGTCCTCACTTAAGGCTTCTTCTATATTTTTGGGTTCTTCTTGAGATAGAAATGCGTAATGATTGCATAAATTTTTCAATGAGGATCTATTGGATACACCACGTGAAGGCTCACCAAATTATTTGGTCTTTTGGATGATTTCAATCTTCCATTCTTTAGGCAGTTAATAATTTTCTATACGTTCATCATTGCTCTCATCTTTGACTTCTTTAATTTCTAAGTCTTCTAGTTTTTGTATTGTTTCAGCTTCCTCACTATCAATTGTTTTAGTAAAAGGATTTGCTTCATCAAATGATACATGTATTGATTCTATGATTGTGAGTGTTCTTTTGTTTTAGATTCTAAATGTTTTACTATTTTAATGCATACCCTAGGAAGATTCCTTCATCTGATTTTGCATCAAATTTTCCTTAGTCTTCTTTATCATTCAATACAAAACTCTTACATCCAAATAGATGAAAATAAGATATGTTAGGCTGTCTTCCTTTCTATAGTTCATAGGCGGCTTATCTAGGCTTGATCTTATGGAAACTCTATTTATCACATAACATGCGGTATTTACCACTTCAGCCCAAAAATACTTAGGTAATTTATGCTCATTAAGCATGGTCTTAGCCATTTCTTGAATATATCTATTCTTCCTTTCAATAACTCCATTTTGTTGTGGAGTTGAGGTGTTGAAAAATTGTGATTTATTTTATGTTCATTACAAAATTTATCAACTTCTTTATTTTTAAATTCTCTTCCTTGATCACTTCTGATATTTAGAATTCCATTCCCTTTTTCATTTTGGAGTTTCTTGCACAAGTTAATTAACATCTTGCAAGCTTCATCTTTGGAGGCTAAGAAGAGTACGCAGGTAAATGTAGAGTAGTCATCAACAATGATGAAAGCATATTGCTTTCCTCCTAAACTTTGAGTTTATTTAGGGCCAAATAAATCTAAGTTGATAAGGGCCTACTAGTAGAGATGTGTTTCTTCTTTTTAAAACTAGTCTTAGTTTGCTTTCCAAGCTGGCAAGCATCACAAATTTTGTCTTTTAAGAACTTTGTGCTAGGTAGACCTTTAACTAATTTCCTTTTAGCTAATTTAGATAATCAATCCATACTAGTGTGTCCTAGTCTTCTATGTCATAGCTAAATAGTTTCATTCATGGCTGTCAAGCATGTGATTTCTTGAGATTTTAGATTTTCAAAGTCTATACACTACACATTATCAACCTTTTTTGCGGTGAATAAAACATCATGCTTTTCTTGATTTTCAACTATGCATTTATCTTGTTTAAAGATTATGTTAAAGCCTTTGTCGCTTAATTGACTTATACTAAGTAGATTATGTTTTAGCCCATCTACTAGTAAACCATAATCAATGGCTAAGGAAGGTTCTTTACCTACTTTCATGATACTGATAATTTTACCTTTGGCATTGTTGCCGAAGGTGACATATCCACCACATTTTTGCATTAGTGTGGTGAATTTTAATTTTTCTCCAATCATATGCCTTGAACACCCACTGTCCAAGTACCATTTATCTTTTGATGGAGTGATCCTAAAGCATACCTACAAGAAGGGTTCAAGGTGTTACCTTTTTGTACCCTAACCTTCTTAGGTCTTTTTATTTCAGATTTATTTTCAGTTTTGGCTCTCCATACTTTATTGATTTAAACATTTTTCCTTTTAAATGGGCATTCAGACTTTATATGTCCCTTTTTCTTACACAACAAGTAAGTAGTATGTTCATAAGCATTTGTGGAAGATGTGCCGACATAATATTTTGATTCTTTTACAAAGGGTCCCATATAGAGATTCTTTTTCTTCTTGTTTTCGACTCCATTGTATCCAATTCCTTCTTTATCTAGATGATATTCTTTGAATTCCAACTAGCTTTTCAAAATTTTTTTTTTCCTTTTGTCAAATTGTAGATGATTTTGTCTTTATCCTCAATTTTAATTTTAAGTTTACTCAATTCTAAATCCTTCTTACTTTCACCATTTACTTGCAACTTTACTAGGTCTTGAGACATCTTATTTATTTTATCCATGAGATCATCAATGTGCGAGTCCTTTTCTTTTTTAGCTAATTTTGAAGCTTCAAGTTGATTTTTGAATATTTCATTTTGTTCCTTCAAAGCTAAGTTTCTTTTGGTTACTCTTATGAACCTTTTATGCAAAGTAAATAGTTTATCCTGAATTTCTCTATATGAAGGCATGCTAATTTCTCTATATGAAGGCATGCTATCACACGAGTCACTACAAGATTTATCACTAGACTCTTCAGATGAATTAGAGTAGAAATTTACCTTAGCATCTTTAGCCATAAAGCAAATGTTTGCCACTTCTTGATCACTTGATTCATTTTCTGATGAGCTTGAGCTTGTGTCATCCCACATAGTAGCTTTCATTGCCTTTTTTTTCTTCTCCTTGTCTTTCTTGAGCTTTGGAAAATAAGGTTTTATATGCCTAACCTGTTTGTAGTTATAACATGTTGGAGGTTCATTCTTAATTTCCTTTTAGCTTGTCTCTCCTTTATCATATTTTGAGTTTCTGAATTTTCGAGTAAAGTTTTTATTTATCTTGAAGAATTTTCCAAGTCTCCTAGTAAATAACATTATATCATCATCATCTAATTCATTTGCTTCTTCTTCTTCACTAGAGCTTTCTTTAGCAGCTTTAAAGGCTATTGATTTCTTAGGTTTGTTACTTTTTGAATTTATTTCATTTATGGCCTCTCATATATAAGTAGTGATCCAATCAATTCATCAAGAAAAGTGTTTTTCAAGTTTCTTCGTTCCGTAATTGTCGTGGCCTTAGGTTCTCAAATTTGTGGAAGTCCTCTTAGGATTTTCCAGATCATCTCATAAGTTGAGTAATTTTTTCCTAAGGCATTGACGGAGTTTATAATATGGGTAAATCTAGTGTACATACTAGTAATGGTCTCATCAGGGTTCATCCTAAATGCTTCATACTCGCTAGTGAGCATATTGATTCTACTATCTCTTACATCAACCGTACTTTCATAAGTTACTTCAAGTTTATCCCAAATTTCTTTGGCTGATTTGCATGCCATTACCCTATTAAATTCATTTTCATAAATGGCGCCATATAGTGTATTCAATTCACTTGAGTTGATTTGTAGCATCTTTAAGTCAGTATCTGTCTTCTCTTTTTCCTCTTTTGGAATTTCTTTATTGTCTACAGTTTTGGTAGGGACAAGGTCACCATGTGTGACAACTTTTCAAGCTTTCTAATCTATGATTTGCAAGTATATTGTTAACTTTGGTGTATTCCCAAGAGGAGGGGGGGGTGTGAATTGGAATTTTAAACTTGTTCCTAGGTTAAATTAGATGTTAGTAGAAAATCACAACCTATGGTTAGTCTATGCAATCCCAAATGCGCAAATTAATATAATATTTGGAAATTTAAACCAGATGCATCATTCACAATAAAACATACATGTGCAGTAAATAAATTACAGAAATGTAAAGAAAACGCACGATATGTTATCGGGATTCGACCAATTGTGCCTACGTCCCCGCCTCTACCTCGCAAGCCCTTAATGAGTGGAGCAGCACCTAATACAACTAGGTTAATTAGCATAGGGCTGACCTCAACCTTTACAAACTCTCCTTGTAGGGCAAAGAACGCCCTAGGTCAAATTCACAGGGCTGACCCCAACCTACATGCCTTACCAGGATGGTGCACCAAGCTTTCCTAATCGAGTCTAAGCCAGTCTAGGACTATTCAACAGGGCTAGTCTTCCTCTTCAGGCCTGCGCCTGGTATACAAAAAATGTGCATAAAATTTGTACATAGAAATATGCTTCTTACACAAGCAGGTATGTGTACAAGTACAACTCAATATAATCAATGCACCTCAATGATGTAAGAAATATAAGCTTGGTGCTCTAGGTGTGCAATCAACACTCGAGGTTATGTATATAGTCTATCAAGCACAAGAGTGTATATTAAAGCAAGATTTGAAACACAATGCATGAATATCACAATATCACATCAAGGTTTCAAATATGCAAGCTAGATGATTCAAACAACCTTAATAAGATGTTCACAAGGTTCTAAGCACAATGGATGTTCGAATGCAAACTTTGAAAATAATTTTTGCACACAAAAATACAGGCGAAGGAAACTTGCAATGACAATGCAAGAACCACAAGCCACTAAGTCTTCCCACACAAGATTTATCAGATTAAATCGGTGGAAGAACTTTAAGCTTTACTCTCGATAATAAAAATAACAAGCACAACAAATGAGAGTGTAAGCTAATGAGGATTAAGCACAAGCACTCTAAATATACTCACAACACTTGAATGATCAAGGAAAATGACGTTTTGAAGTGTATGGGAGTATTATAGGATAAAAAGGGATTTTTGATTTTGAGAGAATTTTTGCCCTAATCAATTTGCTAATCCTTGCTAATTATAACAAATGAATGAGTATTTATAGGCAAGGAGGATTTTTTGACCGTTAGGGACACAATGGGCATAATTGAAACTGTTTTAAGAGCCATTAAGAATATTAACCCATTTTACCCTATTTAAAAATTTGGTAAAAATTATTTTAACCCGCGAGGTTTGGTCGCCTGGCAGAGGTTTGGGTGCCCAAATAGACACAGTAAAAAAATCCAATTTTTAGCTATTCGGGTGCCCGAAGAGTGAGTTGGTCGGTTGAACAAAAGTTAATAACCTTTGTTAGTTAGTTTGGGTGCCCAACTCAAAGTTCGGTTAACCGAACTAAGCACTTCGGTCGCCCCTAGCTCAATTTGAACGTAATTATTTGGTCGCCCGAATAGTTGAAAAGTGTTCTGACATAAGTTCGGGTGCCCAAACACTTAAGTCAATATGTGGACTAGTTCAGTCACTCGAGCCATTTTACACGGCCCAGGTTTGGCTGCCCGAACCCTCTTAATATTTTCTAGTAATTTCATTTTTAGTCTGAATTGATTCCTTTGATATGATAAGTGATGTTGGGGACTTTCTTATGTGCAGGTACTAGGACCTAGGGTCTTTTCCAAGGCCATTTTAAGTATGCCAAAAAATCTGGCATTAGTCGACCGAAGGGTGTTCCCTAAGGTCTTTACAGTCTTTGAGCTTTACTTCCTACATGCATGCCATGCATTAATTATTACAAACCATTCCTATATTACTATTACAGACCCAAATTATACAAAATATAAATTACAATGAATCATCGATACCAAATGTCACGGTCCGCCTTTTTTCACATCGTTGTGAAGGGCTGTGCGACGCTAGCTAAAGCACTCTTGCTTAACTAGCCAGCCGATCGTTTACCAACATTCATCCACGAAGCACTTTCATTAACATTCAATCAGATAGCAGCGGAAATAATAATCAATTCATGAAAGGCAACCAAGCAGTAAATATTGAAGCAAACGTAATTCATTAACAAATCCTCCGTTGACATGTTGTACTTAGCGAGGGAGGCAAGTAGGCTAAGCACGTTGACAATTTCTAGTGAGTTTTACAATGATTGATGAACACTCACCCTCCCCTTCCTCAGACCTTTCTTGAGTTGCATGGCTGAAAGGAACTTCCCATCGTCTCCTTTCGTTGCAATAGCTTGCACCATGCATGGGTGATCTCCCATCAGGCATAGGGAACCAACCGAAGGCATCATCACTGCCTTCGTTCCCCTTAGGAACTCCATTCCCAGAATGACTGGAAAGTCATTCAATGGCACTGCTGTAAAATTCACATAACCTTCCCACTGCCCAAGCTTCACAGTAACTTGCTTGGCTACTCCCAGAGTAGGTTGGGCTATAGAATCAACTACTTTCATGCGTCCTGTATCCGTCTCTAAGGATAAGTTGAGTCTCCAAGCTTCTGGTTGCGAAACAAAGTTATGGGTAGCCCCGGTATCCACCATAGCGCGGGTGCTCTTCTCATTGATTCTCAAGTCCACAAACATTAGCCCTCTGGCTCGTGTAACCTTTGGTACTTTTGCCTGCTTTTCCAATGCGCTCACCTGCCGCATTGCACCCATCCTCGGGGTCTCCATCTTCTTCCCCATCGTCTTCCCCTGCCTGTTTGGCAATGGAAGCCTGTAAAGCATTAAGTGATGCCTTGTGAGGGCACTCAAAGACTCTATAAGGACCTCGACACAAGAAACACTCAAGTTTACCCTTTCCCTTGGGTGTGTTGAACCCTCAAGACGACGAAGCTTCCTTTGAGGTTGATGCTTTATAGTCGGCTCCCCCATTCTTGGGTTTGCCTTTCTTGAAAGACTTTCCATTGTTTCCCTTTCCACCAGATTCTTTGGACGAAGTGGTTTTCTCCCCAGCGTAGTCAGTCAAGCGTTCTGCAGCAGCTTGTGCGGTAGGCAAGTCTTGAACTCTTTGTCTATGAAGTTCAGTCCTTGCCCACGGTTTCATCCCCTCAAGAAAATAGAACAACTTGTCCTTCTCCGACATATCCCGAATATCCAACATTAAAGGAGAGAATTGTTTCACATATTCGCTGATCGACCCCGTATGCTTGAGATCTCTCAGTTTTCTCTTTGCATTATACTCAACATTTTCAGGAAAAAATTGGGCCTTAAGCTCTCTCTTCAAGTCTACCCAACTATAAATTACACAGTTTCCATTCTCAATGTCATAGTACTTAGCACGCCACCACAATTTGGCATCACCCACCAAGTACATGGTTGCAGTATCCACTTTCACCTGTTCCGAGGGCATCCTCACAGTGCGGAAATACTGTTCCATATCAAACAAGAAGTTCTCTAACTCCTTAGCATCACGGGCACCCCCATACGTCCTGGGTTCTGGCACCTTGGTCTTGCTGACTCCCGGAGTGTTGGAGTTCCCCATAGCAAGAACCATCAGATTCACCTTTGCATCCAGATCAGCCATCCAGGCTTGCAAAGTTTCCACAGTGTGGTGAAAGTCTTCTGACATTTCACTTGTCAAACTTGCTTGATGTTGCTGTGATCCCATCACCTCATTAACAAGTCCCCTCAGTTGGGCCATCTCGTTGGCCATATTGTTGGTTGTCTCTTCAACCTGTGCTTCCAGTGCACCAAGTCTCTCAGCATTGTTTGGTGCCATGGTCAATTACCAAAGCTTCCAAAATCCCACAACGAAGGTAACTGAATTCTCGTAGTAACTGAGCCTACCAAATGTCCCGGTCCTCCTTTTTCACACTGTTGTGAAGGGCCGTGCGGCGCTAGCTAAAGCACTCTTGCTTAACTAGCCAGCCTATTGTTTACCAACATTCATCCACAAAGCATTTTCATTAACATTCATTCAGATAGCAGCGAAAATAATAATCAATTCATGAAAGCCGTGGCAACCAAGCAGTAAATATTGAAGCAAACGTAATTCATTAACAAATCCTCCGTTGACATGTTGTACTTAGCGAGGGAGGCAAGTAGGCTAAGCACGTTGACAATTGCTAGTGAGTTTTACAATGATTGATGAACACTCACCCTCCCCTAAAGAGGTTTTTATGTAATTATCATCCTGCCACTAGGAAACATCAAAGTGATCGAGGAGTTATACTGCCTTATTTGGCTTACAAAGACTCTACTAGCAGAAATTAACCCTACACTAGTATTTACATGATGGAAACCCATCCCAAGCACATGAGATAAGCGGTCATAGGCAAGAATAATGCCCTGAACAAGCTTAGCCCGTGACATTCTCCCCCACTTATGCGGTCGACGTCCTCGTAAACTTTTGGCGATAGGTACACTTCAACTTTGTCCATGAATGGCTTCAACTCTTCCGCAGAAATCTAGCTTATTTCTTTATCGTCAAGGCACTTCCACTTCACTAGGAACTTTTGCTGCTTCTTCCTTGAGGATAGGAACTTCTGTCTGCAAGGATCTCTTCAACATCATGTCTGTCAGGTTGCACTGTCTTTAACTCTGCGCTGTTTGACTGACTTCTGCTCAGGTCGTTGGTGTTGGCATTGAATGGCTTAAGGAAATTGACATGAAATTGCGGTCTTCTCTCATGATCTACCCACTTATTCATCTACTTAGAAGCTTTCTCCAGATAGGCTTGGGCAAACTCTGCATTCTTTCTCCCTTCACTGGTGAAGATGTACGCCCTGGGACTATTTCGTCTGTGCGGCTCGCCCACTGTGTGAGGTAACAGCGGCAGTTGACCTGTAACAAGCTCAAAAGGGCTCTTGTTGGTTGTTGAGTGCCTTTGGGCGTTGCCACAGAACGGAGCCACATCAAGTAGTTGCACGCCATTCTTCTAGTTGTCATTGACAAAATGGCGCAAGTACTCATCTAGTAGCTCTCTGAATCTCTTCATTTGTTCATCTGTCTGTCGATGATAACTCGAAGAGATGTCAAGGTGTGACCTGAATATCCTGAAAAATTCTATTAAGAAGTTGTTAGTGAACATTAAATCTTGGTCACAAATAATAACTTGGGGAACACCCCAATGTTTCACAACAGTCCCTAGGAACAATTGTGTCGTCCCCTCTGCCGAACAGTACTTTGGTGCAGCCATGAAAGTACAATACTTCTTCTGCTCCCCTTGTCTTGTTGGCAAGTGAGACAAGTTTTGGTATAATCAACCATATCATCCCATGTGTGTGGCCAATAATACCTCCCCAATAGTCCTGTCCTTGGAGTTATTCTCCACGAATACCCCTCAACGAACTTCCTCTAGTATCTAGTAAGGCCAAGAAAGGAACGCAACTCCTTCACTGTCGTGGGGATCTTCCACCAAATGTCACGGTCCGCCTTTTTTCACACCGTTGTGAAGGGCCGTGCGGCACTAGCTAAAGCACTCTTGCTTAACTGGCCAGCCGATCGTTTACCAACATTCATCCACGAAGCACTTTCATTAACATTTAATCAGATAGCAGCGGAAATAATAATCAATTCATGAAAGCTGTGGCAACCAAGCAGTAAATATTGAAGCAAACGTAATTCATTAAAAAATCCTCCGTTGACATGTTGTACTTAGCGAGGGAGGCAAGTAAGCTAAGCACATTGACAATTGCTAGTGAGTTTTACAATGATTGATGAACACTCAAACTCGAAAGTCATCAAATACCAAGAGTATTTGTCATTATCAAAACCGGGTATGACCTATCAGGTCGACATATATCCTCATTCGTTGTTTCTAAAAGGTGTAGTGAACACCACAGAAGATAGGTGATCTAGAGAAGGATTGACCCTTAGCAAAAGGAGATACACCTAGATGTGCCATAGATATCTTTTTGTAGCTTAGAGTTTAAGATTTATTTTACTACAACCCTGCTATGATATCAATAAAAAAGTAAGGTGAACTCCCAAGAGGGGTGGGAGGGTGAATTGGGTTCCTTAAGATTTCTTTCCTTACTTTATATTTAAAGATTCCTTAGTTGAATTTTAACCTCTACAATATATACGTTTAGCAATTTACCAATAACCTCAATACTATTGATGATTAATTAAGTTTAAATAATATTCAATCTCAAGTTTAAACCTTTGATGTTGATACTCAGCTGATTAGATTTTAAAAATCAAATTAGAATAGTTTAGAAATAAAACTCAAATTTTAAATTCAAAGCTCAGAATTTATTTCTTTACTTCAATCAATAAAATATAATTTTCATATATTCTATTTTTGAAAACGTTTAGTTTAAGATACTTTGCAGCTGTTTTGATATTCAAAAAATTAGAACTTTAATGATTTTATCAAACCAAGCAATTAGCAAATGTATGCTGAATTTAATATGCTTCAGAATTAGAATTCCAGAACTCCCAAAATTTTTAGCAACATATAAAGATCATTCACACATTTAATATCCTTGCAGAATTTAAAGAGAGTAGGGAAGAAGAGCTTGAAACTAGATTTTTACAAGGTTCGGTCTGCAGCCTATGTCCTTGCCCCAAGCAATGGTTGTGAGGATTCCAACATTTTATTACACTAAATTACAACCTCTTTCCTTCTCAAGTGGAGGTCCCTCTCTAATAAGAATATCCCTTTTCATTAGCCAACAATTCAATAACCCTAAATTGTCAAAAATAACAAGAGAAAACAAGAAACAATCTTGTGTACAGTAAGAACTCTCCACAAAAGCAGATTAGTACAATTGAAAACAAATATACTTTAATCAAAATCAATATAGAAAGATGAAGCTTGTAGTAAATATAACGGGGGTTCTTTCTTATATTGTAGAACTCAGTTAGAAGAGCTAAGAATCGTGAACTTTTATCAGAAAAATCATGGTAGGTACTTCAGCAAAAGTATTAGCAAGAGAGCTTTGGAGAGTAGAAAGAGGTTAACTTCATTTCTGCTTATAGGTGTAATTAATCTTAAGTTTTCACAAGTATTTATAGATATAAAAATTTAATTTTTTATATTCCCCAAATTACTTGGAGTGTTTCCCAAGTTTTCATAGTATTTGGGGACAAAGCAATCAATTTTAGAAACTTTCTCTTGTTGTTTTAAATTTAAAAAACCGAAGGTCAGTCAACTATGCTTTACAGGGTTAGTATCCTGATCCTTTATATTTTAGCAAAATTTCAAACTCAGAATGGGGTTAGTCGCTTGAGCCTATGAGGTTAGTCGCCTGATTCTATTCTGTTTGCTCAATTTACTCAGCATAAAAATTGTCAGTCGACTGAGCGAACATGGTCAATCGCATGAAGTTACAACTTTCTGCAAACTTTGAATTTCGATATGTTAAAGGTGTCAGTCAACTGTTTATACAAGGTTAGTTTCTCGAACTTGCAATTTTTCAAAAACTTTGCTTTTCAACACTTTAAATCTTAGATCTTTGAAAACTTGAACGAGACCTATTAAAAAAAAAATTTTTACAAGTTTTCAAAGCATTGTCTCTAAGTCAATAATTGTTATTAAGAGCTTCATACAACCATATTGAAATCTTTTGAAGTATTTACATAAGGCTCGTATAATATAAGACTACCTTAAACACTAAGTCTTCATGCTTTAGCTTTTATTCATCATAATTAGTTTGACTTTAAGTTTTCAATAGTCTTTAGCTTCATAAAATCTTTACAGTATTAAGTTCAAGCTTTCATTAGACTTGTCAAGTACTTTGGCATTGATTACATGAGTCACTTGATATTTTTTTGTCTAAAAACACTTTAGTCCTGAAACATCATCACTTAGCCAAATATATTAAGTTCCTTTGATTTGTTATTATCAAAATAAGATTCTTAAGCCTTTTTAGGCCAACAAACTTTGTAAATACCTTGCCCATTGCCTTTAAAAGGATGTTGAAAATATTGATTTATGTTCTTCGATATATTAGGGTTGACTTTATGGGTCATACCCTGTTTTGATTATGACAAATACTCGGGTATTTAATGTCTGCCAAGTTGATGTGCAGGTTTATCTTGGCAAAACCATTTTATAGCACTCGGAGACCTGAAGCAAAATGAAGACCCTAGTTGAAGTTGAAGCCTTGAAGACCTTATTTATGATTGTATTTAATTTACATATTCATCATGAGTCTGTAATAGTAAATAGGGTTTGGCTTGTAATATTTGTATGCATCACCTGTATGGTATGTGAGGTAAGCTCAAAATGAAAATGACCTTAGAAAGACCTTAGGGATTACCCTTCTGTTGACTTTCGGTCGATCGACGTTGGATTTTTTCAGTGTCTTCAAAAAGACCTAGAAATGACCCTAGGACACTCACTCATGCATACACATGTTTAGTAATTTGAAATAAGGTGATTGTTGGCTGAAACAGGACCGAAATGCACAAAGTGTGTACACTCGGTTGACCGACACTTTATGTGCAAATTTCCCCCGGTCACCCAACCAAGAACCGGGTCAACAAGTTAACCACAACCCGGTGAACTCTTGTAGTTCATTTGACCCTAGTCAACCGAACTCCCTTGAAGTCAACTTTATTGATTTCTTGGTCAACCAAGAATATTTTGTATATCACCAACTTAGTTGATCGAGTTCCCATGTGTGGGAACTCAATGGTCTGGTCGACCGACTGGCATAGTTTAAATTTGCCCAATCGACTTAACCTTGCGAAATTGGGAAAATCGACTTTAAACATATAAGTCCGATCAACCGAACTCAAAGTTCATTTCACACCCAGTTGAATGAACCCCAAGAACTTCGGTCAACCGCACTTGTCCTGGCCGACTGATGCACTTGGGTTGGTCAGTATTTTTTACCGCGATTAATTTTTTTAAATGATGTTAAATCAATTAAATATTATTAAAAATTTTCTAATTATTCCACTTATTTCCTTAATGGTTATATTTCTGGGGAAGTCTATAAATGCCCCCTCATTTGGAATAATTAGAAAATGATTATCAATCTTGATTAGGAGAAATTCTTTGAAATTCTCAAAATCCATAATACTCCTTTCTAAGCCCCATACACTCATACTTACCTTCTCTTATTGCCAAAAATCTATTGTAAGTTTGACTTGAGTGTTGATTGCCCAATAGGTTTACTCTCCTATGTATTGTGCGTGATTGATACGATTTTTTTTGAGAGCAAAACCCTAAGTATTCTTAGGGGACTTTTTTAATAAGCCTATCCTAAGAAGACTTTGTTAGATCTTCTGAGATTGCACCTTCATTGCAACATCTTGAGAAGCTCGTATTTGATTTTGGTTGCAAAATCTTTTCAAAACATTTCCAAATATCTTGTGAGATTTATCTTAACATACCTTTGAGAAGATATTTGTTTATGTGATAAAAATCTTTGTTGCAATATTCATTGATTAATATCTTTTGTTGAACACAAAGATTAAACTTCTTTTGCAAACCAAGCATATACATTACTTTAGCTTTACACGATTGAGAAAACCTGTTAGTTGAAATATATGAGAGTTGGTTGATATCTTTGTTTGAGCATTTATATTGAATACATTTTGTGATACAAAGATTATAGTAATTGCACTCTCATGCACTGATTACATCGATAGCAAATATTTATTTGAGAGTACATAATAAACCACATTAAGCTTACTCATTATATCATATTGAGTGTATGTGATTGGATGTAACTGGGTACACATTTGCTTTACATGAAAGCATAATCACTTTACCAATTTCATTGATTGTGAACATACTTTTGTATTTCTAGGCACTGGCTTGAAGAGGGAGACTAGCTCTTTGAAATAGTCTCGGATTGGCTTAGACCCGGTTAGGAAAGCTAGGTGCACCATCCTATTAAGGTGTAGGTTGAGGTCAACCCTGCTAATTGACCTGGTTGTAAAGATTGAGGTCAGCCCTGTGCTAATTGGCCTGGTTGTAATCGATGCGGCTCCACCTGTTAAGTGGGCCTTTAGTGGAATCCTCAGACTTGCGAGCTAGAGGTGGGGACATAGGCGCAGTTGGCTGAATCCCGATAACATATCGCGTGCCTTGTTTATATTTTTGCACTTTATATTTACTGCACATGTATGTTATGGTTTGAATGATGCACTTGAATTAAATTTCTACATATTATATTATTGGCCCATTTGGAGTTGCTTAGAAAGATTGTAGGTTGTATTATACAGGTAGTTCATTTAACCTAGGAGATAATTTTTAAAATTCCAATTCACCTCCCCTCTTGGGAATACACCAATTCTAACATTGGTATCAGAGCTTCGTTGCACTAGACTTAAGCTTTTTTTGCAAAAAGATCGCATTGACTCAATTTGATGTATCCCCATTTAGAGAGGGACAATCACCTTCTAGTCCTCCGTTATTTTGTGGTGTTGATTACACCGCTTGGAAAACTAGAATGAGCATATTTGTAAAATCTTTGAATTGGAGGGCCTGGTAGGTGATTGATAAAGGAATTTGTATGCCTGTAGAAAATGATATTAACTTGATGCATGCAAATTCATATGCCATGGACATGTTATATCTTGCATTAGATTCTGATATTTTTGTTGAGTTTGTGGCATGTCAAACTGCAAAAAAAATCTGGGATGAACTAGAAAAAAAATATGGAGAATCCCAGGAGAAGGAGATCGTAACTCCTCTGAATGCTCCAAGCTCAAATGATCAGAAGGAGGTAAATCATGAGCTAGAAGTCAACAAGGAGGTATATGATTCTCACTCTAGCTTGTTTGATGATTATTGTGAGGAATGTTGTGATGTATCATCTACTGAATCATCTATTGATAATACTATTAATGATGCATGCGATGATTCTTATGAAAAATTATGTGATATATCGTATAATGAGTCATCGACTATTTCTGATAATGATACTGTATGCATTGATTCATATGATAGTTATAGAGATAAATCTTGTATTGAATAGTGCTATGAGTTTTATGATGAAAGCATGTCATTGAACAGACAACTAGAAAAGGATTCATTTAAAATTCGTAAGTCTCTAGTTAGAATGTCTTATCATAAAACATTTCTAAAAATTCAAAAGAAAAGGTTGGCTAAACAATTAGAGGAATTAAAAGATTATCATGCCACCTTAGGGAAGAAAAGCATGAAGAAAATATTGAAAATAGTATGCTAGGAGGAAGAAATGGGAGATGATAATTCCTTAGGTTGTAAAAAGAAAAATCTTTAAAAAAGGGTTCAAAATCACCTAATAAATCCCATATAAACTTTATGCCTCATTGAGCAAACATAAGATTAGTAAGCATAGCCTTTCACGAAATACAAAACTTGCTTACAACATAAAAGAAAAGGGCATGTGTGGTTTAACTTTCTATTTAGAAGTTCCAGATGCTTAAGTAAAGAGATGATATGGGTTATCATGATAGCAAACCCCGTAGGTCCAAAGAAAAATTGGATTTAAATTAATATTACTTAATCATTTAATGCTCCCTTAGATCCTAGGTTTAGGTTTAGGGGGTTGTGATATTGTTGCTTAAAATGAAAATTCTTAGTATATGTATTCACTATACACTTTTTCCATACTGAGAAATTGAATAAACTTCACTTCCAAATGGACTAGGCATCTTTGTTTGGTAAATATCTCCAAATGCTTAACCCATGCTTAAATATAATACTTTAAGTTAAGCCACTGTTGTCCATTGCACAAAATTGAGTCTTAGGGTTCCATCTTATATCATATATCACTATACCCTAAACTCACTTTTAAATATGAAAAGCCTAACTCAAAATCAAGCCATCACTCTAGGCTTAAAGCACTACTGATCATAAATGACTAATATATATTGAGTGTAATGACTTAAATAATAAAAATGGTAATTAAATGAAGAGGAAGGGAAATGGAAACGGAAATAGAAGGAGGCAGCAGACTTCCTCGATGAACACTTCACGTTCATCGATGAAATTGCATTTTGGGAGAAATAACCAAGAAAATTAATCATGTCCTTGTCGACAAACACAGGGGATTTGTTGACAAGGATATAAGAGGACCTCATCGACAAAGCCAAGTTTTATCGATGAGAAGATACCGAGAGAGGATTTTTGAAAGTCTGAAATTCTTCGACAAGGGTGCAAGTTCATCGACAAACTTTTTACAGGACTCATCAACGAGGTGACATGTCTCGTTGATGAATCTAACCCTATAAATAGTTGAAAATCAAAATTTTAATATAGAAAATTAGAAATCACACACACTCTCTCTCTTTCTCTCCCTACGATTTCTCTCTCCTCTCTCTTCAATTTCGGATCATCGTTCGCCGGATAAACGATCTAAGACCACCACCACGCTTCTAGGGAAGTTCTCTCCAAATCTATTGAAGCGAATCGTTGGTGGAAGCAAGTTGGAATTCATCCCTGAGTTGAGGTAAGACTTTTTATCTGAAATTTGGTCTTTCCATAGTTGAAGGAAATGATGTACTCGAATAAATATTGAAGTTTAGTTATGGGAATTATCATTTTCAGGGTACTGCTTAGGGTTTCCTACAGGCGTGAGACCAGTATTAAATAAGGGCTTTTCAGTTGCGAGGTAAGGGGATAAATTAAAACAATTAATTTTCATTGAAATTATTATTATTTAATAGTAGAATAATTTTCATAAATCATGTGATTTTATATGAGCATAATTGAGAAAAGGTAAGTTTGGGAAAATACTGCAATTGTACAGGAAATGTGTTTTCAGAATGGAATATATGGTTTCCTTCAATTCGTGTTGCATGAATATTATTTTATATATATATTATACCATGTTAAGTTAGATTTACAAGATAAAGCATGTTGATAAATATTTTTAGGAATAACATGGTAAACACAGTAAATTATGTTTTCGGAATATATGATATGTTCGGTGCAAGGCCGTAATTGATGTTTGGCGCGAGGCCATATTTACTCATGTTATTCGGCACGAGGTCGTATTTATTCATGTTTTCGGTGCGAGGCCATATTTATTCATGTTTTCGGTGCAAGGCCATAATTATTATGTTAATGTAAGATTTAGAAAATGCTATTAGTTGATTTATGATAAACAGTATATGTTCATGTACTACATGTTATCAGAACCCAAATGTTAGTTTAGTTCAATTTCAGGAGCACGGTACCGTAGCTTATAGATCGGATATCTATGATCCGATTGGTGCTAACCACCCCACGAGGGGTTGGGAGATGGATAGTCGATGTGACTTTCAGTGTAGAGTGAAGACGTCCACCTGGTAGTCTGGATCAGGGTGTGGTGGGCCCATCGTACTTATAGACATTTTTGATTTGGCAATGGTCGGCCAGCCATTGTCGGGTCCCGCCTTCGGGTTGCACAACCCATCATGGGGGGTAATACATGACATCAGCTAGCTATGCATCCCAGGAAGTTTTCAGTATTATAGA